>NW_027476103.1:1932296-2298445 GCF_051020955.1 Megalopta genalis
CCGGCGAAATCCGGTCTTCCCCCTCGGGATTGGGCACCCTCTGGGTCCGATGTCCTGCCGCGGCCGCTCGCAAGGTTGCTGTCGCGGGCCGGATAACCGTCGGCTGGACCCAGGCAGCCGTGGAGGCCCTGAGTGCCCGGCCTCTGCAGTGTTACCGTTGCCTTGGTGTTGGCCACACCAGTCAGCGGTGCACTTCTGCCGAGGATAGGTCCGACTGCTGCTATAGATGCGGCAGTCGGGACCATAAGGCGGCAGCCTGTACGGCCACGCCCAATTGTCCGCTTTGTGCGGGCGCGGGCAGGCCGTCTGGTCACCGCCTCGGCAGCCGGGCTTGCCCTGCCAGTGCGGGGCGGGGCAGGGGAGGCGGCCAAAGGCCGTCTGCCAGGTATAATAAAATGGGGAGGGAAACCACGATGGCCAAGGCAGCGACCACCGTGGCCAGCAACGAAAAGGTAGCATCGCCTGATGCTACCGCCGCGCCCGCGTGGGCGGATGGGGCCACTAAAGTCCCAGACGCCACCGCATGCGCGGCCGTGACGGCGATGGACACGGCTGTGTAATGGGGCCCCCGGGCCCGATAATACAAGTGAACCTCAACTGCTCGGCCAGAGCGCAGGAGCTCCTGTTTCAATGCCTGGCCGAGCGGGGTGCCGGGTTGGCAGTCGTGGCGGAGCCGCACAACGTCCCCAAACATCCACACTGGATGGGGGACTCGATTGGCTCCGCCGCGATTATTTGGGCTGGGAGGTCGGGGTCCCCGCCGTGCTCGCTTATCGAGCGCGGCCTGGGATACGTGGCCGTTGATTGGGACGGCACCGCGGTTGTGGCGATATACGCACCTCCAAGGTGGTCCCTCGAAGAGTTTGAGCAGTATCTGCACGGGGTAGGGAGATGCGTCTCCCGCTGCCATCCCCGTCCGGTGCTGGTCCTGGGGGACTTCAATGCCAAGGCCACGGCTTGGGGTTCCCCCGGGACTGACTCGAGGGGCCGGGAGGTGCTGGATTGGGCGGCGGGACTGGAGCTCCATCTCCTGAACACGGGCTCGGTCCATACGTGCGTGCGGCATAACGGGGGGTCCATCGTTGACCTTTCGTGGGCAACGCCCCCGGCCGCGCGCCGTATTACGGGGTGGAGGGTGGTGGAAGGGGTCGAGACGTTGTCTGACCATAGATACATAGTTCTCGACCTCTCCGCCGCCCCACCATCGACACCCCGTCGTCGCCCCGCCGATGAAGGTTCGCCTCAGCCGCGGTGGGCGCTGAAGCGCCTCGACAAGGACGCTCTGATGGCCGCAGCACACGTCGTGGCCTGGCCAGCAACACCGGCCGGGACAGTCGACGGGAATGGGGAGGCCCATTGGTTCCGGGGCGCAATGACGTCGATTTGCGACGTCGCCATGCCCCGGGCCAGGGTCTTCCCGAGGAAGGCGGTGTACTGGTGGTCGCGCGAAATAGCGGAATTACGCACCGAGTGCGTCCGCGCGCGACGCCGGTACGCTCGCGCCCGTCGACGACGACGTACGGACGACGTGCTGGCTGCCCAGCTGTATGGGCGATATCGGGAGAAGGTGGTCGCCCTGCAGCTGGCCATCAGGCGAGCGAAGGACCAGGCCTGGCGCGATCTCCTCGGCTCTCTGAACCGAGATCCGTGGGGGCGCCCATACAAGATGGCTTTGGGACGATTGCGTCCCTGGGCGCCCCCCGTGACGGAGAGCCTGGATCCGGGGCTGCTCGGGCGGGTCGTGGACGCTTTATTCCCCGTTAGCGGGGAGGCGTCCCGGCCCGTCCCTGAGCCAGAGGAACATGAGTGGTCCCCGGATCTTGAGGTCGCGCCGGAGGAGATGGCCGCGGTCGTCAAATGGCTCCGGGGCAAGAATACCGCCCCGGGGCCGGACGGTATCCCCGGCCGGGTCTGGTTGCTCGCCGCGAGCGTCCTGGGGGAGAGGCTGAGGAGCCTCTACTCTGGGCTCCTGAGGTCGGGGACGTTCCCCGACCTATGGAGAGAAAGTCGGATGGTCCTCTTGAGGAAGGATGGGAGGCCGGGGGATTCTCCCTCCGCGTACCGGCCCATTTGTCTCCTGGATGAGGCGGGCAAGATCTTCGAGAAGATCATTGTTGCCCGCCTCTCCAGACACCTGTCCCGCGACGGCCCAGATCTGGCGGACTGCCAGTTTGGCTTCCGGGAGGGGCGATCGACGGTCGACGCTATCGACCGTCTCAAGTCCCTCTCGGACAATGCCGTGGCAAGGGGCGGGGTGTGCTTGGCGGTGTCCATTGACATCGTCAATGCGTTCAACACCCTGCCATGGTCCGCCATTAGGGAGTCCCTCGTTGATCACCAGGTGCCTCCCTATCTGAGGCGGGTGATCGGGGCCTACCTGCGGGACAGGTGGGTCGAATACCCGGGCCGGTACGGGATGATACGGAGGGAGGTGGACCGCGGGGTCCCGCAGGGGTCCGTTTTAGGACCGCTCCTGTGGGACCTGGGTTACAACGCGGTCCTGGAGAAGGCCTCCCTGCCCGACGGTGCCACCCTCGTCTGCTACGCGGACGACACGTTGGTGGTCGCCGTCGGGAGTACCTTCGAGAGGACCATCCGACGAGCAGAGGTTGCGGTGGCAGCCGTCGTCGCGAGGATCCGCGATCTGGGGCTGAAAATAGCCCCGGAGAAGGCCGAGGCTGTCTGGTTTCACGGACGGCCTCGGTCTCGGCCACCCGCCAGATCGTGGATCCGGGTTGGAGAAGCCTGCGTCGAGGTGAAGTCCGAGTTGAAATATCTCGGACTGATCCTCGACAGCCGCTGGAGCTTCGGTGCGCATCTCGACCGTCTCGTCCCCCGAGTCGAAAAGGCGGCGGCCTCTTTGGGCCGCCTGCTGCCCAACCTCGGGGGACCGGGAGATTTGGTGCGCCGCCTATACCTGGGCGTGGTGCGGTCTATGGCCTTATACGGTGCCCCAATATGGGCGCCGTACGTGATGACCAGCCGGCGCAACACGCTGTTGTTGCGCCGGCTGCAGAGGCGGATGGCCATCCGCCTCATAAGAGGTTACCGCACCACGTCTACCGTGGCGGCGCTTGCTCTGGCGGGTGAACTTCCCTTCGAGCTTCAGGCGGCGGTGCGCGCCTATGTTGATGGGCGCACAAGCATCGCCAGCCGTGCTCGAGGGGCCCCGCCGGAGCGAGAGACGGTCGAGGGCTTCGAGCTCCAGGCCCGGAGACTAGCGCTCGCCAGATGGCGTGCCGAGCTTTGCTCCCACGCCGGCGAGCGCGTCCCCGGGGCTCTCCTGCCGCACTTCACCTCGTGGCGGGAGAGACGGCATGGCAGACTCTCCTACCGAGCGACGCAGGTGTTCACCGGGCATGGCTGCTTCGGTGTCTACCTGTGTCGCATCGGGCGGGAAGCGACGACGGTGTGCCACCATTGTGGCGCGGAGGAAGACTCGGCGCAGCACACGCTGGAGGAATGTCCCGCCTTTTCAGCGCTGCGCCGAGTCCTAAAACGAGAAGTCGGCCACGACCTCGCACTCTCCAGCCTAGTTGGGGCCATGCTGGAGGGCCCGGGGAAGTGGGCGGCAGCAATCTCTTTCTGCGAGGAGGTTATGTCGCGGAAGGAGGCTGCCGAGCGGGATCGGGAGCTTACAGATCCCGCCCGACGTGCCCGGGCACGGCGTGCGCGCCCACGCCGAGAAACCGCAGGCAGCTGAGAGTAGGCGGGCGGCGGGTGTACCAGAATATGCTGGTTTCATTGCCCGCCGCCCGCCAACAGAGGAGGACCTCCCCTGTTGTGAGTGGGGGATGGCGAGTCGCCTGAAGGAGGCGAGGGCTAATTGTGATCCTCCTCCAACATACTCGTCGTCCCCCTGGCGGCCGCTGTGATCAGGGCGGGGGCCCTGGTCACCTATCGCGCGGTCGCCGTGTCGGGGCGGTGCGGGGTGCGACCCCTCGCGCCGCCGAATTTAAATGGATTTAAGGGGGGAGGATATATCTCCCCCCGGGACGCGGCCGGCCATCGTTACCATCTTGATGGCCGGCCAGGCGAGGGGGAGCCGCGGTAGTGTTCTTCAAGAGTTCCCGTGGCTCCCCCGTTGAATCGCCAGCGATCGGTCCTGCGTCCTCAGGTCGCCGTGGAGGTTTTAGTGGGTCAATCCCCACACTACCCTCGTCCCGCTCCCCCGGGCGGGGCGGGGGTGTCTGGCGAGCAGATTTCCTCCACGTAAAATAAAAAAAAAAAAAAAAAAAAAAAAAAAAAAGGTTATGTCAAGGTTCCCCCGTGTCCGCTACCTTGTCGTGGTGGGGGGGCTTCGTGCCCTAATGATCCTCAAGGCTGTGCCGGCGGGGAATTTATTCCCTGGCAGGTTCTACCATGCCGGAGTGGCTTGAGGTGAGGGGCCAACTAAAGTCGGACACATACCGTAAACCTGTGGTCATGTTTTACAGGAACGGGGGTCTTGCCTTAACCGGCCGGGCCGCGAGGATGACAACCTCTCTAAAAAATCCCTAGCCCCAAGCAGTGTTGCGCGGTGAAGAGGGCGTAGCTGGAGTAAGCGCCAGCTATGGTTGGTGGGTGCACCAATCGTTAGCGGACAACCCCGGGGTACCTGGCGACCCCCCGGGCGTATTAGCCTTCCCCGGGTATGGCGGCTCTACCCGGGGTGACCTCCTTTCCGACCACACTCGTGGGATTAAGTATGGAGTCTACTTTTTCACAAACAACCGGGGAGGGGGGAAACGAGCGTGAGGTGGAGGTGCGCGGGCCTATCGTGCGCCTCAAAAGATGCACAGAGCCGGTGTCGCGGAGGCATTCGGCGACACGCGGCAAAAAGAGGACCGCAGCGGGCCTTGGTGAGTGCGATGAGGGGGAGGAGTCAGATTTCTCTGTCTCCTCCCACCACTCATCGCAGAGTGTCCCGGGCTCGTCGTCAGCGAGGAAAAGAGGACGGCCGCCGACGACCGGCGAATATGTTGGCCTCGCAGAGGCCAAACTTAGGCTGGCCGAGGCTTCGCAGCTGGAGGCCGAGGCAAGGGAGGTGGCGGCGATATTCGACCCGGGAGCCCCCGTGCCGAGACCATCGCGGTCGAGCGTCCCGCTCCCGGACGAGACGGATATAGCGGAAAATTTCCGCAACCGTCCAACGCGGGATGTCGCGGCCGCTATATTGGAGAGCCTGGATGAAGTGGCCAGGATCTCCGGCGTGTCAAAGGGGCTGAAGGGCAATTTGGCCCGCGCCCTAAGGGTGGCCGCCTTAAACGGCAGGGTGGGGGTGTCCGAGCTTGCGGTTAGGTCAGCTACCGACGCCACGCGTGCCCTGGAGGCAGAGAATGCCGTCCTCAGGGGGCAAATGACGGAGCTGCGGGCGGAGGTGGCTCGGCTCCGGCAGGTGGTGGAGGCGAGTACGGCTGCTGCCGCAATGCCTCCGCCGCCGCGCCCGGGAGAGGGCTCAGTATCGCCGCCGATCGTCGCCGCCCGGGACTGCCAACGCTCCGGGCAAGAAAAGTCCTCGCCCCCACATGCGACTGCGCCCGCAGATTTTCTGGCGCAGATAAGCGCCCTGATAGACGCCAAATTGGCGTCATTCAGGAGGGAGCTCGCGCCGCGAACGGACTCGGCCCTGCGATCGGTGGCACCTGGGCCGTCCGTCCCCTCACAGTCTTCGGACAGGGTGGGGCGGAAGACGAAGAAGAAGAAGAAAGGTGGGAAAGCTGGGGCGGCTATAGCGGCCCAGACGGAGCCCGCTCGACCGCGAGCAGAATCGGCGCTACCCTCTGCCGCGCATCCGCCCCAGGAGGCGTGGTCCCGGGTGGTTGGCCGCAAGGCTAAAAAGGCGGCTGCCAAGGCCACTGCGGCGGCGAATAATAAAAAAGGACGGGTGGTCCCGGCGGCCCCCAGGAAGACACCCCTGCCTCCGCGACCGCCACGCACAGCAGCGGTTACCATAACGGTTCCGTCTGGCGTGGACATTACTTACGCGCAGGCGATGGCCACTGCCAGGTCCAAGGTGGACCTGGCAGAAATTGGCATCGCCTCGCTGAGGCCGCGAAGGGCGGTGACTGGGGGGTTAATTTTGGAAGTCCCTGGCACCGATGGGGCCGCCAAGGCCACCGTCCTCGCCACAAAAGTGGCGGAAGCGCTGGCAGGCACCGGCGTAAAGGTCGCGCGTCCGGTCAAAAAAGCTGACCTTAGGGTGCGCGGCCTGGTCGATTCGACCACGCCGGCGGAGGTCGCTGCGGCTGTTGCCCGCGTGGGCGGGTGCAGCGAGGGGGACATCAATACCGGCGAAATCCGGTCTTCCCCCTCGGGATTGGGCACCCTCTGGGTCCGATGTCCTGCCGCGGCCGCTCGCAAGGTTGCTGTCGCGGGCCGGATAACCGTCGGCTGGACCCATGCAGCCGTGGAGGCCCTGAGTGCCCGGCCTCTGCAGTGTTACCGTTGCCTTGATGTTGGCCACACCAGTCAGCGGTGCACTTCTGCCGAGGATAGGTCCGACTGCTGCTATAGATGCGGCAGTCGGGACCATAAGGTGGCAGCCTGTACGGCCACGCCCAATTGTCCGCTTTGTGCGGGCGCGGGCAGGCCTTCTGGTCACCGCCTCGGCAGCCGGGCATGTCCTGCCAGTGCGAGGCGAGGCAAGGTAGGCGGCCAAAGGTCGTCTGCCAGATTCAATAAAAAAGGGAAGGAAACCACGATGGCCAAGGCAGCGACCACCGTGGTCAGCAACGGAAAGGCGGCACCGCCTGATGCTACCGCCGCGCCCGCGTGGGCGGATGGGGCCACTAAAGTCCCAGACGCCACCGGATCCGCGGCCGTGACGGCGATGGACACGGCTGTGTAATGGGGCCCCCGGGCCCGATAATACAAGTTAACCTCAACTGCTCGGCCAGAGCGCAGGATCTCCTGTTTCAATGCCTGGCCGAGCGGGGTGCCGGGTTGGCAGTCGTGGCGGAGCCGCACAGGGTCCCCAAACATCCACACTGGATGGGGGACTCGATTGGCTCCGCCGCGATTATTTGGGCTGGGAGGCCGGGGTCCCCGCCGTGCTCGCTTATCGAGCGCGGCCTGGGATACGTGGCCGTCGATTGGGGCGGCACCGCGGTTGTGGCGATATACGCACCTCCAAGGTGGTCCCTCGAAGAGTTTGAGCAGTATCTGGACGGGGTAGGGAGATGCGTCTCCCGCTGCCATCCCCGTCCGGTGCTGGTCCTGGGGGACTTTAATGCCAAGGCCACGGCTTGGGGTTCCCCCGGGACTGATTCGAGGGGCCGGGAGGTGCTGGATTGGGCGGCGGGACTGGAGCTCCGTCTCCTGAACACGGGCTCGGTCCATACGTGCGTGCGGCATAACGGGGGGTCCATCGTTGACCTTTCGTGGGCAACGCCCCAGGCCGCGCGCCGTATTACGGGGTGGAGGGTGGCGGAAGGGGTCGAGACGTTGTCTGACCACAGATACATAGTTCTCGACCTCTCCGCCGCCCCACCATCGACACTCCGTCGTCGCCCCGCCGATGAAGGTTCGCCTCGACCGCGGTGGGCGCTGAAGCGCCTCGACCGGGACGCTCTGATGGCGGCGGCCCACGTCGTGGCCTGGCCAGCAACACCGGCCGGGCCAGTCGACGGGAATGGGGAGGCCCATTGGTTCCGTGGCGCAATGACGTCCATTTGCGACGTAGCCATGCCCCGGGCCAGGGTCTTCCCGAGGAAGGCGGTGTACTGGTGGTCGCGCGAAATAGCGGAATTACGCACCGAGTGCGTCCGCGCGCGACGCCAGTACGCTCGCGTCCGTCGACGACGACGTACGGACGACGTGCTGGCTGCCCAGCTGTATGGGAGATATCGGGAGAAGGTGGTCGCCCTGCAGCTGGCCACCAGGCGAGCGAAGGACCAGGCCTGGCGCGATCTCCTCGGCTCTCTGAACCGAGATCCGTGGGGGCGCCCATACAAGATGGCATTGGGACGGTTACGTCCCTGGGCGCCCCCCGTGACGGAGAGCCTGGATCCGGGGCTGCTCGGGCGGGTCGTGGACGCTTTATTCCCCGTTAGCGGGGAGGCGTTCCGGCCCGTCCCTGAGCCAGAGGAACATGAGTGGTCCCCGGATCTTGAGGTCGCGCCGGAGGAGATGGCCGGTGTCGTCAAATGGCTCCGGGGCAAGAATACCGCTCCGGGGCCGGACGGTATCCCCGGCCGGGTCTGGTTGCTCGCCGCGAGCGTCCTGGGGGAGAGGCTGAGGAGCCTCTACTCTGGGCTCCTGAGGTCGGGGACGTTCCCCGACCTATGGAGAGAAAGTCGGATGGTCCTCTTGAGGAAGGATGGGAGGCCGGGGGATTCTCCCTCCGCGTACCGGCCCATTTGTCTCCTGGATGAGGCGGGCAAGATCTTCGAGAAGATCATTGTTGCCCGCCTCTCCAGACACCTGTCCCGCGACGGCCCCGATCTGGCGGACTGCCAGTTTGGCTTCCGGGAGGGGCGATCGACGGTCGACGCTATCGAGCGTCTCAAGTCCCTCTCGGACAATGCCGTGGCAAGGGGCGGGGTGTGCTTGGCGGTGTCCATTGACATCGTCAATGCGTTCAACACCCTGCCCTGGTCCGCCATTAGGGAGGCCCTCGTCGATCACCGGGTGCCTCCCTATCTGAGGCGGGTGATCGGAGCCTACCTGCGGGACAGGTGGGTCGAATACCCGGGCCGGTACGGGATGATACGGAGGGAAGTGGACCGCGGGGTCCCGCAGGGGTCCGTTTTAGGACCGCTCCTGTGGGACCTGGGTTACAACGCGGTCCTGGAAAAGGCCTCCCTGCCCGACGGTGCCACCCTCGTCTGCTACGCGGACGACACGTTGGTGGTCGCCGTCGGGAGTACCTTCGAGAGGACCATCCGACGAGCAGAGGTTGCGGTGGCAGCCGTCGTTGCGAGGATCCGCGATCTGGGGCTGAAAATAGCCCCGGAGAAGGCCGAGGCTGTCTGGTTTCACGGACGGCCTCGGTCTCGGCCACCGGCCAGATCGTGGATCCGGGTTGGAGAAGCCTGCGTAGAGGTGAAGTCCGAGTTGAAATATCTCGGACTGATCCTCGACAGCCGCTGGAGCTTCGATGCGCATCTCGACCGTCTCGTCCCCCGAGTCGAAAAGGCGGCGGCCTCTTTGGGCCGCCTGCTGCCCAACCTCGGGGGACCGGGAGATTTGGTGCGCCGCCTATACCTGGGCGTGGTGCGGTCTATGGCCTTATACGGTGCCCCAATATGGGCGCCGTACGTGATGACCAGCCGGCGCAACACGCTGTTCTTGCGCCGGCTGCAGAGGCGGATGGCCATCCGCCTTATAAGAGGTTACCGCACCACGTCTACCGTGGCGGCGCTTGCTCTGGCGGGAGAACTTCCCTTCGAGCTTCAGGCGGCGGTGCGCGCCTATGTTTATAGGCGCACAAGCATCGCCAGCCGTGCTCGAGGGGCCCTGCCGGAGCGAGAGATGGTCGAGGGCTTCGAGCTCCAGGCCCGGCGACTAGCGCTCGCCAGATGGCGTGCCGAGCTTTGCTCCCACGCCGGCGAGCGCGTCCCCGGGGCTCTCCTGCCGCACTTCACCTCGTGGCGGGAGAGACGGCATGGCAGGCTCTCCTACCGAGCGACGCAGGTGTTCACCGGGCATGGCTGCTTCGGTGTCTACCTGTGTCGCATCGGGCGGGAAGCGACGACGGTGTGCCACCATTGTGGCGCGGAGGAAGACTCGGCGCAGCACACGCTGGAGGAATGTCCCGCCTTTTCAGCGCTGCGCCGAGTCCTAAAACGGGAAGTCGGCCACGACCTCGCACTCTCCGGCCTAGTTGGGGCCATGCTGGAGAGCCCGGGGAAGTGGGCGGCAGCAATCTCTTTCTGCGAGGAGGTTATGTCGCGGAAGGAGGCTGCCGAGCGGGATCGGGAGCTAACTGATCCCGCCCGACGTGCCCGGGGACGGCGTGCGCGCCCACGCCGAGAAACCCCGGGCAGCTGAGAGTAGGCGGGCGGCGGGTGTACCAGTACATGCTGGTTTCATTGCCCGCCGCCCGCCAACAGAGGAGGACCTGCCCTGTTGTGAGTGGGGGATGGCGATTCGCCTGAAGGAGGCGAGGACTAATTGTAGTCCTCCTCCGACATACTCGTCGTCCCCCTGGCGGCCGCTGTGATCAGGGCGGGGGCCCTGGTCACTTATCGCGCGGTCGCCGTGTCGGGGCGGTGCGGGGTGCGACCCCTCGCGCCGCCGAATTTAAATTTAAATTTAAATGGATTCTAGGGGGAGGACTTATCTCCCCCCGGGACGCGGCCGGCCATCGTTACCATCTTGATGGCCGGCCAGGCGAGGGGGAGCCGCGGTAGTGTTCTTCAAGAGTTCCCGTGGCTCCCCCGTTGAATTGCCAGCGATCGGTCCTGCGTCCTCAGGTCGCCGTGGAGGTTTTAGTGGGTCAAACCCCACACTACCCTCGTCCCGCTCCCCCGGGCGGGGCGGGGGTGTCTGGCGAGCAGATTTCCTCCACGTAAAATAAAAAAAAAAAAAAAAAAAAAAAGGTTCCCCCCCGAGGGAGCTCGGGCCGCGAACGGACTCGGCCCTGCGATCGGTGGCCCCTGGGCCGTCCGTCCCCTCACGGTCTTCGGACAGGGTGCGGCGAAAGACGAAGAAGAAGAAGAAAGGTGGGAATGCTGGGGCGGCTATAGCGGCCCAGACGGAGCCCGCTCGACCGCGCCCCTCTGCCGCGCCTCCACCCCAGGAGGCGTGGTCCCAGGTGGTTGGCCGGAAGGCTAAAAAGGCGGCTGCCAAGGCCACTGCGGCGGCGAATAATAAAAAAGGACGGGTGGTCCCGGCGGCCCCCAGGAAGACACCCCTGCCTCCTCGACCGCCACGCACAGCAGCGGTTACCATAACGGTTCCGTCTGGCGTGGACATTACTTACGCGCAGGCGATGGCCACTGCCAGGTCCAAGGTGGACCTGGCAGAAATTGGCATCGCCTCGCTGAGGCCGCGAAGGGCGGTGACTGGGGGGTTAATTTTGGAGGTCCCTGGTACCGACGGTGCCGCCAAGGCCACCGTCCTCGCCACAAAAGTGGCGGAAGCGTTGGCAGGCACCGGCGTAAAGGTCGCGCGTCCAGTCAAAAAAGCGGACCTTAGGGTGCGCGGTCTGGTCGATTCGACCACGCCGGCTGAGGTGGCTGCGGCTGTTGCCCGCGTGGGCGGGTGCAGCGAGGGGGACATCAATACCGGCGAAATCCGGGCTTCCCCCTCGGGATTGGGCACCCTCTGGGTCCGATGTCCTGCCGCGGCCGCTCGCAGGGTTGCTGTCGCGGGCCGGATAACCGTCGGCTGGACCCAGGCAGCCGTGGAGGCCCTGAGTGCCCGGCCTCTGCAGTGTTACCGTTGCCTTGTTGTTGGCCACACCAGTCAGCGGTGCACTTCTGCCGAGGATAGGTCCGACTGCTGCTATAGATGCGGCAGTCGGGACCATAAGGCGGCAGCCTGTACGGCCACGCCCAATTGTCCGCTTTGTGCGGGCGCGGGCAAGCCGTCTGGTCACCGCCTCGGCAGCCGGGCATGTCCTGCCAGTGTGAGGCGAGGCAAGGTAGGCGGCCAAAGGCCGTCTGCCAGACTTTATAAGAAAGGGAAGGTAACCACGATGGCCAAGGCAGCGACCACCGTGGCCAGCAACGGAAAGGCAGCATCGCCTGATGCTGCCGCCGCGCCCGCGGGGGCGGATGGGGCCATTAAAGTCCCAGACGCCACCGCATCCGCGGCCGTGACGGCGATGGACACGGCTGTGTAATGGGGCCCCCGGGCCCGATAATACAAGTTAACCTCAACTGCTCGGCCAGAGCGCAGGATCTCCTGTTTCAATGCATGGCCGAGCGGGGTGCCGGGTTGGCAGTCGTGGCGGAGCCGCACAGGGTCCCCAAACATCCACACTGGATGGGGGACTCGATTGGCTCCGCCGCGGTTATTTGGGCTGGGAGGCCGGGGTCCCCGCCGTGCTCGGTTATCGAGCGCGGCCTGGGATACGTGGCCGTTGATTGGGGCGGCACCGCGGTTGTGGCGATATACGCACCTCCAAGGTGGTCCCTCGATGAGTTTGAGCAGTATCTGGACGGGGTAGGGAGATGCGTCTCCCGCTGCCATCCCCGTCCGGTGCTGGTCCTGGGGGACTTCAATGCCAAGGCCACGGCTTGGGGTTCCCCCGGGACTGACTCGAGGGGCCGGGAGGTTCTGGATTGGGTGGCGGGACTGGAGCTCCGTCTCCTGAACACGGGCTCGGTCCATACGTGCGTGCGGCATAACGGGGGGTCCATCGTTGACCTTTCGTGGGCAACGCCCCAGGCCGCGCGCCGTATTACGGGGTGGAGGGTGGCGGAAGGGGTCGAGACGTTGTCTGACCACAGATACATAGTTCTCGACCTCTCCGCCGCCCCACCATCGACACTCCGTCGTCGCCCCGCCGATGAAGGTTCGCCTCGACCGCGGTGGGCGCTGAAGCGCCTCGACCAGGACGCTCTGATGGCGGCGGCCCACGTCGTGGCCTGGCCAGCAACACCGGCCGGGCCATTCGACGGGAATGGGGAGGCCCATTGGTTCCGGGGCGCAATGACGTCCATTTGCGACGTAGCCATGCCCCGGGCCAGGGTCTTCCCGAGGAAGGCGGTGTACTGGTGGTCGCGCGCGATAGCGGAATTACGCACCGAGTGCGTCCGCGCGCGACGCCAGTACGCTCGCGCCCGTCGACGACGACGTACGGACGACGTGCTGGTCGCCCAGCTGTACGGGCGATATCGGGAGAAGGTGGTCGCCCTGCAGCTAGCCATCGGGCGAGCGAGGGACCAGGCCTGGCGCGATCTCCTCGGCTCTCTGAACCGAGATCCGTGGGGGCGCCCATACAGGATGGCTTTGGGACGATTGCGTCCCTGGGCGCCCCCCGTGACGGAGAGCCTGGATCCGGGGCAGCTCGGGCGGGTCGTGGACGCTTTATTCCCCGTTAGCGGGGAGGCGTCCCGGCCCGTCCCTGAGCCAGAGGAACATGAGTGGTCCCTGGATCTTGAGGTCGCGCCGGAGGAGTTGGCCGGGGTCGTCAAATGGCTCCGGGGCAAGAATACTGCCCCGGGGCCGGACGGTATTCCCGGCCGGGTCTGGATGCTCGCCGCGAGCGTCCTGGGGGAGAGGCTGAGGAGCCTCTACTCTGGGCTCCTGAGGTCGGGGACGTTCCCCGACCTATGGAGAGAAAGTCGGATGGTCCTCTTGAGGAAGGATGGGAGGCCGTGGGATTCTCCCTCCGCGTACCGGCCCATTTGTCTCCTGGATGAGGCGGGCAAGATCTTCGAGAAGATCATTGTTGCCCGCCTCTCCAGACACCTGTCCCGCGACGGCCCAGATCTGGCGGACTGCCAGTTTGGCTTCCGGGAGGGGCGATCGACGGTCGATGCTATCGACCGTGTCAAGTCCCTCTCGGACAATGCCGTGGCAAGGGGCGGGGTGTGCTTGGCGGTGTCCATTGACATCGTCAATGCGTTCAACACCCTGCCCTGGTCCGCCATTAGGGAGGCCCTCGTTGATCACCAAGTGCCTCCCTATCTGAGGCGGGTGGCGGTGGCGGTCTGTGGCCACCCAGGGCGGGAGATAACCCCCGAACTAGCCCTCGCGTAGGAGGGTTGATCGGCCGAGTCGATGGGTGTATCGGCGATGAAGGCATTAGAGACCGTCAGTGCGTCGTACATGTAGTACTTCGCATAATGGCGAGGCCCTGATTTAGCATACGGGCTGTGGCGTGTTCTTTGTACAGCACTGTATGTGCTGTATGACTTCCGACTGGGGAACTGTTGTCACTCGTGGCATCAGTTCCCCAGTTTACGTTAAACGGTTTTTCAGACCGTTTTTCGTGGGCGGAACACGCCACTAGACAACACTCCGCTGGGCTCAGGAATACATGGGACGCAATCAATCCCCTGGGCAACCCAGGCCGCAAGGGGCAAACGTGCCCTAGCCACACTTGAGCCTCCACGAAAAAGGTACCGCTGGATAGCTCGTGTTCTTAAATACGCAGCGAACTGAACGAAGTGTGGTGGAGAGGAAGAGGCAGCCTCTCCGACTGCTGTCTCCCACGTGTTTGCCGTGCGTGGCGACCCTTGTCGTCGGAAAAGAGGATCCTGGGATCTGAGGGGGCCCTCTCCTGCGGGTGAGACGTCCCCAACACGTACCTTTGGCCTCTGCTTCGGCTAGATGGGCGGCTGGACGAGAAAAGCAGCCCTGGTCCAGTCAATCGGCTTGGAACGACCACACGCTTCGGGCAAGTGGGTTCTGCTGGGCGAGGACGCGGGCTGGGTAAGGAAACCGACCCAGCCAGCAGACTATATTCGGTGCGTAGCCCTAACCCAGCCTTTGGCGGGTTCCAAATTGTGTGGGTCGGTGGTGGCCGGGGAGCGCACTGGATGAAAGACCAAGACACATTATGGGTCTGAATACAAATAATGAACAAAAAACTAAGCGTCCAAAGACGACGGGTCCAGCTCCTACTCGGAGTGAAGCCGTCGCCGCAGACGCGGGAACTGCAAATGCAGCTGTCAGTCCCCCCGCGTCTGTGAGAAAGACAAGATCCGGGAAGGTGATTAATATCGCCAATCCTCGTGTGATCTTGCAAAGATGTGTGACTCCCACGCGAGCGGTCTCGGTGAAAACCGAGCCCAACGTGGAAGTAATCGAACGAGTCGGAGACACGTCACTCGTGAAGGTGCAGTCGGCACCCGAGCGTGTCGAGGACCCTACTGGTGACGGTTGGCAAACCGTCACCAAAAAGTCAAAGCGAGCCAAGCCGGGCGCACCCACCGGCAAGGCCGCAGTAAACCGGGCCAGGAGACCGAAGGGGACGTTCTCCGGGCAGAAGGTACGGCCTCTCGATCTCGTAAGAGACGAAGCCTTTAGGCGAGTGTCCGAAATACGGACCTTTTGCTTTCGACCTGAGTCGAAAGTCAATAAGGAGTCCGGGTCAAAGATACTCGCCGAGGTTGAGGCACTCAACGAGCTGGTCCAGGAGCTTATTCAACGGAATAGCTTCGTCGAAGGGCAGCTCGCCGCGGTCAGGGCGGACCTAAAAGCGCGTCCTGCCGTAATGAGTGCGATGCGACCTGGGCCGTCCAAGGGAACTCTCCCGAAGACGGCCTGCAACGCCGCGCAGTCGACTTACGCCCATGTGAACAAAGTCGACTGCAAAGGAGCTTCTCCGGAAGCGGGGAGACGGCCACAATCGCAGCATGTGGTAAAAATCTTCCCGCCGAAGGAAAAAGGACAGAGCAGCGAAGTTACGAAGGTTACTGTTCTGTCGCTCGTTAAACCAGCGAAGGAGGCGATCCGAATTAAGTCGGTCCGACGCATCCACTCCGGTGGCATCGTCGTCGAGACCGACCGAAAGGAGGACCTGCAAGCCTTCGTTGGCAATAAGAAGCTCCGGAGCGCGGGTCTGTCCGTCTCCTTACCTACCAAGCGGGACCCCGAGGTTTTAGTTTACGACGTCCCGCGTCGGATGGGTAAGGACGAAATTGCCTCCAGTATTTGGAGGCAAAATCTCTGCGATGCGAACCAGAAGGATGTGCCTTCGGGAATTCGGGTCAGCCGCATGGCTGGCAAGACCCCGGAGACAGCCAACTGGGTCGTTGCCGTCAGTCCGCAGAATCTTCAGCGGCTGAAGCAGAGGGGTAGCCGAGTTTACCTTGGATGGAACTCCTGTCGTGTACGGGATTTCGTCCAGGTGCTTCGGTGCTACCGTTGTCAACGCTTCGGGCATACCTCGAAGCGTTGTAAATTCAAGGAGGACGTGTGCGGTCACTGCTCCCAAAAGGGGCATACCTTCACGCTCTGTAGCAAGAAGAGTGAACCTCCGGTCTGCTCTAATTGCAAGGACAGAGGGTGGGCTAGTGCACACAAGTCGCGGGACCCAGCTTGCGCTTCCTATCAGGCGGCGCTAGCTTTGGAGTCGTCCCGTGTCCGACTTGAGTGACGGGCAGACGTGGACTTGTCCACTCCGCCATTCGAACGGCATGCTGGGCGGACCCCTCGGGGTTCGCCCCCTCGGGCCAGGCTGAAGCCCCTCTTGCGGAGATAAATTGACTTTAACACTACTCCGTCAAGAGTGCCTGGATTGGGTTGGACTCGAGGTGGCAGCGGGAGTAGCACGTTGTCTTCCCCTGTCACGATAACGAACGAGGGTAGAGCCAGACCATCGGCACGCGTCGAGAGAGCGGCTAGTATAGTCCACATAGGACCCAGGCATAGCCCATCTTTAGACTCACAACGACGACACTAACTATCTGAGGCGGGTGATCGGGGCCTACCTGCGGGATAGGTGGGTCGAATACCCGGGCCGGTACGGGATGATACGGAGGGAAGTGGACCGCGGGGTCCCGCAGGGGTCCGTTTTAGGACCGCTCCTGTGGGACCTGGGTTACAACGCGGTCCTGGAGAAGGCCTCCCTGCCCGACGGTGCCACCCTCGTCTGCTACGCGGACGACACGTTGGTGGTCGCCGTCGGGAGTACCTTCGAGAGGACCATCCGACGAGCAGAGGTTGCGGTGGCAGCCGTCGTCGCGAGGATCCGCGATCTGGGGCTGAAAATAGCCCCGGAGAAGGCCGAGGCTGTCTGGTTCCACGGACGGCCTCGGTCTCGGCCACCGGCCAGATCGTGGATCCGGGTTGGAGAAGCCTGCGTCGAGGTGAAGTCCGAGTTGAAATATCTCGGACTGATGCTCGACAGCCGCTGGAGCTTCGATGCGCATCTCGACCGTCTCGTCCCCCGAGTCGAAAAGGCGGCGGCCTCTTTGGGCCGCCTGCTGCCCAACCTCGGGGGACCGGGAGATTTGGTGCGCCGCCTATACCTGGGCGTGGTGCGGTCTATGGCCTTATACGGTGCCCCAATCTGGGCGCCGTACGTGATGACCAGCCGGCGCAACACGCTGTTGTTGCGCCGTCTGCAGAGGCGGATGGCCATCCGCCTCATAAGAGGTTACCGCACCACGTCTACCGTGGCGGCGCTTGCTCTGGCGGGAGAACTACCTTTCGAGCTTCAAGCGGCGGTGCGCGCCTATGTTTATAGGCGCACTGGCATCGCCAGCCGTGCTCGAGGGGCCCCGCCGGAGCGTGAGACGGTCGAGGGCTTCGAGCTCCAGGCCCGGCGACTAGCGCTCGCCAGATGGCGTTCCGAGCTTTGCTCCCACGCCGGCGAGCGCGTCCCCGGGGCTCTCCTGCCGCACTTCACCTCGTGGCGGGAGAGACGGCATGGCAGGCTCTCCTACCGAGCGACGCAGGTGTTCACCGGGCATGGCTGCTTCGGTGTCTACCTGT
The DNA here is from genome assembly GCF_051020955.1 of Megalopta genalis. NCBI lineage: Eukaryota > Metazoa > Arthropoda > Insecta > Hymenoptera > Halictidae > Megalopta > Megalopta genalis. The sequence goes on from NW_027476103.1 coordinate 1,949,616, forward strand.
GTCGCATCGGGCGGGAAGCGACGACGGTGTGCCACCATTGTGGCGCGGAGGAAGACTCGGCGCAGCACACGCTGGAGGAATGTCCCGCCTTTTCAGCGCTGCGCCGAGTCCTAAAACGAGAAGTCGGCCACGACCTCGCACTCTCCAGCCTAGTTGGGGCCATGCTGGAGGGCCCGGGGAAGTGGGCGGCAGCAATCTCTTTCTGCGAGGAGGTTATGTCGCGGAAGGAGGCTGCCGAGCGGGATCGGGAGCTTACAGATCCCGCCCGACGTGCCCGTGGACGGCGTGCGCGCCCACGCCGAGAAACTCCGGGCAGCTGAGAGTAGGCGGGCGGCGGGTGTACCAGAACATGCTGGTTTCATTTCCCGCCGCCCGCCAACAGAGGAGGACGTCCACTGTTGGGAGTGGGGGATGACGAGTCGCCTGAAGGAGGCGAGGTTTAACTGTGATCCTCCTCCAATATACTCGTCGTCTCCCCGGCGGCCGCTGTGATCAGGGCGGGGGCCCTGGTCACCTATCGCGCGGTCGCCGTGTCGGGGCGGTGCGGGGTGCGACCCCTCGCGCCGCCGAATTTAAATGGATTTTAGGGGGGAGGATTTATTTCCCCCCGGGACGCGGCCGGCCATCGTTACCATCTTGATGGCCGGCCAGGCGAGGGGGAGCCGCGGTAGTGTTCTTCAAGAGTTCCCGTGGCTCCCCCGTTGAATCGCCAGCGATCGGTCCTGCGTCCTCAGGTCGCCGTGGAGGTTTTAGTGGGTCAAACCCCACACTACCCTCGTCCCGCTCCCCCGGGCGGGGCGGGGGTGTCTGGCGAGCAGATTTCCTCCACGTAAAATAAAAAAAAAAAAAAAAAAGGTTCCCCCCCGTCCCCCCGTGTCCGCTACCTTGTCGTGGTGGAGGGGCTTCGTGCCCTAATGATCCTCAAGGCTGTGCCGGCAGGGAATTTATTCCCTGGCAGGTTCTACCATGCCGGAGTGGCTTGAGGTGAGGGGCCAACTAAAGTCGGACATATACCGTAAACCTGTGGTCATGTTTTACAGGAACGGGGGTCTTGCCTTAAACGGCCGCGCCGCGAGGATGACAACCTCTCTAAAAAATCCCTAGCCCCAAGCAGTGTTGCGCGGTGATGAGGGTGTAGCTGGAGTAAGCGCCAGCTATGGTTGGTGGGTGCACCAATCTTTAGCGGACAACCCCGGGGTACCTGGCGACCCCCGGGAGTATTAGCCTTCCCCGGGTATGGCGGCTCTGCCCGGGGTGACCTTCTTTCCGACCACACTCGTGGGACCAATTATGGATTCTTTTTCACAAACAACCGGGGAGGGGGGAAACGAGCGTGAGGGGGAGGTGCGCAGGCCTATCGTGCGCCTCAAAAGATGCACAGAGCCGGTGTCGCGGAGGCATTCGGCAACACGCGGCAAAAAGAGGACCGCAGCGGGCCTTGGTGAGTGCGATGAGGGGGAGGAGTCAGATTTTTCTGTCTCCTCCCACCACTCATCGCAGAGTGTCCCGGGCTCGTCGTCGGCGAGGAAGAGAGGACGGCCGCCGACGACCGGCGAATATGTTGGCCTCGCAGAGGCCAAACTTAGGCTGGCCGAGGCTTCGCAGCTGGAGGCCGAGGCGAGGGAGGTGGCGGCGATATTCGACCCGGGAGCCCCCGTGCCGAGACCATCGCGGTCGAGCGTTCCGCTCCCGGACGAGACGGATATCGCGGAAAATTTCCGCAACCGTCCGACGCGGGATGTCGCGGCCGCTATATTGGAGAGCCTGGATGAGGTGGCCAGGATCTCCGGTGTGTCAAAGGGGCTGAAGGGCAACTTGGCCCGCGCCCTGAGGGTGGCCGCCTTAAACGGCAGGGTGGGGGTGTCCGAGCTTGCGGTTAGGTCGGCTACCGACGCCACGCGTGCCCTGGAGGCTGAGAATGCCGTCCTCAGGGGGCAAATGACGGAGCTGCGGGCGGAGGTGGCCCGGCTCCGGCAGGTGGTGGAGGCGAGTACGGCTGCTGCCGCAATGCCTCCGCCGCCGCGCCCGGGAGAGGGCTCAGTATCGCCGCCGATCGTCGCCGCCCGGGACTGCCAACGCTCCGGGCAAGAAAAGTCCTCGCCCCCACATGCGACTGCGCCCGCAGATTTTCTGGCGCAGATAAGCGCCCTGATAGACGCCAAATTGGCGTCATTCAGGAGGGAGCTCGCACCGCGAACGGACTCGGCCCTGCGATCGGTGGCACCTGGGCCGTCCGTCCCCTCACAGTCTTCGGACAGGGTGGGGCGGAAGACGAAGAAGAAGAAGAAAGGTGGGAAAGCTGCGGCGGCTATAGCGGCCCAGACGGAGCGCGCTCGACCGCGAGCAGAATCGGCGCTACCCTCTGCCGCGCCTCCGCCCCAGGAGGCGTGGTCCCAGGTGGTTGGCCGCAAGGCTAAAAAGGCGGCTGCCAAGGCCACTGCGGCGGCGAATAATAAAAAAGGACGGGTGGTCCCGGCGGCCCCCAGGAAGACACCCCTGCCTCCGCGACCGCCACGCACAGCAGCGGTTACCATAACGGTTCCGTCTGGCGTGGACATTACTTACGCGCAGGCGATGGCCACTGCCAGGTCCAAGGTGGACCTGGCAGAAATTGGCATCGCCTCGCTGAGGCCGCGAAGGGCGGTGACTGGGGGGTTAATTTTGGAAGTCCCTGGCACCGATGGGGCCGCCAAGGCCACCGTCCTCGCCACAAAAGTGGCGGAAGCGCTGGCAGGCACCGGCGTAAAGGTCGCGCGTCCGGTCAAAAAAGCTGACCTTAGGGTGCGCGGCCTGGTCGATTCGACTACGCCGGCGGAGGTCGCTGCGGCTGTTGCCCGCGTGGGCGGGTGCAGCGAGGGGGACATCAATACCGGCGAAATCCGGTCTTCCCCCTCGGGATTGGGCACCCTCTGGGTCCGATGTCCTGCCGCGGCCGCTCGCAAGGTTGCTGTCGCGGGCCGGATAACCGTCGGCTGGTCCCAGGCAGCCGTGGAGGCCCTGAGTGCCCGGCCTCTGCAGTGTTACCGTTGCCTTGGTGTTGGCCACACCAGTCAGCGGTGCACTTCGGCCGAGGATAGGTCCGACTGCTGCTATAGATGCGGCAGTCGGGACCATAAGGTGGCAGCCTGTACGGCCACGCCCAATTGTCCCCTTTGTGCGGGCGCGGGCAAGCCGTCTGGTCACCGCCTCGGCAGCCGGGCATGTCCTGCTAGTGCGGGGCGAGGCAAGGGAGGCGGCCAAAGGCCGTCTGCCAGATTTAATAAAAAGAGAAAGGAAACCACGATGGCCAAGGCAGCGACCACCGTGGCCAGCAACGAAAAGGCGGCACCGCCTGATGCTACCGCCGCGGCCGCGTGGGCGGATGGGGCCACTAAAGTCCCAGACGCCACCGCATCCGCGGCCGTGACGGCGATGGACACGGCTGTGTAATGGGGCCCCCGGGCCCGATAATACAAGTTAACCTCAACTGCTCGGCCAGAGCGCAGGACCTCCTGTTTCAATGCATGGCCGAGCGGGGTGCCGGGTTGGCAGTCGTTGCGGAGCCGCACAGGGTCCCCAAACATCCACACTGGGCGGGGGACTCGATTGGCTCCGCCGCGATTATTTGGGCTGGGAGGCCGGGGTCCCCGCCGTGCTCGCTTATCGAGCGCGGCCTGGGATACGTGGCCGTTGATTGGGGCGGCACCGCGGTTGTGGCGATATACGCACCTCCAAGGTGGTCTCTCGAAGAGTTTGAGCAGTATCTGGACGGGGTAGGGAGATGCGTCTCCCGCTGCCATCCCCGTCCGGTGCTGGTCCTGGGGGACTTCAATGCCAAGGCCACGGCTTGGGGTTCCCCCGGGACTGATTCGAGGGGCCGGGAGGTGCTGGATTGGGCGGCGGGACTGGAGCTCCGTCTCCTGAACACGGGCTCGGCCCATACGTGCGTGCGGCATAACGGGGGGTCCATCGTTGACCTTTCGTGGGCAACGCCCCCGGTCGCGCGCCGTATTACGGGGTGGAGGGTGGCGGAAGGGGTCGAGACGTTGTCTGACCACAGATACATAGTTCTCGACCTCTCCGCCGCCCCACCATCGACACCCCGTCGTCGCCCCGCCGATGAAGGTTCGCCTCAGCCGCGGTGGGCGCTGAAGCGCCTCGACCAGGACGCTCTGATGGCGGCGGCCCACGTCGTGGCCTGGCCAGCAACACCGGCCGGGCCAGTCGACGGGAATGGGGAGGCCCGTTGGTTCCGGGGCGCAATGACATCGGTTTGCGACGTCGCCATGCCCCGGGCCAGGGTCTTCCCGAGGAAGGCGGTGTACTGGTGGTCGCGCGAGATAGCGGAATTACGCACCGAGTGCGTTCGCGCGCGACGCCATTACGCTCGCGCCCGTCGACGACGACGAACGGACGACGTGCTGGCTGCCCAGCTGTACGGGCGATATCGGGAGAAGGTGGTCGCCCTGCAGCTGGCCATCAGGCGAGCGAAGGACCAGGCCTGGCGCGATCTCCTCGGCTCTCTAAACCGAGATCCGTGGGGGCGCCCATACAAGATGGCATTGGGACGATTGCGTCCCTGGGCGCCCCCCGTGACGGAGAGCCTGGATCCGGGGCTGCTCGGGCGGGTCGTGGACGCTTTATTCCCCGTTAGCGAGGGGCCGTCCCGGCCCGTCCCTGAGCCAGAGGAACATGAGTGGTCCCCGGATCTTGAGGTCGCGCCGGAGGAGATGGCCGGGGTCGTCAAATGGCTCCGGGGCAAGAATACCGCCCCGGGGCCGGACGGTATCCCCGGCCGGGTCTGGTTGCTCGCCACGAGCGTCCTGGGGGAGAGGCTGAGGAGCCTCTACTCTGGGCTCCTGAGGTCGGGGACGTTCCCCGACCTATGGAGAGAAAGTCGGATGGTCCTCTTGAGGAAGGATGGGAGGCCGGGGGATTCTCCCTCCGCGTACCGGCCCATTTGTCTCCTGGATGAGGCGGGCAAGATCTTCGAGAAGATCATTGTTGCCCGCCTCTCCAGGCACCTGTCCCGCGACGGCCCAGATCTGGCGGACTGCCAGTTTGGCTTCCGGGAGGGGCGATCGACGGTCGACGCTATCGTCCGTCTCAAGTCCCTCTCGGACAATGCCGTGGCAAGGGGCGGGGTGTGCTTGGCGGTGTCCATTGACATCGTCAATGCGTTCAACACCCTGCCCTGGTCCGCCATTAGGGGGGCCCTCGTCGATCACCAGGTGCCTCCCTATCTGAGGCGGGTGATCGGGGCCTACCTGCGGGACAGGTGGGTCGAATACCCGGGCCGGTACGGGATGATACGGAGGGAAGTGGACCGCGGGGTCCCGCAGGGGTCTGTTTTAGGACCGCTCCTGTGGGACCTGGGTTACAACGCGGTCCTGGAAAAGGCCTCCCTGCCCGACGGTGCCACCCTCGTCTGCTACGCGGACGACACGTTGGTGGTCGCCGTCGGAAGTACCTTCGAGAGGACCATCCAACGAGCAGAGGTTGCGGTGGCAGCCGTCGTCGCGAGGATCCGCGATCTGGGGCTGAAAATAGCCCCGGGGAAGGCCGAGGCTGTCTGGTTCCACGGACGGCCTCGGTCTCGGCCACCGGCCAGATCGTGGATCCGGGTTGGAGAAGCCTGCGTCGAGGTGAAGTCCCAGTTGAAATATCTCGGACTGATCCTCGACAGCCGCTGGAGCTTCGATGCGCATCTCGACCGTCTCGTCCCCCGAGTCGAAAAGGCGGCGGCCTCTTTGGGCCGCCTGCTGCCCAACCTCGGGGGACCGGGAGATTTGGTGCGCCGCCTATACCTGGGCGTGGTGCGGTCTATGGCCTTATACGGTGCCCCAATCTGGGCGCCGTACGTGATGACCAGCCGGCGCAACACGCTGTTGTTGCGCCGGCTGCAGAGGCGGATGGCCATCCGCCTCATAAGAGGTTACCGCACCACGTCTACCGTGGCGGCGCTTGCTCTGGCGGGAGAACTTCCCTTCGAGCTTCAGGCGGCGGTGCGCGCCTATGTTTATAGGCGCACTAGCATCGCCAGCCGTGCTCGAGGGGCCCCGCCGGAGCGAGAGACGGTCGAGGGCTTCGAGCTCCAGGCCCGGCGACTAGCGCTCGCCAGATGGCGTGCCGAGCTTTGCTCCCACGCCGGCGAGCGCGTCCCCGGGGCTCTCCTGCCGCACTTCACCTCGTGGCGGGAGAGACGGCATGGCAGGCTCTCCTACCGAGCGACGCAGGTGTTCACCGGGCATGGCTGCTTCGGTGTCTACCTGTGTCGCATCGGGCGGGAAGCGACGACGGTGTGCCACCATTGTGGCGCGGAGGAAGACTCGGCGCAGCACACGCTGGAGGAATGTCCCGCCTTTTCAGCGCTGCGCCGAGTCCTAAAACGAGAAGTCGGCCACGACCTCGCACTCTCCAGCCTAGTTGGGGCCATGCTGGAGAGCCCGGAGAAGTGGGCGGCAGCAATCTCTTTCTGCGAGGAGGTTATGTCGCGGAAGGAGGCTGCCGAGCGGGATCGGGAGCTTTCAGATCCCGCCCGACGTGCCCGGGGACGGCGTGCGCTCCCACGCCGAGAAACCCCGGGCAGCTGAGAGTAGGCGGGCGACGGGTGTACCAGAATATGCTGGTTTCATTGCCCGCCGCCCGCCAACAGAGGAGGATGTCCACTGTTGGGAGTGGGGGATGACGAGTCGCCTGAAGGAGGCGAGGGTTAACTGTAATCCTCCTCCAATATACTCGTCGTCCCCCCGGCGTCCGCTGTGATCAGGGCGGGGGCCCTGGTCACCTATCGCGCGGTCGCCGTGTCGGGGCGGTGCGGGGTGCGACCCCTCGCGCCGCCGAATTTAAATGGATTTTAGGGGGAAGGATTTATTTTATTTCCCCCCGGGACGCGGCCGGCCATCGTTACCATCCTGATGGCCGGCCAGGCGAGGGGGAGCCGCGGTAGTGTTCTTCAAGAGTTCCCGTGGCTCCCCCGTTGTATCGCCAGCGATCGGTCCTGCGTCCTCAGGTCGCCGTGGAGGTTTTAGTGGGTCAAATCCCACACTACCCTCGTCCCGCTCCCCCGGGCGGGGCGGGGGTGTCTGGCGAGCAGATTTCCTCCACGTAAAATAAAAAAAAAAAAAAAAAAAAAAAAAAAAAGGTTATGTCAAGGTTATGTCAAGGTTATGTCAAGGTTATGTCAAGGTTATGTCAAGGTCCCCCCCGAGTGGCCCCCCCGTGTCCGCTACCTTGTCGTGGTGGGGGGGCTTCGTGCCCTAATGATCCTCAAGGCTGTGCCGGCAGGGAATTTATTCCCTGGCAGGTTCTACCATGCCGGAGTGGCTTGAGGTGAGGGGCCAACTAAAGTCGGACACATACCGTAAACCTGTGGTCATGTTTTACAGGAACGGGGGTCTTGCCTTAACCGGCCGGGCCGCGAGGATGACAACCTCTCTAAAAAATCCCTAGCCCCAAGCAGTGTTGCGCGGTGATGAGGGTGTAGCTGGAGTAAGCGACAGCTATGGTTGGTGGGTGCACCAATCTTTAGCGGACAACCCCGGGGTACCTGGCGACCCCCGGGTGTATTAGCCTTCCCCGGGTATAGCGGCTCTGCCCGGGGTGACCTTCTTTCCGACCACACTCGTGGGACCAATTATGGATTCTTTTTCACAAACAACCGGGGAGGGGGGAAACGAGCGTGAGGTGGAGGTGCGCGGGCCTATCGTGCGCCTCAAAAGATGTGCAGAGCCGGTGTCGCGGAGGCATTCTGCAACACGCGGCAAAAAGAGGACCGCAGCGGGCCTTGGTGAGCGCGATGAGGGGGAGGAGTCAGATTTCTCTGTCTCCTCAAACCACTCATCGCAGAGTGTCCCGGGCTCGTCGTCAGCGAGGAAGAGGGGACGGCCGCCGACGACCGGCGAATATGTTGGCCTCGCAGAGGCCAAACTTAGGCTGGCCGAGGCTTCGCAGCTGGAGGCCGAGGCAAGGGAGGTGGCGGCGATATTCGACCCGGGTGCCCCCGTGCCGAGACCATCGCGGTCGAGCGTCCCGCTCCCGGACGAGACGGATATCGCGGAAAATTACCGCAACCGTCCGACGCGGGATGTCGCGGCCGCTATATTGGAGAGCCTGGATGAGGTGGCCAGGATCTCCGGCGTGTCAAAGGGGCTGAAGGGCAATTTGGCCCGCGCCCTGAGGGTGGCCGCCTTAAACGGCAGGGTAGGGGTGTCGGAGCTGGCAGTGAGGTCAGCTACCGACGCCACGCGTGTCCTGGAGGCCGAAAATGCCGTCCTCAGGGGGCAAATGACGGAGCTGCAGGCGGAGGTGGCCCGGCTCCGGCAGGTGGTGGAGGCGAGAACGGCTGCTGCCGCAATGCCTCCGCCACGGCGCCCGGGAGAGGGCTCAGTATCGCCGCCGATCGTCGGCGCCCGGGATTGCCATCGCTCCGGGCAAGAAAAGTCCTCGCCACCACCTGCGGCTGCGCCCGCAGATTTTCTGGCGCAAATAGGCGCCCTGATAGACGCCAAATTGGCGTCATTCAGGAGGGAGCTCGCGTCGCGAACGGACTCGGCCCTGCGATCGGTGGCACCTGGGCCGTCCGTCCCCTCACAGTCTTCGGACAGGGTGGGGCGGAGGACGAAGAAGAAGAAGAAAGGTGGGAAAGCAGGGGCGGCTATAGCGGCCCAGACGGAGCCCGCTCGGCCGCGAGCAGAATTGGCCCCACCATCCGCCGCGCCTCCGCCCCAGGAGGCGTGGTCCCAGGTGGTTGGCCGGAAAGCCAAAAAGTCGGCTGCCAAGGCCACTGCGGCCGCGAATAGAAAAGGACGGTTGGTCCCGGCGGCCCCCAGGAAGACACCCCTGCCTCCTCGACCGCCACGCACAGCAGCGGTTACCATAACGGTTCCGTCTGGCGTGGACATTACTTACGCGCAGGCGATGGCCACTGCCAGGTCCAAGGTGGACCTGGCAGAAATTGGCATCGCCTCGCTGAGGCCGCGAAGGGCGGTGACTGGGGGTTTAATTTTGGAAGTCCCTGGCACCGATGGGGCCGCCAAGGCCACCGTCCTCGCCACAAAAGTGGCGGAAGCGCTGGCGGGCACCGGCGTAAAGGTCGCGCGTCCGGTCAAAAAAGCTGACCTTAGGGTGCGCGGCCTGGTCGATTCGACCACGCCGGCGGAGGTCGCTGCGGCTGTTGCCCGCGTGGGCGGGTGCAGCGAGGGGGACATCAATACCGGCGAAATCCGGTCTTCCCCCTCGGGATTGGGCACCCTCTGGGTCCGATGTCCTGCCGCGGCCGCTCGCAAGGTTGCTGTCGCGGGCCGGATAACCGTCGGCTGGACCCATGCAGCCGTGGAGGCCCTGAGTGCCCGGCCTCTGCAGTGTTACCGTTGCCTTGATGTTGGCCACACCAGTCAGCGGTGCACTTCTGCCGAGGATAGGTCCGACTGCTGCTATAGATGCGGCAGTCGGGACCATAAGGTGGCAGCCTGTACGGCCACGCCCAATTGTCCGCTTTGTGCGGCCGCGGGCAAGCCGTCTGGTCACCGCCTCAGCAGCCGGGCATGTCCTGCCAGTGCGAGGCGAGGCAAGGTAGGCGGCCAAAGGTCGTCTGCCAGATTCAATAAAAAAGGGAAGGAAACCACGATGGCCAAGGCAGCGACCACCGTGGCCAGCAACGAAAAGGCGGCACCGCCTGATGCTACCGCCGCACCCGCGGGGGCGAATGGGGCCACTAAAGTCCCTGACGCCACCGCATCCGCGGCCGTGACGGCGATGGACACGGCTGTGTAATGGGGCCCCCGGGCCCGATAATACAAGTTAACCTCAACTGCTCGGCCAGAGCGCAGGATCTCCTGTTTCAATGCCTGGCCGAGCGGGGTGCCGGGTTGGCAGTCGTGGCGGAGCCGCACAGGGTCCCCAAACATCCACACTGGATGGGGGACTCGATTGGCTCCGCCGCGATTGTTTGGGCTGGGAGGCCGGGGTCCCCGCCGTGCTCGCTTATCGAGCGCGGCCTGGGATACGTGGCCGTCGATTGGGGCGGCACCGCGGTTGTGGCGATATACGCACCTCCAAGGTGGTCCCTCGAAGAGTTTGAGCAGTATCTGGACGGGGTAGGGAGATGCGTCTCCCGCTGCCATCCCCGTCCGGTGCTGGTCCTGGGGGACTTTAATGCCAAGGCCACGGCTTGGGGTTCCCCCGGGACTGATTCGAGGGGCCGGGAGGTGCTGGATTGGGCGGCGGGACTGGAGCTCCGTCTCCTGAACACGGGCTCGGTCCATACGTGCGTGCGGCATAACGGGGGGTCCATCGTTGACCTTTCGTGGGCAACGCCCCAGGCCGCGCGCCGTATTACGGGGTGGAGGGTGGCGGAAGGGGTCGAGACGTTGTCTGACCACAGATACATAGTTCTCGACCTCTCCGCCGCCCCACCATCTACACCCCGTCGTCGCACCGCCGATGAAGGTTCGCCTCGACCGCGGTGGGCGCTGAAGCGCCTCGACCAGGACGCTCTGATGGCGGCAGCACACGTCGTGGCCTGGCCAGCAACACCGGCCGGGACAGTCGACGGGAATGGGGAGGCCCGTTGGTTCCGGGGCGCAATGACATCGGTTTGCGACGTCGCCATGCCCCGGGCCAGGGTCTTCCCGAGGAAGGCGGTGTACTGGTGGTCGCGCGCGATAGCGGAATTACGCACCGAGTGCGTCCGCGCGCGGCGCCAGTACGCTCGCGCCCGTCGACGACGACGTACGGACGACGTGCTGGCTGCCCAGCTGTATGGGCGATATCGGGAGAAGGTGGTCGCCCTGCAGCTGGCCATCAGGCGAGCGAAGGACCAGGCCTGGCGCGATCTCCTCGGCTCTCTGAACCGAGATCCGTGGGGGCGCCCATACAAGATGGCTTTGGGACGATTGCGTCCCTGGGCGCCCACCGTGACGGAGAGCCTGGATCCGGGGCTGCTCGGGCGGGTCGTGGACGCTTTATTCCCCGTTAGCGGGGAGGCGTCCCGGCCCGTCCCTGAGCCAGAGGAACATGAGTGGTCCCCGGATCTTGAGGTCGCGCCGGAGGAGATGGCCGCGGTCGTCAAATGGCTCCGGGGCAAGAATACCGCCCCGGGGCCGGACGGTATCCCCGGCCGGGTCTGGTTGCTCGCCGCGAGCGTCCTGGGGGAGAGGCTGAGGAGCCTCTACTCTGGGCTCCTGAGGTCGGGGACGTTCCCCGACCTATGGAGAGAAAGTCGGATGGTCCTCTTGAGGAAGGATGGGAGGCCGGGGGATTCTCCCTCCGCGTACCGGCCCATTTGTCTCCTGGATGAGGCGGGCAAGATCTTCGAGAAGATCATTGTTGCCCGCCTCTCCAGGCACCTGTCCCGCGACGGCCCCGATCTGGCGGACTGCCAGTTTGGCTTCCGGGAGGGGCGATCGACGGTCGACGCTATCGACCGTCTCAAGTCCCTCTCGGACAATGCCGTGGCAAGGGGCGGGGTGTGCTTGGCGGTGTCCATTGACATCGTCAATGCGTTCAACACCCTGCCCTGGTCCGCCATTAGGGAGGCCCTCGTCGATCACCAGGTGCCTCCCTATCTGAGGCGGGTGATCGGGGCCTACCTGCGGGACAGGTGGGTTGAATACCCGGGCCGGTGCGGGATGATACGGAGGGAAGTGGACCGCGGGGTCCCGCAGGGGTCCGTTTTAGGACCGCTCCTGTGGGACCTGGGTTACAACGCGGTCCTGGAGAAGGCCTCCCTGCCCGACGGTGCCACCCTCGTCTGCTACGCGGACGACACGTTGGTGGTCGCCGTCGGGAGTACCTTCGAGAGGACCATCCGACGAGCAGAGGTTGCGGTGGCAGCCGTCGTCGCGAGGATCCGCGATCTGGGGCTGAAAATAGCCCCGGAGAAGGCCGAGGCTGTCTGGTTTCACGGACGGCCTCGGTCTCGGCCACCGGCCAGATCGTGGATCCGGGTTGGAGAAGCCTGCGTCGAGGTGAAGTCCGAGTTGAAATATCTCGGACTGATCCTCGACAGCCGCTGGAGCTTCGGTGCGCATCTCGACCGTCTCGTCCCCCGAGTCGAAAAGGCGGCGGCCTCTTTGGGCCGCCTGCTGCCCAACCTCGGGGGACCGGGAGATTTGGTGCGCCGCCTATACCTGGGCGTGGTGCGGTCTATGGCCTTATACGGTGCCCCAATATGGGCGCCGTACGTGATGACCAGCCGGCGCAACACGCTATTGTTGCGCCGGCTGCAGAGGCGGATGGCCATCCGCCTCATAAGAGGTTACCGCACCACGTCTACCGTGGCGGCGCTTGCTCTGGCGGGAGAACTTCCCTTCGAGCTTCAGGCGGCGGTGCGCGCCTATGTTTATGGGCGCACAAGCATCGCCAGCCGTGCTCGAGGGGCCCCGCCGGAGCGAGAGACGGTCGAGGGCTTCGAGCTCCAGGCCCGGAGACTAGCGCTCGCCAGATGGCGTGCCGAGCTTTGCTCCCACGCCGGCGAGCGCGTCCCCGGGGCTCTCCTGCCGCACTTCACCTCGTGGCGGGAGAGACGGCATGGCAGGCTCTCCTACCGAGCGACGCAGGTGTTCACCGGGCATGGCTGCTTCGGTGTCTACCTGTGTCGCATCGGGCGGGAAGCGACGACGGTGTGCCACCATTGTGGCGCGGAGGAAGACTCGGCGCAGCACACGCTGGAGGAATGTCCCGCCTTTTCAGCGCTGCGCCGAGTCCTAAAACGGGAAGTCGGTCACGACCTCGCACTCTCCAGCCTAGTTGGGGCCATGCTGGAGAGCCCGGGGAAGTGGGCGGCAGCAATCTCTTTCTGCGAGGATGTTATGTCGCGGAAGGAGGCTGCCGAGCGGGATCGGGAGCTTACAGATCCCGCCCGACGTGCCCGGGGACGGCGTGCGCGCCCACGCCGAGAAACCCCGGGCAGCTGAGAGTAGGCGGGCGGCGGGTGTACCAGAACATGCTGGTTTCATTGCCCGCCGCCCGCCAACAGAGGAGGACGTCCACTGTTGGGAGTGGGGGATGACGAGTCGCCTGAAGGTGGCGAGGGTTAACTGTGATCCTCCTCCAATATACTCACCGTCCTCCCGGCGGCCGCTGTGATCAGGGCGGGGGCCCTGGTCACCTATCGCGCGGTCGCCGTGTCGGGGCGGTGCGGGGTGCGACCCCTCGCGCCGCCGAAATTAAATGGATTTTAGGGGGGAGGATTTATCTCCCCCCGGGACGCGGCCGGCCATCGTTACCATCTTGATGGCCGGCCAGGCGAGGGGGAGCCGCGGTAGTGTTCTTCAAGAGTTCCCGTGGCTCCCCCGTTGAATCGCCAGCGATCGGTCCTGCGTCCTCAGGTCGCCGTGGAGGTTTTAGTGGGTCAATCCCCACACTACCCTCGTCCCGCTCCCCCGGGCGGGGCGGGGGTGTCTGGCGAGCAGATTTCCTCCACGTAAAATAAAAAAAAAAAAAAAAAAAGGTCCCCCCCGAGTGGCACCTGGGCCGTCCGTCCCCTCACAGTCTTCGGACAGGGTGGGGCGGAAGACGAAGAAGAAGAAGAAAGGTGGGAAAGCTGGGGCGGCTATAGCGGCCCAGACGGAGCCCGCTCGACCGCGAGCAGAATCGGCGCTACCCTCTGCCGCGCCTCCGCCCCAGGAGGCGTGGTCCCAGGTGGTTGGCCGCAAGGCTAAAAAGGCGGCTGCCAAGGCCACTGCGGCGGCGAATAATAAAAAAGGACGGGTGGTCCCGGCGGCTCCCAGGAAGACACCCCTGCCTCCGCGACCGCCACGCACAGCAGCGGTTACCATAACGGTTCCGTCTGGCGTGGACATTACTTACGCGCAGGCGATGGCCACTGCCAGGTCCAAGGTGGACCTGGCAGAAATTGGCATCGCCTCGCTGAGGCCGCGAAGGGCGGTGACTGGGGGGTTAATTTTGGAAGTCCCTGGCACCGATGGGGCCGCCAAGGCCACCGTCCTCGCCACAAAAGTGGCGGAAGCGCTGGCAGGCACCGGCGTAAAGGTCGCGCGTCCGGTCAAAAAAGCTGACCTTAGGGTGCGCGGCCTGGTCGATTCGACCACGCCGGCGGAGGTCGCTGCGGCTGTTGCCCGCGTGGGCGGGTGCAGCGAGGGGGACATCAATACCGGCGAAATCCGGTCTTCCCCCTCGGGATTGGGCACCCTCTGGGTCCGATGTCCTGCCGCGGCCGCTCGCAAGGTTGCTGTCGCGGGCCGGATAACCGTCGGCTGGACCCATGCAGCCGTGGAGGCCCTGAGTGCCCGGCCTCTGCAGTGTTACCGTTGCCTTGATGTTGGCCACACCAGTCAGCGGTGCACTTCTGCCGAGGATAGGTCCGACTGCTGCTATAGATGCGGCAGTCGGGGCCATAAGGTGGCAGCCTGTACGGCCACGCCCAATTGTCCGCTTTGTGCGGGCGCGGGCAGGCCTTCTGGTCACCGCCTCGGCGGCCGGGCGTGTCCTGTCAGTGCGAGGCGAGGCAAGGTAGGCGGCCAAAGGTCGTCTGCCAGATTCAATAAAAAAGGGAAGGAAACCACGATGGCCAAGGCAGCGACCACCGTGGCCAGCAACGAAAAGGCGGCACCGCCTGATGCTACCGCCGCACCCGCGGGGGCGAATGGGGCCACTAAAGTCCCTGACGCCACCGCATCCGCGGCCGTGACGGCGATGGACACGGCTGTGTAATGGGGCCCCCGGGCCCGATAATACAAGTGAACCTCAACTGCTCGGCCAGAGCGCAGGATCTCCTGTTTCAATGCCTGGCCGAGCGGGGTGCCGGGTTGGCAGTCGTGGCGGAGCCGCACAGGGTCCCCAAACATCCACACTGGATTGGGGACTCGATTGGCTCCGCCGCGATTATTTGGGCTGGGAGGTCGGGGTCCCCGCCGTGCTCGGTTATCGAGCGCGGCCTGGGATACGTGGCCGTTGATTGGGGCGGAACCGCGGTTGTGGCGATATACGCACCTCCAAGGTGGTCCCTCGAAGAGTTTGAGCAGTATCTGGACGGGGTAGGGAGATGCGTCTCCCGCTGCCATCCCCGTCCGGTGCTGGTCCTGGGGGACTTCAATGCCAAGGCCACGGCTTGGGGTTCCCCCGGGACTGACTCGAGGGGCCGGGAGGTGCTGGATTGGGCGGCGGGACTGGAGCTCCGTCTCCTGAATACGGGCTCGGTCCATACGTGCGTGCGGCATAACGGGGGGTCCATCGTTGACCTTTCGTGGGCAACGCCCCCGGCCGCGCGCCGTATTACGGGGTGGAGGGTGGCGGAAGGGGTCGAGACGTTGTCTGACCACAGATACATAATTCTCGACCTCTCCGCCGTCCCACCATCGACACCCCGTCGTCGCCCCGCTGATGAAGGTTCGCCTCAACCGCGGTGGGCGCTGAAGCGCCTCGACCAGGACGCTCTGATGGCGGCAGCCCACGTCGTGGCCTGGCCAGCAACACCGGCCGGGCCAGTCGACGGGAATGGGGAGGCCCGTTGGTTCCGGGGCGCAATGACGTCGGTTTGCGACGTCGCCATGCCCCGGGCCAGGGTCTTCCCGAGGAAGGCGGTGTACTGGTGGTCGCGCGCGATAGCGGAATTACGCACCGAGTGCGTCCGCGCGCGACGCCAGTACGCTCGCGCCCGTCGACGACGACGTACGGACGACGTGCTGGCTGCCCAGCTGTACGGGCGATATCGGGAGAAGGTGGTCGCCCTGCAGCTGGCCATCAGGCGAGCGAAGGACCAGGCCTGGCGCGATCTCCTCGGCTCTCTGAACCGAGATCCGTGGGGGCGCCCATACAAGATGGCATTGGGGCGATTACGTCCCTGGGCGCCCCCCGTGACGGAGAGCCTGGATCCGGGGCTGCTCGTGCGGGTCGTGGACGCTTTATTCCCCGTTAGCGGGGAGGCGTCCCGGCTCGTCCCTGAGCCAGAGGAACATGAGTGGTCCCCGGATCTTGAGGTCGCGCCGGAGGAGATGGCCGGGGTCGTCAAATGGCTCCGGGACAAAAATACCGCACCGGGGCCGGACGGTATCCCCGGCCGGGTCTGGTTGCTCGCCGCGAGCGTCCTGGGGGAGAGGCTGAGGAGCCTCTACTCTGGGCTCCTGAGGTCGGGGACGTTCCCCGACCTATGGAGAGAAAGTCGGATGGTCCTCTTGGGGAAGGATGGGAGGCCGGGGGATTCTCCCTCCGCGTACCGGCCCATCTGTCTCCTGGATGAGGCGGGCAAGATCTTCGAGAAGATCATTGTTGCCCGCCTCTCCAGACACCTGTCCCGCGACGGCCCCGATCTGGCGGACTGCCAGTTTGGCTTCCGGGAGGGGCGATCGACGGTCGACGCTATCGACCGTCTCAAATCCCTCTCGGACAATGCCGTGGCAAGGGGCGGGGTGCGCTTGGCGGTGTCCATTGACATCGTCAATGCGTTCAACACCCTGCCCTGGTCCGCCATTAGGGAGGCCCTCCTTGATCACCAGGTGCCTCCCTATCTGAGGCGGGTGATCGGGGCCTACCTGCGGGACAGGTGGGTGGAATACCCGGGCCGGTGCGGGATGATACGGAGGGAAGTGGACTGCGGGGTCCCGCAGGGGTCCGTTTTAGGACCGCTCCTGTGGGACCTGGGTTACAACGCGGTCCTGGAGAAGGCCTCCCTGCCCGACGGTGCCACCCTCGTCTGCTACGCGGACGACACGTTGGTGGTCGCCGTCGGGAGTACCTTCGAGAGGACCATCCGTCGAGCAGAGGTTGCGGTGGCAGCCGTCGTCGCGAGGATCCGCGATCTGGGGCTGAAAATAGCCCCGGAGAAGGCCGAGGCTGTCTGGTTTCACGGAAGGCCTCGGTCTCGGCCACCGGCCAGATCGTGGATCCGGGTTGGAGAAGCCTGCGTCGAGGTGAAGTCCGAGTTGAAATATCTCGGACTGATCCTCGACAGCCACTGGTGCTTCGATGCGCATCTCGACCGTCTCGTCCCCCGAGTCGAAAAGGCGGCGGCCTCTTTGGGCCGCCTGCTGCCCAACCTCGGGGGACCGGGAGATTTGGTGCGCCGCCTATACCTGGGCGTGGTGCGGTCTATGGCCTTATACGGTGCCCCAATATGGGCGCCGTACGTGATGACCAGCCGGCGCAACACGCTATTGTTGCGCCGGCTGCAGAGGCGGATGGCCATCCGCCTCATAAGAGGTTACCGCACCACGTCTACCGTGGCGGCGCTTGCTCTGGCGGGAGAACTTCCCTTCGAGCTTCAGGCGGCGGTGCGCGCCTATGTTTATGGGCGCACAAGCATCGCCAGCCGTGCTCGAGGGGCCCCGCCGGAGCGAGAGACGGTCGGGGGCTTCGAGCTCCAGGCCCGGAGACTAGCGCTCGCCAGATGGCGTGCCGAGCTTTGCTCCCACGCCGGCGAGCGCGTCCCCGGGGCTCTCCTGCCGCACTTCACCTCGTGGCGGGAGAGACGGCATGGCAGGCTCTCCTACCGAGCGACGCAGGTGTTCACCGGGCATGGCTGCTTCGGTGTCTACCTGTGTCGCATCGGGCGGGAAGCGACGACGGTGTGCCACCATTGTGGCGCGGAGGAAGACTCGGCGCAGCACACGCTGGAGGAATGTCCCGCCTTTTCAGCGCTGCGCCGAGTCCTAAAACGAGAAGTCGGCCGCGACCTCGCACTCTCCAGCCTAGTTGGGGCCATGCTGGAGGGCCCGGGGAAGTGGGCGGCAGTAATCTCTTTCTGCGAGGAGGTTATGTCGCGGAAGGAGGCTGCCGAGCGGGATCGGGAGCTTACAGATCCCGCCCGACGTGCCTGGGGACGGCGTGCGCGCCCACGCCGAGAAACCCCGGGCAGCTGAGAGTAGGCGGGCGGCGGGTGTACCAGAACATGCTGGTTTCATTGCCCGCCGCCCGCCAACAGAGGAGGACGTCCACTGTTGTGAGTGGGGGATGGCGAGTCGCCTGAGGGAGGCGAGGACTAATTGTAATCCTCCTCCAATATACTCGTCGTCCCCCCGGCGGCCGCTGTGATCAGGTCGGGGGCCCTGGTCACCTATCGCGCGGTCGCCGTGTCGGGGCGGTGCGGGGTGCGACCCCTCGCGCCGCCGAATTTAAATGGATTTTAGGGGGGAGGATTTATTTCCCCCCCCCGGGACGCGGCCGGCCATCGTTACCATCCTGATGGCCGGCCAGGCGAGGGGGAGCCGCGGTAGTGTTCTTCAAGAGTTCCCGTGGCTCCCCCGTTGAATCGCCAGCGATCGGTCCTGCGTCCTCAGGTCGCCGTGGAGGTTTTAGTGGGTCAAACCCCACACTACCCTCGTCCCGCTCCCCCGGGCGGGGCGGGGGTGTCTGGCGAGCAGATTTCCTCCACGTAAAATAAAAAAAAAAAAAAAAAAAAAGGTCCCCCCCGAGTCCGCTACCTTGTCGTGGTGGGGGGGCTTCGTGCCCTAATGATCCTCAAGGCTGTGCCGGCGGGGAATTTATTCCCTGGCAGGTTCTACCATGCCGGAGTGGCTTGAGGTGAGGGGCCAACTAAAGTCGGACACATACCGTAAACCTGTGGTCATGTTTTACAGGAACGGGGGTCTTGCCTTAACCGGCCGGGCCGCGAGGATGACAACCTCTCTAAAAAATCCCTAGCCCCAAGCAGTGTTGCGCGGTGAAGAGGGCGTAGCTGGAGTAAGCGCCAGCTATGTTTGGTGGGTGCACCAATCGTTAGCGGACAACCCCGGGGTACCTGGCGACCCCCCGGGCGTATTAGCCTTCCCCGGGTATGGCGGCTCTACCCGGGGTGACCTCCTTTCCGACCACACTCGTGGGACCAATTATGGATTCTTTTTCACAAACAACCGGGGAGGGGGGAAACGAGCGTGAGGTGGAGGTGCGCGGGCCTATCGTGCGCCTCCAAAGATGTACACAGCCGGTGTCGCGGAGGCATCCTGCAACACGCGGCAAAAAGAGGACCGCAGCGGGCCTTGGTGAGTGCGATGACGGGGAGGAGTCAGATTTCTCTGTCTCCTCCCACCACTCATCGCAGAGTGTCCCGGGCTCTTCGTCGGCGAGGAAGAGAGGACGGCCGCCGACGACCGGCGAATATGTTGGCCTCGCAGAGGCCAAACTTAGGCTGGCCGAGGCTTCGCAGCTGGAGGCCGAGGCAAGGGAGGTGGCGGCGATATTCGACCCGGGTGCCCCCGTGCCGAGACCATCGCGGTCGAGCGTCCCGCTCCCGGACGAGACGGATATCGCGGAAAATTTCCGCAACCGTCCGACGCGGGATGTCGCGGCCGCTATATTGGAGAGCCTGGATGAGGTGGCCAGGATCTCCGGCGTTTCGAAGGGGCTGAAGGGCAACTTGGCCCGCGCCCTGAGGGTGGCCGCTTTAAACGGCAGGGTGGGGGTGTCCGAGCTTGCGGTTAGGTCAGCAACCGACGCCACGCGTGTCCTGGAGGCCGAGAATGCCGTCCTCAGGGGGCAAATGACGGAGCTGCAGGCGGAGGTGGCCCGGCTCCGGCAGGTGGTGGAGGCGAGAACGGCTGCTGCTGCAATGCCTCCGCCGCCACGCCCGGGAGAGGGCTCAGTATCGCCGCCGATCGTCGGCGCCCGGGATTGCCATCGCTCCGGGCAAGAAAAGTCCTCGCCGCCACCTGCGGCTGCGCCCGCAGACTTTCTGGCGCAAATAGGCGCCCTGATAGACGCCAAATTGGCGTCATTCAGGAGGGAGCTCGCGCCGCGAACGGACTCGGCCCTGCGATCGGTGGCCCCTGGGCCGTCCGTCCCCACACAGTCTTCGGACAGGGTGGGGCGGAGGGCGAAGAAGAAAAAGAAAGGTGGGAAATCTGGGGCGGCTATAGCGGCCCAGACAGAGCCCGCTCGACCGCGAGCAGAATCGGCGCTACCCTCTGCCGCGCCACCACCCCAGGAGGCGTGGTCCCAGGTGGTTGGCCGGAAGGCCAAAAAGGCGGCTGCCAAGGCCACTGCGGCCGCGAATAAAAAAGGACGGGTGGTCCCGGCGGCCCCCAGGAAGACACCCCTGCCTCCGCGACCGCCGCGCACAGCAGCGGTTACCATAACGGTTCCGACTGGCGTGGAGATGACCTACGAGCAGGCGATGGCCACTGCCAGGTCCAAGGTGGACCTGGCAGAAATTGGCATCGCCTCGCTGAGGCCGCGAAGGGCGGTGACTGGGGGGTTAATTTTGGAGGTCCCTGGCACCGATGGGGCCGCCAAGGCCACCGTCCTCGCCACAAAAGTGGCAGAAGCGCTGGAAGGCACCGGCGTAAAGGTCGCGCGTCCGGTCAAAAAAGCTGACCTTAGGGTGCGCGGCCTGGTCGATTCGACCACGCCGGCGGAGGTCGCTGCGGCTGTTGCCCGCGTGGGCGGGTGCAGCGAGGGGGACATCAATACCGGCGAAATCCGGTCTTCCCCCTCGGGATTGGGCACCCTCTGGGTCCGATGTCCTGCCGCGGCCGCTCGCAAGGTTGCTGTCGCGGGCCGGATAACCGTCGGCTGGACCCAGGCAGCCGTGGAGGCCCTGAGTGCCCGGCCTCTGCAGTGTTACCGTTGCCTTGGTGTTGGCCACACCAGTCAGCGGTGCACTTCTGCCGAGGATAGGTCCGACTGCTGCTATAGATGCGGCAGTCGGGACCATAAGGCGGCAGCCTGTACGGCCACGCCCAATTGTCCGCTTTGTGCGGGCGCGGGCAAGCCGTCTGGTCACCGCCTCGGCAGCCGGGCTTGCCCTGCCAGTGCGGGGCGGGGCAGGGGAGGCGGCCAACGGCCGTCTGCCAGGTATAATAAAAAGGGGAGGGAAACCACGATGGCCAAGGCAGCGACCACCGTGGCCAGCAACGAAAAGGTAGCATCGCCTGATGCTACCGCCGCGCCCGCGTGGGCGGATGGGGCCACTAAAGTCCCAGACGCCACCGCATGCGCGGCCGTGACGGCGATGGACACGGCTGTGTAATGGGGCCCCCGGGCCCGATAATACAAGTGAACCTCAACTGCTCGGCCAGAGCGCAGGATCTCCTGTTTCAATGCCTGGCCGAGCGGGGTGCCGGGTTGGCAGTCGTGGCGGAGCCGCACAAGGTCCCCAAACATCCACACTGGATGGGGGACTCGATTGGCTCCGCCGCGATTATTTGGGCTGGGAGGCCGGGGTCCCCGCCGTGCTCGGTTATCGAGCGCGGCCTGGGATACGTGGCCGTCGATTGGGGCGGCACCGCGGTTGTGGCGATATACGCACCTCCGAGGTGGTCCCTCGAAGAGTTTGAGCAGTATCTGGACGGGGTAGGGAGATGCGTCTCCCGCTGCCATCCCCGTCCGGTGCTGGTCCTGGGGGACTTCAATGCCAAGGCCACGGCTTGGGGTTCCCCCGGGACTGACTCGAGGGGCCGGGAGGTGCTGGATTGGGCGGCGGGACTGGAGCTCCGTCTCCTGAATACGGGCTCGGTCCATACGTGCGTGCGGCATAACGGGGGGTCCATCGTTGACCTTTCGTGGGCAACGCCCCCGGCCGCGCGCCGTATTACGGGGTGGAGGGTGGCGGAAGGGGTCGAGACGTTGTCTGACCACAGATACATAGTTCTCGACCTCTCCGCCGCCCCACCATCGACACCCCGTCGTCGCCCCGCCGATGAAGGTTCGCCTCAGCCGCGGTGGGCGCTGAAGCGCCTCGACCAGGACGCTCTGATGGCGGCAGCCCTCGTCGTGGCCTGGCCAGCAACACCGGCCGGGCCAGTCGACGGGAATGGGGAGGCCCGTTGGTTCCGGGGCGCAATGACGTCGATTTGCGACGTCGCCATGCCCCGGGCCAGGGTCTTCCCGAGGAAGGCGGTGTACTGGTGGTCGCGCGAGATAGCGGAATTACGCACCGAGTGCGTTCGCGCGCGACGCCAGTACGCTCGCGCCCGTCGACGACGACGAACGGACGACGTGCTGGCTGCCCAGCTGTACGGGCTATATCGGGAGAAGGTGGTCGCCCTGCAGCTGGCCATCAGGCGAGCAAAGGACCAGGCCTGGCGCGATCTCCTCGGCTCTCTGAACCGAGATCCGTGGGGGCGCCCATACAAGATGGCATTGGGACGATTACGCCCCTGGGCGCCCCCCGTGACGGAGAGACTGGATCCGGGGCTGCTCGAGCGGGTCGTGGACGCTTTATTCCCCGTTAGCGTGGAGGCGTCCCGGCCCGTCCCTGAGCCAGAGGAACATGAGTGGTCCCCGTATCTTGAGGTCGCGCCGGAGGAGATGGCCGGGGTCGTCAAATGGCTCCGGGGCAAGAATACCGCCCCGGGGCCGGACGGTATCCCCGGCCGGGTCTGGTTGCTCGCAGCGAGCGTCCTGGGGGAGAGGCTGAGGAGCCTCTACACTGGGCTCCTGAGGTCGGGGACGTTCCCCGACCTATGGAGAGAAAGTCGGATGGTCCTCTTGAGGAAGGATGGGAGGCCGGGGGATTCTCCCTCCGCGTACCGGCCCATTTGTCTCCTGGATGAGGCGGGCAAGATCTTCGAGAAGATCATTGTTGCCCGCCTCTCCAGACACCTGTCCCGCGACGGCCCCGATCTGGCGGACTGCCAGTTTGGCTTCCGGGAGGGGCGATCGACGGTAGACGCTATTGACCGTCTCAAGTCCCTCTCGGACAATGCCGTGGCAAGGGGCGGGGTGTGCTTGGCGGTGTCCATTGACATCGTCAATGCGTTCAACACCCTGCCCTGGTCCGCCATTAGGGAGGCCCTCGTCGATCACCAGGTGCCTCCCTATCTGAGGCGGGTGATCGGGGCCTACCTGCGGGACAGGTGGGTTGAATACCCGGGCCGGTGCGGGATGATACGGAGGCAAGTGGACCGCGGGGTCCCGCAGGGGTCCGTTTTAGGACCGCTCCTGTGGGACCTTGGTTACAACGCGGTCCTGGAGAAGGCCTCCCTGCCCGACGGTGCCACCCTCGTCTGCTACGCGGACGACACGTTGGTGGTCGCCGTCGGAAGTACCTTCGAGAGGACCGTCCGACGAGCAGAGGTTGCGGTGGCAGCCGTCGTCGCGAGGATCCGCGATCTGGGGCTGAAAATAGCCCCGGAGAAGGCCGAGGCTGTCTGGTTTCACGGACGGCCTCGGTCTCGGCCACCGGCCAGATCGTGGATCCGGGTTGGAGAAGCCTGCGTCGAGGTGAAGTCCGAGTTGAAATATCTCGGACTGATCCTCGACAGCCGCTGGAGCTTCGATGCGCACCTGGACCGTCTTGTCCCCCGAGTCGAAAAGGCAGCGGCCTCTTTGGGCCGCCTGCTGCCCAACCTCGGGGGACCGGGAGATTTGGTGCGCCGCCTATACCTGGGCGTGGTGCGGTCTATGGCCTTATACGGTGCCCCAATATGGGCGCCGTACGTGATGACCAGCCGGCGCAACACGCTGTTGTTGCGCCGGCTGCAGAGGCGAATGGCCATCCGCCTCATAAGAGGTTACCGCACCACGTCTACCGTGGCGGCGCTTGCTCTGGCGGGAGAACTTCCCTTCGAGCTTCAAGCGGCGGTGCGCGCCTATGTTTATAGGCGCACTAGCATCGCCAGCCGTGCTCGAGGGGCCCCGCCGGAGCGTGAGACGGTCGAGGGCTTCGAGCTCCAGGCCCGGCGACTAGCGCTCGCCAGATGGCGTGCCGAGCTTTGCTCCCACGCCGGCGAGCGCGTCCCCGGGGCTCTCCTGCCGCACTTCACCTCGTGGCGGGAGAGACGGCATGGCAGGCTCTCCTACCGAGCGACGCAGGTGTTCACCGGGCATGGCTGCTTCGGTGTCTACCTGTGTCGCATCGGGCGGGAAGCGACGACGGTGTGCCACCATTGTGGCGCGGAGGAAGACTCGGCGCAGCACACGCTGGAGGAATGTCCCGCCTTTTCAGCGCTGCGCCGAGTCCTAAAACGGGAAGTCGGCCACGACCTCGCACTCTCCAGCCTAGTTGGGGCCATGCTGGAGGGCCCGGGGAAGTGGGCGGCAGCAATATCTTTCTGCGAGGAGGTTATGTCGCGGAAGGAGGCTGCCGAGCGGGATCGGGAGCTTACAGATCCCGCCCGACGTGCCCGGGGACGGCGTGCGCGCCCACGCCGAGAAACCCCGGGCAGCTGAGAGTAGGCGGGCGGTGGGTGTACCAGAACATGCTGGTTTCATTGCCCGCCGCCCGCCAACAGAGGAGGACCTCCACTGTTGGGAGTGGGTGTTGACGAGTCGCCTGAAGGAGGCGAGGATTAACTGTAATCCTCCTCCAATATACTCGTCGTCCCCCCAGCGGCCGCTGTGATCAGGGCGGGGGCCCTGGTCACCTTTCGCGCGGTCGCCGTGTCGGGACGGTGCGGGGTGCGACCCCTCGCGCCGCCGAAATTAAATGGATTTTAGGGGGGAGGATTTATCTCCCCCCGGGACGCGGCCGGCCATCGTTACCATCTTGATGGCCGGCCAGGCGAGGGGGAGCCGCGGTAGTGTTCTTCAAGAGTTCCCGTGGCTCCCCCGTGAATCGCCAGCGATCGGTCCTGCGTCCTCAGGTCGCCGTGGAGGTTTTAGTGGGTCGAACCCCACACTACCCTCGTCCCGCTCCCCCGGGCGGGGCGGGGGTGTCTGGCGAGCAGATTTCCTCCACGTAAAATTAAAAAAAAAAAAAAAAAGGTTATGTCAAGGTTCCCCCCCGTGTCCGCTACCTTGTCGTGGTGGGGGGGCTTCGTGCCCTAATGATCCTCAAGGCTGTGCCGGCGGGGAATTTATTCCCTGGCAGGTTCTACCATGCCGGAGTGGCTTGAGGTGAGGGGCCAACTAAAGTCGGACACATACCGTAAACCTGTGGTCATGTTTTACAGGAACGGGGGTCTTGCCTTAACCGGCCGGGCCGCGAGGATGACAACCTCTCTAAAAAATCCCTAGCCCCAAGCAGTGTTGCGCGGTGATGAGGGTGTAGCTGGAGTAAGCGCCAGCTATGGTTGGTGGGTGCACCAATCTTTAGCGGACAACCCCGGGGTACCTGGCGACCCCCGGGTGTATCAGCCTTCCCCGGGTATGGCGGCTCTGCCCGGGTTGACCTTCTTTCCGACCACACTCGTGGGACCAATTATGGATTCTTCTATACAAATAACCGGGGTGGGGGGAAACGAGCGTGAGGGGGAGGTGCGCGGTCCTATCGTGCGCCTCAAAAGATGCACAGAGCCGGTGTCGCGGAGGCATTCGGCCACACGCGGCAAAAAGAGGACCGCAGCGGGCCTTGGTGAGTGCGATGAGGGTGAGGAGTCAGATTTCTCTGTCTCCTCCCACCACTCATCGCAGAGTGTCCCGGGCTCGTCGTCAGCGAGGAAGAGAGGTCGGCCGCCGACGACCGGCGAATATGTTGGCCTCGCAGAGGCCAAACTTAGGCTGGCCGAGGCTTCGCAGCTGGAGGCCGAGGCAAGGGAGGTGGCGGCGATATTCGACCCGGGTGCCCCCGTGCCGAGACCATCGCGGTCGAGCGTCCCGCTCCCGGACGAGACGGATATCGCGGAAAATTTCCGCAACCGTCCGACGCGGGATGTTGCGGCCGCTATATTGGAGAGCCTGGATGAGGTGGCCAGGATCTCCGGCGTGTCAAAGGGGCTGAAAGGCAACTTGGCCCGCGCCCTGAGGGTGGCCGCCTTAAACGGCAGGGTAGGGGTGTCGGAGCTGGCAGTGAGGTCAGCAACCGACGCCACGCGTGTCCTGGAGGCCGAAAATGCCGTCCTCAGGGGACAAATGACGGAGCTGCAGGCGGAGGTGGCACGGCTCCGGCAGGTGGTGGAGGCGAGAACGGCTGCTGCCGCAATGCCTCCGCCGCCGCGCCCGGGAGAGGGCTCAGTATCGCCGCCGATCGTCGGCACCCGGGATTGCCATCGCTCCTGGCAAGAAAAGTCCTCGCCGCCGCCTGCGGCTGCGCCCGCAGATTTTCTGGCGCAAATAGGCGCCCTGATAGACGCCAAATTGGCGTCATTCAGGAAGGAGCTCGCGCCGCGAACGGACTCGGCCCTGCGATCGGTGGCCCCTGGGCCGTCCGTCCCCTCACATTCTTCGGACAGTGTGGGGCGGAGGGCGAAGAAGAAGAAGAAAGGTGGGAAAGCTGGGGCGGCTAAAGCGGCCCAGACGGAGCCCGCTCGACCGCGAGCAGGATCGGCGCTACCCTCTGCCGCGCCTCCGCCCCAGGAGGCGTGGTCCCAGGTGGTTGGCCGCAAGGCTAAAAAGGCGGCTGCCAAGGCCACTGCGGCGGCGAATAATAAAAAAGGACGGGTGGTCCCGGCGGCCCCCAGGAAGACACCCCTGCCTCCGCGACCGCCACGCACAGCAGCGGTTACCATAACGGTTCCGTCTGGCGTGGACATTACTTACGCGCAGGCGATGGCCACTGCCAGGTCCAAGGTGGACCTGGCAGAAATTGGCATCGCCTCGCTGAGGCCGCGAAGGGCGGTGACTGGGGGGTTAATTTTGGAAGTCCCTGGCACCGATGGGGCCGCCAAGGCCACCGTCCTCGCCACAAAAGTGGCGGAAGCGCTGGCAGGCACCGGCGTAAAGGTCGCGCGTCCGGTCAAAAAAGCTGACCTTAGGGTGCGCGGCCTGGTCGATTCGACCACGCCGGCGGAGGTCGCTGCGGCTGTTGCCCGCGTGGGCGGGTGCAGCGAGGGGGACATCAATACCGGCGAAATCCGGTCTTCCCCCTCGGGATTGGGCACCCTCTGGGTCCGATGTCCTGCCGCGGCCGCTCGCAAGGTTGCTGTCGCGGGCCGGATAACCGTCGGCTGGACCCATGCAGCCGTGGAGGCCCTGAGTGCCCGGCCTCTGCAGTGTTACCGTTGCCTTGATGTTGGCCACACCAGTCAGCGGTGCACTTCTGCCGAGGATAGGTCCGACTGCTGCTATAGATGCGGCAGTCGGGACCATAAGGTGGCAGCCTGTACGGCCACGCCCAATTGTCCGCTTTGTGCGGGCGCGGGCAGGCCTTCTGGTCACCGCCTCGGCGGCCGGGCGTGTCCTGTCAGTGCGAGGCGAGGCAAGGTAGGCGGCCAAAGGTCGTCTGCCAGATTCAATAAAAAAGGGAAGGAAACCACGATGGCCAAGGCAGCGACCACCGTGGCCAGCAACGAAAAGGCGGCACCGCCTGATGCTACCGCCGCACCCGCGGGGGCGAATGGGGCCACTAAAGTCCCTGACGCCACCGCATCCGCGGCCGTGACGGCGATGGACACGGCTGTGTAATGGGGCCGCCGGGCCCGATAATACAAGTTAACCTCAACTGCTCGGCCAGAGCGCAGGATCTCCTGTTTCAATGCCTGGCCGAGCGGGGTGCCGGGTTGGCAGTCGTGGCGGAGCCGCACAGGGTCCCCAAACATCCACACTGGATGGGGGACTCGATTGGCTCCGCCGCGATTATTTGGGCTGGGAGGCCGGGGTCCCCGCCGTGCTCGCTTATCGAGCGCGGCCTGGGATACGTGGCCGTCGATTGGGGCGGCACCGCGGTTGTGGCGATATACGCACCTCCAAGGTGGTCCCTCGAAGAGTTTGAGCAGTATCTGGACGGGGTAGGGAGATGCGTCTCCCGCTGCCATCCCCGTCCGGTGCTGGTCCTGGGGGACTTTAATGCCAAGGCCACGGCTTGGGGTTCCCCCGGGACTGATTCGAGGGGCCGGGAGGTGCTGGATTGGGCGGCGGGACTGGAGCTCCGTCTCCTGAACACGGGCTCGGTCCATACGTGCGTGCGGCATAACGGGGGGTCCATCGTTGACCTTTCGTGGGCAACGCCCCCGGCCGCGCGCCGTATTACGGGGTGGAGAGTGGCGGAGGGGGTCGAGACGTTGTCTGACCACAGATACATAATTCTCGACCTCTCCGCCGCTCCACAATCGACACCCCGTCGTCGCCCCGCCGATGAGGGTACGCCTCAGCCGCGGTGGGCGCTGAAGCGCCTCGACCAGGACGCTCTGATGGCGGCAGCCCACGTCGTGGCCTGGCCAGTAACACCGGCCGGGCCAGTCGACGGCAATGGGGAGGCCCATTGGTTCCGGGGCGCAATGACGTCGATTTGCGACGTCGCCATGCCCCGGGCCAGGGTCTTACCGAGGAAGGCGGTGTACTGGTGGTCGCGCCCGATAGCGGAATTACGTACCGAGTGCGTCCGCGCGCGACGCCAGTACGCTCGCGCCCGTCGACGACGACGTACGGACGACGTGCTGGCTGCCCAGCTGTATGGACGATATCGGGAAAAGGTGGTCGCCCTGCAGCTGGCCATCAGGCGAGCGAAGGACCAGGCCTGGCGCGATCTCCTCGGCTCTCTGAACCGAGATCCGTGGGGGCGCCCATACAAGATGGCTTTGGGACGATTGCGTCCCTGGGCGCCCCCCGTGACGGAGAGCCTGGATCCGGGGCTGCTCGGGCGGGTCGTGGACGCTTTATTCCCAGTTAGCGGGGAGGCGTTCCGGCCCGTCCCTGAGCCAGAGGAACATGAGTGGTCCCCGGATCTTGAGGTCGCGCCGGAGGAGATGGCCGGGGTCGTCAAATGGCTCCGGGGCAAGAATACCGCTCCGGGGCCGGACGGTATCCCCGGCCGGGTCTGGTTGCTCGCCGCGAGCGTCCTGGGGGAGAGGCTGAGGAGCCTCTACTCTGGACTCCTGAAGTCGGGGACGTTCCCCGACCTATGGAGAGAAAGTCGGATGGTCCTCTTGAGGAAGGATGGGAGGCCGGGGGATTCTCCCTCCGCGTACCGGCCCATTTGTCTCCTGGATGAGGCGGGCAAGATCTTCGAGAAGATCATTGTTGCCCGCCTCTCCAAACACCTGTCCCGCGACGGCCCAGATCTGGCGGACTGCCAGTTTGGCTTCCGGGAGGGGCGATCGACGGTCGACGCTATCGACCGTCTCAAGTCCCTCTCGGACAATGCCGTGGCAAGGGGCGGGGTGTGCTTGGCGGTGTCCATTGACATCGTCAATGCGTTCAACACCCTGCCCTGGTCCGCCATTAGGGAGGCCCTCGTCGATCACCAGGTGCCTCCCTATCTGAGGCGGGTGATCGGGGCCTACCTGCGGGACAGGTGGGTTGAATACCCGGGCCGGTGCGGGATGATACGGAGGGAAGTGGACCGCGGGGTCCCGCAGGGGTCCGTTTTAGGACCGCTCCTGTGGGACCTGGGTTACAACGCGGTCCTGGAAAAGGCCTCCCTGCCCGACGGTGCCACCCTCGTCTGCTACGCGGACGACACGTTGGTGGTCGCCGTCGGGAGTACCTTCGAGAGGACCATCCGACGAGCAGAGGTTGCGGTGGCAGCCGTCGTCGCGAGGATCCGCGATCTGGGGCTGAAAATAGCCCCGGAGAAGGCCGAGGCTGTCTGGTTTCACGGACGGCCTCGGTCTCGGCCACCGGCCAGATCGTGGATCCGGGTTGGAGAAGCCTGCGTCGAGGTGAAGTCCGAGTTGAAATATCTCGGACTGATCCTCGACAGCCACTGGTGCTTCGATGCGCATCTCGACCGTCTCGTCCCCCGAGTCGAAAAGGCGGCGGCCTCTTTGGGCCGCCTGCTGCCCAACCTCGGGGGACCGGGAGATTTGGTGCGCCGCCTATACCTGGGCGTGGTGCGGTCTATGGCCTTATACGGTGCCCCAATATGGGCGCCGCACGTGATGACCAGCCGGCGCAACACGCTGTTGTTGCGCCGGCTGCAGAGGCGGATAGCCATCCGCCTCATAAGAGGTTACCGCACCACGTCTACCGTGGCGGCGCTTGCTCTGGCGGGAGAACTTCCCTTCGAGCTTCAGGCGGCGGTGCGCGCCTATGTTTATGGGCGCACAAGCATCGCCAGCCGTGCTCGAGGGGCCCCGCCGGAGCGAGAGACGGTCGAGGGCTTCGAGCTCCAGGCCCGGAGACTAGCGCTCGCCAGATGGCGTGCCGAGCTTTGCTCCCACGCCGGTGAGCGCGTCCCCGGGGCTCTCCTGCCGCACTTCACCTCGTGGCGGGAGAGACGGCATGGCAGGCTCTCCTACCGAGCGACGCAGGTGTTCACCGGGCATGGCTGCTTCGGTGTCTACCTGTGTCGCATCGGGCGGGAAGCGACGACGGTGTGCCACCATTGTGGCGCGGAGGAAGACTCGGCGCAGCACACGCTGGAGGAATGTCCCGCCTTTTCAGCGCTGCGCCGAGTCCTAAAACGAGAAGTCGGCCACGACCTCGCACTCTCCAGCCTAGTTGGGGCCATGCTGGAGGGCCCGGGGAAGTGGGCGGCAGCAATCTCCTTCTGCGAGGAGGTTATGTCGCGGAAGGAGGCTGCCGAGCGGGATCGGGAGCTTACAGATCCCGCCCGACGTGCCCGGGGACGGCGTGCGCGCCCACGCCGAGAAACCCCGGGCAGCTGAGAGTAGGCGGGCGGCGGGTGTACCAGAACATGCTGGTTTCATTGCCCGCCGCCCGCCAACAGAGGAGGACGTCCACTGTTGGGAGTGGGGGATGGCGAGTCGCCTGAAGGAGGCGAGGGTTAACTGTAATCCTCCTCCAATATACTCGTCGTCCCCCCGGCGGCCGCTGTGATCAGGGCGGGGGCCCTGGTCACCTATCGCGCGGTCGCCGTGTCGGGGCGGTGCGGGGTGCGACCCCTCGCGCCGCCGAATTTAAATGGATTTAAGGGGGGAGGATTTATCTCCCCCCGGGACGCGGCCGGCCATCGTTACCATCCTGATGGCCGGCCAGGCGAGGGGGAGCCGCGGTAGTGTTCTTCAAGAGTTCCCGTGGCTCTCCCGTTGAATCGCCAGCGATCGGTCCTGCGTCCTCAGGTCGCCGTGGAGGTTTTAGTGGGTCAAACCCCACACTACCCTCGTCCCGCTCCCCCGGGCGGGGCGGGGGTGTCTGGCGAGCAGATTTCCTCCACGTAAAATAAAAAAAAAAAAAAAAAGGTTATGTCAAGGTTATGTCAAGGTCCCCCCCGTGTCCGCTACCTTGTCGTGGTGGGGGGGCTTCGTGCCCTAATGATCCTCAAGGTTGTGCCGGCGGGGAATTTATTCCCTGGCAGGTTCTACCATGCCGGAGTGGCTTGAGGTGAGGGGCCAACTAAAGTCGGACACATACCGTAAACCTGTGGTCATGTTTTACAGGAACGGGGGTCTTGCCTTAACCGGCCGGGCCGCGAGGATGACAACCTCTCTAAAAAATCCCTAGCCCCAAGCAGTGTTGCGCGGTGATGAGGGTGTAGCTGGAGTAAGCGCCAGCTATGGTTGGTGGGTGCACCAATCTTTAGCGGACAACCCCGGGGTACCTGGCGACCCCCGGGTGTATTAGCCTTCCCCGGGTATGGCGGCTCTGCCCGGGGTGACCTTCTTTCCGACCACACTCGTGGGACCAATTATGGATTCTTTTAAACAAATAACCGGGGAGGGGGGAAACGAGCGTGAGGTGGAGGTGCGCGGGCCTATCGTGCGCCTCAAAAGATGTGCAGAGCCGGTGTCGCGGAGGCATTCTGCAACACGCGGCAAAAAGAGGACCGCAGCGGGCCTTGGTGAGTGCGATGACGGGGAGGAGTCAGATTTCTCTGTCTCCTCAAACCACTCATCGCAGAGTGTCCCGGGCTCTTCGTCGGCGAGGAAGAGAGGACGGCCGCCGACGACCGGCGAATATGTTGGCCTCGCAGAGGCCAAACTTAGGCTGGCCGAGGCCTCGCAGTTGGAGGCCGAGGCAAGGGAGGTGGCGGCGATATTCGACCCGGGTGCCCCCGTGCCGAGACCATCGCGGTCGAGCGTTCCGCTCCCGGACGAGACGGATATCGCGGAAAATTTCCGTAACCGTCCGACGCGGGATGTCGCGGCCGCTATATTGGAGAGCCTGGATGAGGTGGCCAGGATCTCCGGTGTGTCAAAGGGGCTGAAGGGCAACTTGGCCCGCGCCCTGAGGGTGGCCGCCTTAAACGGCAGGGTAGGGGTGTCCGAGCTGGCAGTGAGGTCAGCTACCGACGCCACGCGTGTCCTGGAGGCCGAAAATGCCGTCCTCAGGGGGCAAATGACGGAGCTGCAGGCGGAGGTAGCCCGGCTCCGGCAGGTGGTGGAGGCGAGAACGGCTGCTGCTGCAATGCCCCCGCCGCCACGCCCGGGAAAGGGCTCAGTATCGCTGCCGATCGTCGACGCCCGGGATTGCCATCGCTCCGGGCAAGAAAAGTCCTCGCCACCACCTGCGGCTGCACCCGCAGATTTTCTGGCGCAAATAGGCGCCCTGATAGACGCCAAATTGGCGTCATTCAGGAAGGAGCTCGCGCCGCGAACGGACTCGGCCCTACGATCGGTGGCCCCTGGGCCGTCCGTCCCCACACAGTCTTCGGACAGAGTGGGGCGGAGGGCGAAGAAGAAAAAGAAAGGTGAGAAAGCTGGAGCGGCTAAAGCGGCCCAGACGAAGCCCGCTCGACCGCGAGCAGAATTGGCCCCACCCTCCGCCGCGCCTCCACCCCAGGAGGCGTGGTCTCAGGTGGTTGGCCGGAAGGCCAAAAAGGCGGCAGCCAAGGCCACTGCGGCCGCGAATAAAAGAGGACGGGTGGTCCCGGTGGCCCCCAGGAAGACGCCCCTGCCTCCACGACCGCCACGCACAGCAGCGGTTACCATAACGGTCCCGACTGGCGTGGAGATGACCTACGCGCAGGCGATGGCCACTGCCAGGTCCAAGGTGGACCTGGCAGAAATTGGCATCGCCTCGCTGAGGCCGCGAAGGGCGGTGACTGGGGGGTTAATTTTGGAGGTCCCTGGTACCGATGGGGCCGCCAAGGCCACCGTCCTCGCCACAAAAGTGGCGGAAGCGCTGGCTGGCACCGGCGTAAAGGTCGCGCGTCCGGTCAAAAAAGCTGACCTTAGGGTGCGCGGCCTGGTCGATTCGACCACGCCGGCGGAGGTCGCTGCGGCTGTTGCCCGCGTGGGCGGGTGCAGCGAGGGGGACATCAATACCGGCGAAATCCGGTCTTCCCCCTCGGGATTGGGCACCCTCTGGGTCCGATGTCCTGCCGCGGCCGCTCGCAGGGTCGCTGTCGCCGGCCGGATAACCGTCGGCTGGACCCAGTCAACCGTGGAGGCCCTGAGTGCCCGGCCTCTGCAGTGTTACCGTTGCCTTGATGTTGGCCACACCAGTCAGCGGTGCACTTCTGCCGAGGATAGGTCCGACTGCTGCTATAGATGCGGCAGTCGGGACCATAAGGTGGCAGCCTGTACGGCCACGCCCAATTGTCCGCTTTGTGCGGGCGCGGGCAGGCCTTCTGGTCACCGCCTCGGCGGCCGGGCGTGTCCTGTCAGTGCGAGGCGAGGCAAGGTAGGCGGCCAAAGGTCGTCTGCCAGATTCAATAAAAAAGGGAAGGAAACCACGATGGCCAAGGCAGCGACCACCGTGGCCAGCAACGAAAAGGCGGCACCGCCTGATGCTACCGCCGCACCCGCGGGGGCGAATGGGGCCACTAAAGTCCCTGACGCCACCGCATCCGCGGCCGTGACGGCGATGGACACGGCTGTGTAATGGGGCCCCCGGGCCCGATAATACAAGTTAACCTCAACTGCTCGGCCAGAGCGCAGGATCTCCTGTTTCAATGCCTGGCCGAGCGGGGTGCCGGGTTGGCAGTCGTGGCGGAGCCGCACAGGGTCCCCAAACATCCACACTGGATGGGGGACTCGATTGGCTCCGCCGCGATTATTTGGGCTGGGAGGCCGGGGTCCCCGCCGTGCTCGCTTATCGAGCGCGGCCTGGGATACGTGGCCGTCGATTGGGGCGGCACCGCGGTTGTGGCGATATACGCACCTCCAAGGTGGTCCCTCGAAGAGTTTGAGCAGTATCTGGACGGGGTAGGGAGATGCGTCTCCCGCTGCCATCCCCGTCCGGTGCTGGTCCTGGGGGACTTTAATGCCAAGGCCACGGCTTGGGGTTCCCCCGGGACTGATTCGAGGGGCCGGGAGGTGCTGGATTGGGCGGCGGGACTGGAGCTCCGTCTCCTGAACACGGGCTCGGTCCATACGTGCGTGCGGCATAACGGGGGGTCCATCGTTGACCTTTCGTGGGCAACGCCCCAGGCCGCGCGCCGTATTACGGGGTGGAGGGTGGCGGAAGGGGTCGAGACGTTGTCTGACCACAGATACATAGTTCTCGACCTCTCCGCCGCCCCACCATCGACACTCCGTCGTCGCCCCGCCGATGAAGGTTCGCCTCGACCGCGGTGGGCGCTGAAGCGCCTCGACCAGGACGCTCTGATGGCGGCGGCCCACGTCGTGGCCTGGCCAGCAACACCGGCCGGGCCAGTCGACGGGAATGGGGAGGCCCATTGGTTCCGTGGCGCAATGACGTCCATTTGCGACGTAGCCATGCCCCGGGCCAGGGTCTTCCCGAGGAAGGCGGTGTACTGGTGGTCGCGCGCGATAGCGGAGTTACGCACCGAGTGCGTCCGCGCGCGACGCCAGTACGCTCGCGCCCGTCGACGACGACGTACGGACGACGTTCTGGCTGCCCAGCTGTACGGGCGATATCGGGAGAAGGTGGTCGCCCTGCAGCTGGCCATCAGGCGAGCGAAGGACCAGGCCTGGCGCGATGTCCTCGGCTCTCTAAACCGAGATCCGTGGGGGCGCCCATACAAGATGGCATTGGGACGATTGCGTCCCTGGGCGCCCCCCGTGACGGAGAGCCTGGATCCGGGGCTGCTCGGGCGGGTCGTGGACGCTTTATTCCCCGTTAGCGGGGAGGCGTCCCGGCCTGTCCCTGAGCCAGAGGAACATGAGTGGTCCCCGGATCTTGAGGTCGCGCCGGAGGAGATGGCCGGGGTCGTCAAATGGCTCCGGGGCAAGAATACCGCCCCGGGGCCGGACGGTATCCCCGGCCGGGTCTGGCTGCTCGCCGCGAGCGTCCTGGGCGAGAGGCTGAGGAGCCTCTACTCTGGGCTCCTGAGGTCGGGGACGTTCCCCGACCTATGGAGAGAAAGTCGGATGGTCCTCTTGAGGAAGGATGGGAGGCCGGGGGATTCTCCCTCCGCGTACCGGCCCATTTGTCTCCTGGATGAGGCGGGCAAGATCTTCGAGAAGATCATTGTTGCCCGCCTCTCCAGACACCTGTCCCGCGACGGCCCAGATCTGGCGGACTGCCAGTATGGCTTCCGGGAGGGGCGATCGACGGTCGACGCAATCGACCGTCTCAAGTCCCTCTCGGACAATGCCGTGGCAAGGGGCGGGGTGTGCTTGGCGGTGTCCATTGACATCGTCAATGCGTTCAACACCCTGCCCTGGTCCGCCATTAGGGAGGCCCTCGTCGATCACCAGGTGCCTCCCTATCTGAGGCGGGTGATCGGGGCCTACCTGCGGGACAGGTGGGTTGAATACCCGGGCCGGTGCGGGATGATACGGAGGGAAGTGGACCGCGGGGTCCCGCAGGGGTCCGTTTTAGGACCGCTCCTGTGGGACCTAGGTTACAACGCGGTCCTGGAAAAGGCCTCCCTGCCCGACGGTGCCACCCTCGTCTGCTACGCGGACGACACGTTGGTGGTCGCCGTCGGGAGTACCTTCGAGAGGACCATCCGTCGAGCAGAGGTTGCGGTGGCAGCCGTCGTCGCGAGGATCCGCGATCTGGGGCTGAAAATAGCCCCGGAGAAGGCCGAGGCTGTCTGGTTCCACGGACGGCCTCG
Organism: Megalopta genalis; assembly: GCF_051020955.1. Classification (NCBI taxonomy): domain Eukaryota; kingdom Metazoa; phylum Arthropoda; class Insecta; order Hymenoptera; family Halictidae; genus Megalopta; species Megalopta genalis. The sequence continues at coordinate 1,985,176 of NW_027476103.1, forward strand.
GTCTCGGCCACCGGCCAGATCGTGGATCCGGGTTGGAGAAGCCTGCGTCGAGGTGAAGTCCGAGTTGAAATATCTCGGACTGATCCTCGACAGCCACTGGTGCTTCGATGCGCATCTCGACCGTCTCGTCCCCCGAGTCGAAAAGGCGGCGGCCTCTTTGGGCCGCCTGCTGCCCAACCTCGCGGGACCGGGAGATTTGGTGCGCCGCCTATACCTGGGCGTGGTGCGGTCTATGGCCTTATACGGTGCCCCAATCTGGGCGCCGTACGTGATGACCAGCCGGCGCAACACGCTGTTGTTGCGCCGGCTGCAGAGGCGGATGGCCATCCGCCTCATAAGAGGTTACCGCACCACGTCTACCGTGGCGGCGCTTGCTCTGGCGGGAGAACTTCCCTTCGAGCTTCAGGCGGCGGTGCGCGCCTATGTTTATAGGCGCACGAGCATCGCCTGCCGTGCTCGAGGGGCCCCGCCGGAGCGAGAGACGGTCGAGGGCTTCGAGCTCCAGGCCCGGCGACTAGCGCTCGCCAGATGGCGTGCCGAGCTTTGCTCCCACGCCGGCGAGCGCGTCCCCGGGGCTCTCCTGCCGCACTTCACCTCGTGGCGGGGGAGACGGCATGGCAGGCTCTCCTACCGAGCGACGCAGGTGTTCACCGGGCATGGCTGCTTCGGTGTCTACCTGTGTCGCATCGGGCGGGAAGCGACGACGGTGTGCCACCATTGTGGCGCGGAGGAAGACTCGGCGCAGCACACGCTGGAGGAATGTCCCGCCTTTTCAGCGCTGCGCCGAGTCCTAAAACGAGAAGTCGGCCACGACCTCGCACTCTCCAGCCTAGTTGGGGCCATGCTGGAGAGCCCGGGGAAGTGGGCGGCAGCAATCTCTTTCTGCGAGGAGGTTATGTCGCGGAAGGAGGCTGCCGAGCGGGATCGGGAGCTTACAGATCCCGCCCGACGTGCCCGGGGACGGCGTGCGCGCCCACGTCGAGAAACCCCGGGCAGCTGAGAGTAGGCGGGCGGCGGGTGTACCAGAACATGCTGGTTTCATTGCCCGCCGCCCGCCAACAGAGGAGGACGTCCACTGTTGGGAGTGGGGGATGACGAGTCGCCTGAAGGAGGCGAGGATTAACTGTGATCCTCCTCCAATATACTCGTCGTCCCCCCGGCGGCCGCTGTGATCAGGGCGGGGGCCCTGGTCACCTATCGCGCGGTCGCCGTGTCGGGGCGGTGCGGAGTGCGACCCCTCGCGCCGCCGAATTTAAATGGATTCTAGGGGGGAGGATTTATCTCCCCCCGGGACGCGGCCGGCCATCGTTACCATCTTGATGGCCGGTCAGGCGAGGGGGAGCCGCGGTAGTGTTCTTCAAGAGTTCCCGTGGCTCCCCCGTTGAATCGCCAGCGATCGGTCCTGCGTCCTCAGGTCGCCGTGGAGGTTTTAGTGGGTCAATCCCCACACTACCCTCGTCCCGCTCCCCCGGGCGGGGCGGGGGTGTCTGGCGAGCAGATTTCCTCCACGTAAAATAAAAAAAAAAAAAAAAGGTTATGTCAAGGTCCCCCCCGTGTCCGCTACCTTGTCGTGGTGGGGGGGCTTCGTGCCCTAATGATCCTCAAGGCTGTGCCGGCGGGGAATTTATTCCCTGGCAGGTTCTACCATGCCGGAGTGGCTTGAGGTGAGGGGCCAACTAAAGTCGGACACATACCGTAAACCTGTGGTCATGTTTTACAGGAACGGGGGTCTTGCCTTAACCGGCCGGGCCGCGAGGATGACAACCTCTCTAAAAAATCCCTAGCCCCAAGCAGTGTTGCGCGGTGAAGAGGGCGTAGCTGGAGTAAGCGCCAGCTATGGTTGGTGGGTGCACCAATCGTTAGCGGACAACCCCGGGGTACCTGGCGACCCCCCGGGCGTATTAGCCTTCCCCGGGTATGGCGGCTCTACCCGGGGTGACCTCCTTTCCGACCACACTCGTGGGATTAAGTATGGAGTCTACTTTTTCACAAACAACCGGGGAGGGGGGAAACGAGCGTGAGGTGGAGGTGCGCGGGCCTATCGTGCGCCTCAAAAGATGCACAGAGCCGGTGTCGCGGAGGCATTCGGCGACACGCGGCAAAAAGAGGACCGCAGCGGGCCTTGGTGAGTGCGATGAGGGGGAGGAGTCAGATTTCTCTGTCTCCTCCCACCACTCATCGCAGAGTGTCCCGGGCTCGTCGTCAGCGAGGAAAAGAGGACGGCCGCCGACGACCGGCGAATATGTTGGCCTCGCAGAGGCCAAACTTAGGCTGGCCGAGGCTTCGCAGCTGGAGGCCGAGGCAAGGGAGGTGGCGGCGATATTCGACCCGGGAGCCCCCGTGCCGAGACCATCGCGGTCGAGCGTCCCGCTCCCGGACGAGACGGATATAGCGGAAAATTTCCGCAACCGTCCAACGCGGGATGTCGCGGCCGCTATATTGGAGAGCCTGGATGAAGTGGCCAGGATCTCCGGCGTGTCAAAGGGGCTGAAGGGCAATTTGGCCCGCGCCCTAAGGGTGGCCGCCTTAAACGGCAGGGTGGGGGTGTCCGAGCTTGCGGTTAGGTCAGCTACCGACGCCACGCGTGCCCTGGAGGCAGAGAATGCCGTCCTCAGGGGGCAAATGACGGAGCTGCGGGCGGAGGTGGCTCGGCTCCGGCAGGTGGTGGAGGCGAGTACGGCTGCTGCCGCAATGCCTCCGCCGCCGCGCCCGGGAGGGGGCTCAGTATCGCCGCCGATCGTCGCCGCCCGGGACTGCCAACGCTCCGGGCAAGAAAAGTCCTCGCCCCCACATGCGACTGCGCCCGCAGATTTTCTGGCGCAGATAAGCGCCCTGATAGACGCCAAATTGGCGTCATTCAGGAGGGAGCTCGCGCCGCGAACGGACTCGGCCCTGCGATCGGTGGCACCTGGGCCGTCCGTCCCCTCACAGTCTTCGGACAGGGTGGGGCGGAAGACGAAGAAGAAGAAGAAAGGTGGGAAAGCTGGGGCGGCTATAGCGGCCCAGACGGAGCCCGCTCGACCGCGAGCAGAATCGGCGCTACCCTCTGCCGCGCCTCCGCCCCAGGAGGCGTGGTCCCAGGTGGTTGGCCGCAAGGCTAAAAAGGCGGCTGCCAAGGCCACTGCGGCCGCGAATAAAAAAGGACGGGTGGTCCCGGCGACCCCCAGGAAGACAACCCTGCCTCCGCGACCGCCACGCACAGCAGCGGTTACCATAACGGTTCCGTCTGGCGTGGACATTACTTACGCGCAGGCGATGGCCACTGCCAGGTCCAAGGTGGACCTGGCAGAAATTGGCATCGCCTCGCTGAGGCCGCGAAGGGCGGTGACTGGGGGGTTAATTTTGGAAGTCCCTGGCACCGATGGGGCCGCCAAGGCCACCGTCCTCGCCACAAAAGTGGCGGAAGCGCTGGCAGGCACCGGCGTAAAGGTCGCGCGTCCGGTCAAAAAAGCTGACCTTAGGGTGCGCGGCCTGGTCGATTCGACCACGCCGGCGGAGGTCGCTGCGGCTGTTGCCCGCGTGGGCGGGTGCAGCGAGGGGGACATCAATACCGGCGAAATCCGGTCTTCCCCCTCGGGATTGGGCACCCTCTGGGTCCGATGTCCTGCCGCGGCCGCTCGCAAGGTTGCTGTCGCGGGCCGGATAACCGTCGGCTGGACCCATGCAGTCGTGGAGGCCCTGAGTGCCCGGCCTCTGCAGTGTTACCGTTGCCTTGATGTTGGCCACACCAGTCAGCGGTGCACTTCTGCCGAGGATAGGTCCGACTGCTGCTATAGATGCGGCAGTCGGGACCATAAGGTGGCAGCCTGTACGGCCACGCCCAATTGTCCGCTTTGTGCGGGCGCGGGCAGGCCTTCTGGTCACCGCCTCGGCGGCCGGGCGTGTCCTGTCAGTGCGAGGCGAGGCAAGGTAGGCGGCCAAAGGTCGTCTGCCAGATTCAATAAAAAAGGGAAGGAAACCACGATGGCCAAGGCAGCGACCACCGTGGCCAGCAACGAAAAGGCGGCACCGCCTGATGCTACCGCCGCACCCGCGGGGGCGAATGGGGCCACTAAAGTCCCTGACGCCACCGCATCCGCGGCCGTGACGGCGATGGACACGGCTGTGTAATGGGGCCCCCGGGCCCGATAATACAAGTTAACCTCAACTGCTCGGCCAGAGCGCAGGATCTCCTGTTTCAATGCCTGGCCGAGCGGGGTGCCGGGTTGGCAGTCGTGGCGGAGCCGCACAGGGTCCCCAAACATCCACACTGGATGGGGGACTCGATTGGCTCCGCCGCGATTATTTGGGCTGGGAGGCCGGGGTCCCCGCCGTGCTCGCTTATCGAGCGCGGCCTGGGATACGTGGCCGTCGATTGGGGCGGCACCGCGGTTGTGGCGATATACGCACCTCCAAGGTGGTCCCTCGAAGAGTTTGAGCAGTATCTGGACGGGGTAGGGAGATGCGTCTCCCGCTGCCATCCCCGTCCGGTGCTGGTCCTGGGGGACTTTAATGCCAAGGCCACGGCTTGGGGTTCCCCCGGGACTGATTCGAGGGGCCGGGAGGTGCTGGATTGGGCGGCGGGACTGGAGCTCCGTCTCCTGAACACGGGCTCGGTCCATACGTGCGTGCGGCATAACGGGGGGTCCATCGTTGACCTTTCGTGGGCAACGCCCCAGGCCGCGCGCCGTATTACGGGGTGGAGGGTGGCGGAAGGGGTCGAGACGTTGTCTGACCACAGATACATAGTTCTCGACCTCTCCGCCGCCCCACCATCGACACTCCGTCGTCGCCCCGCCGATGAAGGTTCGCCTCGACCGCGGTGGGCGCTGAAGCGCCTCGACCAGGACGCTCTGATGGCGGCGGCCCACGTCGTGGCCTGGCCAGCAACACCGGCCGGGCCAGTCGACGGGAATGGGGAGGCCCATTGGTTCCGTGGCGCAATGACGTCCATTTGCGACGTAGCCATGCCCCGGGCCAGGGTCTTCCCGAGGAAGGCGGTGTACTGGTGGTCGCGCGCGATAGCGGAGTTACGCACCGAGTGCGTCCGCGCGCGACGCCAGTACGCTCGCGCCCGTCGACGACGACGTACGGACGACGTTCTGGCTGCCCAGCTGTACGGGCGATATCGGGAGAAGGTGGTCGCCCTGCAGCTGGCCATCAGGCGAGCGAAGGACCAGGCCTGGCGCGATCTCCTCGGCTCTCTAAACCGAGATCCGTGGGGGCGCCCATACAAGATGGCATTGGGACGATTGCGTCCCTGGGCGCCCCCCGTGACGGAGAGCCTGGATCCGGGGCTGCTCGGGCGGGTCGTGGACGCTTTATTCCCCGTTAGCGGGGAGGCGTCCCGGCCTGTCCCTGAGCCAGAGGAACATGAGTGGTCCCCGGATCTTGAGGTCGCGCCGGAGGAGATGGCCGGGGTCGTCAAATGGCTCCGGGGCAAGAATACCGCCCCGGGGCCGGACGGTATCCCCGGCCGGGTCTGGCTGCTCGCCGCGAGCGTCCTGGGCGAGAGGCTGAGGAGCCTCTACTCTGGGCTCCTGAGGTCGGGGACGTTCCCCGACCTATGGAGAGAAAGTCGGATGGTCCTCTTGAGGAAGGATGGGAGGCCGGGGGATTCTCCCTCCGCGTACCGGCCCATTTGTCTCCTGGATGAGGCGGGCAAGATCTTCGAGAAGATCATTGTTGCCCGCCTCTCCAGACACCTGTCCCGCGACGGCCCAGATCTGGCGGACTGCCAGTATGGCTTCCGGGAGGGGCGATCGACGGTCGACGCAATCGACCGTCTCAAGTCCCTCTCGGACAATGCCGTGGCAAGGGGCGGGGTGTGCTTGGCGGTGTCCATTGACATCGTCAATGCGTTCAACACCCTGCCCTGGTCCGCCATTAGGGAGGCCCTCGTCGATCACCAGGTGCCTCCCTATCTGAGGCGGGTGATCGGGGCCTACCTGCGGGACAGGTGGGTTGAATACCCGGGCCGGTGCGGGATGATACGGAGGGAAGTGGACCGCGGGGTCCCGCAGGGGTCCGTTTTAGGACCGCTCCTGTGGGACCTAGGTTACAACGCGGTCCTGGAAAAGGCCTCCCTGCCCGACGGTGCCACCCTCGTCTGCTACGCGGACGACACGTTGGTGGTCGCCGTCGGGAGTACCTTCGAGAGGACCATCCGTCGAGCAGAGGTTGCGGTGGCAGCCGTCGTCGCGAGGATCCGCGATCTGGGGCTGAAAATAGCCCCGGAGAAGGCCGAGGCTGTCTGGTTCCACGGACGGCCTCGGTCTCGGCCACCGGCCAGATCGTGGATCCGGGTTGGAGAAGCCTGCGTCGAGGTGAAGTCCGAGTTGAAATATCTCGGACTGATCCTCGACAGCCACTGGTGCTTCGATGCGCATCTCGACCGTCTCGTCCCCCGAGTCGAAAAGGCGGCGGCCTCTTTGGGCCGCCTGCTGCCCAACCTCGCGGGACCGGGAGATTTGGTGCGCCGCCTATACCTGGGCGTGGTGCGGTCTATGGCCTTATACGGTGCCCCAATCTGGGCGCCGTACGTGATGACCAGCCGGCGCAACACGCTGTTGTTGCGCCGGCTGCAGAGGCGGATGGCCATCCGCCTCATAAGAGGTTACCGCACCACGTCTACCGTGGCGGCGCTTGCTCTGGCGGGAGAACTTCCCTTCGAGCTTCAGGCGGCGGTGCGCGCCTATGTTTATAGGCGCACGAGCATCGCCTGCCGTGCTCGAGGGGCCCCGCCGGAGCGAGAGACGGTCGAGGGCTTCGAGCTCCAGGCCCGGCGACTAGCGCTCGCCAGATGGCGTGCCGAGCTTTGCTCCCACGCCGGCGAGCGCGTCCCCGGGGCTCTCCTGCCGCACTTCACCTCGTGGCGGGGGAGACGGCATGGCAGGCTCTCCTACCGAGCGACGCAGGTGTTCACCGGGCATGGCTGCTTCGGTGTCTACCTGTGTCGCATCGGGCGGGAAGCGACGACGGTGTGCCACCATTGTGGCGCGGAGGAAGACTCGGCGCAGCACACGCTGGAGGAATGTCCCGCCTTTTCAGCGCTGCGCCGAGTCCTAAAACGAGAAGTCGGCCACGACCTCGCACTCTCCAGCCTAGTTGGGGCCATGCTGGAGAGCCCGGGGAAGTGGGCGGCAGCAATCTCTTTCTGCGAGGAGGTTATGTCGCGGAAGGAGGCTGCCGAGCGGGATCGGGAGCTTACAGATCCCGCCCGACGTGCCCGGGGACGGCGTGCGCGCCCACGTCGAGAAACCCCGGGCAGCTGAGAGTAGGCGGGCGGCGGGTGTACCAGAACATGCTGGTTTCATTGCCCGCCGCCCGCCAACAGAGGAGGACGTCCACTGTTGGGAGTGGGGGATGACGAGTCGCCTGAAGGAGGCGAGGATTAACTGTGATCCTCCTCCAATATACTCGTCGTCCCCCCGGCGGCCGCTGTGATCAGGGCGGGGGCCCTGGTCACCTATCGCGCGGTCGCCGTGTCGGGGCGGTGCGGAGTGCGACCCCTCGCGCCGCCGAATTTAAATGGATTCTAGGGGGGAGGATTTATCTCCCCCCGGGACGCGGCCGGCCATCGTTACCATCTTGATGGCCGGTCAGGCGAGGGGGAGCCGCGGTAGTGTTCTTCAAGAGTTCCCGTGGCTCCCCCGTTGAATCGCCAGCGATCGGTCCTGCGTCCTCAGGTCGCCGTGGAGGTTTTAGTGGGTCAATCCCCACACTACCCTCGTCCCGCTCCCCCGGGCGGGGCGGGGGTGTCTGGCGAGCAGATTTCCTCCACGTAAAATAAAAAAAAAAAAAAAAGGTTATGTCAAGGTCCCCCCCGTGTCCGCTACCTTGTCGTGGTGGGGGGGCTTCGTGCCCTAATGATCCTCAAGGCTGTGCCGGCGGGGAATTTATTCCCTGGCAGGTTCTACCATGCCGGAGTGGCTTGAGGTGAGGGGCCAACTAAAGTCGGACACATACCGTAAACCTGTGGTCATGTTTTACAGGAACGGGGGTCTTGCCTTAACCGGCCGGGCCGCGAGGATGACAACCTCTCTAAAAAATCCCTAGCCCCAAGCAGTGTTGCGCGGTGAAGAGAGCGTAGCTGGAGTAAGCGCCAGCTATGGTTGGTGGGTGCACCAATCGTTAGCGGACAACCCCGGGGTACCTGGCGACCCCCCGGGCGTATTAGCCTTCCCCGGGTATGGCGGCTCTACCCGGGGTGACCTCCTTTCCGACCACACTCGTGGGATTAAGTATGGAGTCTACTTTTTCACAAACAACCGGGGAGGGGGGAAACGAGCGTGAGGTGGAGGTGCGCGGGCCTATCGTGCGCCTCAAAAGATGCACAGAGCCGGTGTCGCGGAGGCATTCGGCGACACGCGGCAAAAAGAGGACCGCAGCGGGCCTTGGTGAGTGCGATGAGGGGGAGGAGTCAGATTTCTCTGTCTCCTCCCACCACTCATCGCAGAGTGTCCCGGGCTCGTCGTCAGCGAGGAAAAGAGGACGGCCGCCGACGACCGGCGAATATGTTGGCCTCGCAGAGGCCAAACTTAGGCTGGCCGAGGCTTCGCAGCTGGAGGCCGAGGCAAGGGAGGTGGCGGCGATATTCGACCCGGGAGCCCCCGTGCCGAGACCATCGCGGTCGAGCGTCCCGCTCCCGGACGAGACGGATATAGCGGAAAATTTCCGCAACCGTCCAACGCGGGATGTCGCGGCCGCTATATTGGAGAGCCTGGATGAAGTGGCCAGGATCTCCGGCGTGTCAAAGGGGCTGAAGGGCAATTTGGCCCGCGCCCTAAGGGTGGCCGCCTTAAACGGCAGGGTGGGGGTGTCCGAGCTTGCGGTTAGGTCAGCTACCGACGCCACGCGTGCCCTGGAGGCAGAGAATGCCGTCCTCAGGGGGCAAATGACGGAGCTGCGGGCGGAGGTGGCTCGGCTCCGGCAGGTGGTGGAGGCGAGTACGGCTGCTGCCGCAATGCCTCCGCCGCCGCGCCCGGGAGGGGGCTCAGTATCGCCGCCGATCGTCGCCGCCCGGGACTGCCAACGCTCCGGGCAAGAAAAGTCCTCGCCCCCACATGCGACTGCGCCCGCAGATTTTCTGGCGCAGATAAGCGCCCTGATAGACGCCAAATTGGCGTCATTCAGGAGGGAGCTCGCGCCGCGAACGGACTCGGCCCTGCGATCGGTGGCACCTGGGCCGTCCGTCCCCTCACAGTCTTCGGACAGGGTGGGGCGGAAGACGAAGAAGAAGAAGAAAGGTGGGAAAGCTGGGGCGGCTATAGCGGCCCAGACGGAGCCCGCTCGACCGCGAGCAGAATCGGCGCTACCCTCTGCCGCGCCTCCGCCCCAGGAGGCGTGGTCCCAGGTGGTTGGCCGCAAGGCTAAAAAGGCGGCTGCCAAGGCCACTGCGGCCGCGAATAAAAAAGGACGGGCGGTCCCGGCGACCCCCAGGAAGACACCCCTGCCTCCGCGACCGCCACGCACAGCAGCGGTTACCATAACGGTTCCGTCTGGCGTGGACATTACTTACGCGCAGGCGATGGCCACTGCCAGGTCCAAGGTGGACCTGGCAGAAATTGGCATCGCCTCGCTGAGGCCGCGAAGGGCGGTGACTGGGGGGTTAATTTTGGAAGTCCCTGGCACCGATGGGGCCGCCAAGGCCACCGTCCTCGCCACAAAAGTGGCGGAAGCGCTGGCAGGCACCGGCGTAAAGGTCGCGCGTCCGGTCAAAAAAGCTGACCTTAGGGTGCGCGGCCTGGTCGATTCGACCACGCCGGCGGAGGTCGCTGCGGCTGTTGCCCGCGTGGGCGGGTGCAGCGAGGGGGACATCAATACCGGCGAAATCCGGTCTTCCCCCTCGGGATTGGGCACCCTCTGGGTCCGATGTCCTGCCGCGGCCGCTCGCAAGGTTGCTGTCGCGGGCCGGATAACCGTCGGCTGGACCCATGCAGTCGTGGAGGCCCTGAGTGCCCGGCCTCTGCAGTGTTACCGTTGCCTTGATGTTGGCCACACCAGTCAGCGGTGCACTTCTGCCGAGGATAGGTCCGACTGCTGCTATAGATGCGGCAGTCGGGACCATAAGGTGGCAGCCTGTACGGCCACGCCCAATTGTCCGCTTTGTGCGGGCGCGGGCAGGCCTTCTGGTCACCGCCTCGGCGGCCGGGCGTGTCCTGTCAGTGCGAGGCGAGGCAAGGTAGGCGGCCAAAGGTCGTCTGCCAGATTCAATAAAAAAGGGAAGGAAACCACGATGGCCAAGGCAGCGACCACCGTGGCCAGCAACGAAAAGGCGGCACCGCCTGATGCTACCGCCGCACCCGCGGGGGCGAATGGGGCCACTAAAGTCCCTGACGCCACCGCATCCGCGGCCGTGACGGCGATGGACACGGCTGTGTAATGGGGCCCCCGGGCCCGATAATACAAGTTAACCTCAACTGCTCGGCCAGAGCGCAGGATCTCCTGTTTCAATGCCTGGCCGAGCGGGGTGCCGGGTTGGCAGTCGTGGCGGAGCCGCACAGGGTCCCCAAACATCCACACTGGATGGGGGACTCGATTGGCTCCGCCGCGATTATTTGGGCTGGGAGGCCGGGGTCCCCGCCGTGCTCGGTTATCGAGCGCGGCCTGGGATACGTGGCCGTTGATTGGGGCGGAACCGCGGTTGTGGCGATATACGCACCTCCAAGGTGGTCCCTCGAAGAGTTTGAGCAGTATCTGGACGGGGTAGGGAGATGCGTCTCCCGCTGCCATCCCCGTCCGGTGCTGGTCCTGGGGGACTTCAATGCCAAGGCCACGGCTTGGGGTTCCCCCGGGACTGACTCGAGGGGCCGGGAGGTGCTGGATTGGGCGGCGGGACTGGAGCTCCGTCTCCTGAACACGGGCTCGGTCCATACGTGCGTGCGGCATAACGGGGGGTCCATCGTTGACCTTTCGTGGGCAACGCCCCCGGCCGCGCGCCGTATTACGGGGTGGAGGGTGGCGGAAGGGGTCGAGACGTTGTCTGACCACAGATACATAATTCTCGACCTCTCCGCCGCCCCACCATCGACACCCCGTCGTCGCCCCGCTGATGAAGGATCGCCTCAACCGCGGTGGGCGCTGAAGCGCCTCGACCAGGACGCTCTGATGGCGGCAGCCCACGTCGTGGCCTGGCCAGCAACACCGGCCGGGCCAGTCGACGGGAATGGGGAGGCCCGTTGGTTCCGGGGCGCAATGACGTCGGTTTGCGACGTCGCCATGCCCCGGGCCAGGGTCTTCCCGAGGAAGGCTGTGTACTGGTGGTCGCGTGCGATAGCTGAATTACGCACCGAGTGCGTCCGCGCGCGACGCCAGTACGCTCGCGCCCGTCGACGACGACGTACGGACGACGTGCTGGCTGCCCAGCTGTACGGGCGATATCGGGAGAAGGTGGTCGCCCTGCAGCTGGCCATCAGGCGAGCGAAGGACCAGGCCTGGCGCGATCTCCTCGGCTCTCTAAACCGAGATCCGTGGGGGCGCCCATACAAGATGGCATTGGGACGATTGCGTCCCTGGGCGCCCCCCGTGACGGAGAGCCTGGATCCGGGGCTGCTCGGGCGGGTCGTGGTCGCTTTATTCCCCGTTAGCGAGGGGCCGTCCCGGCCCGTCCCTGAGCCAGAGGAACATGAGTGGTCCCCGGATCTTGAGGTCGCGCCGGAGGAGATGGCCGGGGTCGTCAAATGGCTCCGGGGCAAGAATACCGCCCCGGGGCCGGACGGTATCCCCGGCCGGGTCTGGTTGCTCGCCGCGAGCGTCCTGTGGGAGAGGCTGAGGAGCCTCTACTCTGGGCTCCTGAGGTCGGGGACGTTCCCCGACCTATGGAGAGAAAGTCGGATGGTCCTCTTGAGGAAGGATGGGAGGCCGGGGGATTCTCCCTCCGCGTACCGGCCCATTTGTCTCCTGGATGAGGCGGGCAAGATCTTCGAGAAGATCATTGTTGCCCGCCTCTCCAGACACCTGTCCCGCGACGGCCCCGATCTAGCGGACTGCCAGTTTGGCTTCCGGGAGGGGCGATCGACGGTCGACGCTATCGACCGTCTCAAGTCCCTCTCGGACAATGCCGTGGCAAGGGGCGGGGTGTGCTTGGCGGTGTCGATTGACATCGTCAATGCGTTCAACACCCTGCCCTGGTCCGCCATTAGGGAGGCCCTCGTCGATCACCAAGTGCCTCCCTATCTGAGGCGGGTGATCGGAGCCTACCTGCGGGACAGGTGGGTCGAATACCCGGGCCGGTACGGGATGATACGGATGGAAGTGGACCGCGGGGTCCCGCAGGGGTCCGTTTTAGGACCGCTCCTGTGGGACCTGGGTTTCAACGCGGTCCTGGATAAGGCCTCCCTGCCCGACGGTGCCACCCTCGTCTGCTACGCGGACGACACGTTGGTGGTCGCCGTTGGGAGTACCTTCGAGAGGACCATCCGACGAGCAGAGGTTGCGGTGGCAGCCGTCGTCGCGAGGATCCGCGATCTGGGGCTGAAAATAGCCCCGGAGAAGGCCGAGGCTGTCTGGTTTCACGGACGGCCTCGGTCTCGGCCACCGGCCAGATCGTGGATCCGAGTTGGAGAAGCCTGCGTAGAGGTGAAGTCCGAGTTGAAATATCTCGGACTGATCCTCGACAGCCGCTGGAGCTTCGGTGCGCATCTCGACCGTCTCGTCCCCCGAGTCGAAAAGGCGGCGGCCTCTTTGGGCCGCCTGCTGCCCAACCTCGGGGGACCGGGAGATTTGGTGCGCCGCCTATACCTGGGCGTGGTGCGGTCTATGGCCTTGTACGGTGCCCCAATATGGGCGCCGTACGTGATGACCAGCCGGCGCAACACGCTGTTGTTGCGCCGGCTGCAGAGGCGGATGGCCATCCGCCTCATAAGATGTTACCGCACCACGTCTACCGTGGCGGCGCTTGCTCTGGCGGGAGAACTTCCCTTCGAGCTTCAGGCGGCGGTGCGCGCCTATGTTTATAGGCGCACAAACATCGCCAGCCGTGCTCGAGGGGCCCCGCCGGAGCGAGAGACGGTCGAGGGCTTCGAGCTCCAGGCCCGGCGACTAGCGCTCGCCAGATGGCGTGCCGAGCTTTGCTCCCACGCCGGCGAGCGCGTCCCCGGTGCTCTCCTGCCGCACTTCACCTCGTGGCGGGAGAGACGGCATGGCAGGCTCTCCTACCGAGCGACGCAGGTGTTCACCGGGCATGGCTGCTTCGGTGTCTACCTGTGTCGCATCGGGCGGGAAGCGACGACGGTGTGCCACCATTGTGGCGCGGAGGAGGACTCGGCGCAGCACACGCTGGAGGAATGTCCCGCCTTTTCAGCGCTGCGCCGAGTCCTAAAACGGGAAGTCGGTCACGACCTCGCACTCTCCAGCCTAGTTGGGGCCATGCTGGAGAGCCCGGGAAAGTGGGCGGCAGCAATCTCTTTCTGCGAGGAGGTTATGTCGCGGAAGGAGGCTGCCGAGCGGGATCGGGAGCTAACCGATCCCGCCCGACGTGCCCGGGGACGGCGTGCGCGCCCACGCCGAGAAACCCCGGGCAGCTGAGAGTAGGCGGGCGGCGGGTGTACCAGTACATCCTGGTTTCATTGCCCGCCGCCCGCCAACAGAGTAGGACATCCACTGTTGGGAGTGGGGGATGACGAGTCGCCTGAAGGAGGCGAGGGTTAACTGTGATCCTCCTCCAATATACTCGTCGTCCCCCCGGCGGCCGCTGTGATCAGGGCGGGGGGCCTGGTCACCTATCGCGCGGTCGCCGTGTCGGGGCGGTGCGGGGTGCGACCCCTCGCGCCGCCGAATTTAAATGGATTTTAGGGGGGAGGATTTATTTTATTTCCCCCCGGGACGCGGCCGGCCATCGTTACCACCTTGATGGCCGGCCAGGCGAGGGGGAGCCGCGGTAGTGTTCTACAAGAGTTCCCGTGGCTCCCCCGTTGAATCGCCAGCGATCGGTCCTGCGTCCTCAGGTCGCCGTGGAGGTTTTAGTGGGTCAATCCCCACACTACCCTCGTCTCGCTCCCCCGGGCGGGGCGGGGGTGTCTGGCTAGCAGATTTCCTCCACGTAAAATAAAAAAAAAAAAAAAAAGGTTGTTGGTGGTCGCCCCCCGTGACGGAGATCCTGGATCCGGGGCTGCTCGGGCGGGTCGTGGACGCTTTATTCCCCGTTAGCGGGGAGGCGTCCCTTCCTGTCCCTCAGCCAGAGGAACATGAGTGGTCCCCGGATCTTGAGGTCGCGCCGGAGGAGATGGCCGGGGTCGTCAAATGGCTCCGGGGCAAGAATACCGCCCCGGGGCCGGACGGTATCCCCGGCCGGGTCTGGTTGCTCGCCGCGAGCGTCCTGGGGGAGAGGCTGAGGAGCCTCTACTCTGGGCTCCTGAGGTCGGGGACGTTCCCTGACCTATGGAGAGAAAGTCGGATGGTCCTCTTGAGGAAGGATGGGAGGCCGGGGGATTCTCCCTCCGCGTACCGGCCCATCTGTCTCCTGGATGAGGCGGGCAAGATCTTCGAGAAGATCATTGTTGCCCGCCTCTCCAGACACCTGTCCCGCGACGGCCCAGATCTGGCGGACTGCCAGTTTGGCTTCCGGGAGGGGCGATCGACGGTCGACGCTATCGACCGTCTCAAGTCCCTCTCGGACAATGCCGTGGCAAGGGGCGGGGTGTGCTTGGCGGTGTCCATTGACATCGTCAATGCGTTCAACACCCTGCCCTGGTCCGCCATTAGGGAGGCCCTCGTCGATCACCAGGTGCCTCCCTATCTGAGGCGGGTGATCGGAGCCTACCTGCGGGACAGGTGGGTTGAATACCCGGGCCGGTGCGGGATGATACGGAGGGAAGTGGACCGCGGGGTCCCGCAGGGGTCCGTTTTAGGACCGCTCCTGTGGGACCTGGGTTACAACGCGGTCCTGGAGAAGGCCTCCCTGCCCGACGGTGCCACCCTCGTCTGCTACGCGGACGACACGTTGGTGGTCGCCGTCGGGAGTACCTTCGAGAGGACCATCCGACGAGCAGAGGTTGCGGTGGCAGCCGTCGTCGCGAGGATCCGCGATCTGGGGCTGAAAATAGCCCCGGAGAAGGCCGAGGCTGTCTGGTTTCACGGACGGCCTCGGTCTCGGCCACCGGCCAGATCGTGGATCCGGGTTGGAGAAGCCTGCGTCGAGGTGAAGTCCGAGTTGAAATATCTCGGACTGATCCTCGACAGCCGCTGGAGCTTCGATGCGCATCTCGACCGTCTCGTCCCCCGAGTCGAAAAGGCGGCGGCCTCTTTGGGCCGCCTGCTGCCCAACCTCGGGGGACCGGGAGATTTGGTGCGCCGCCTATACCTGGGCGTGGTGCGGTCTATGGCCTTATACGGTGCCCCAATATGGGCGCCGTACGTGATGACCAGCCGGCGCAACACGCTGTTGTTGCGCCGGCTGCAGAGGCGGATGGCCATCCGCCTCATAAGAGGTTACCGCACCACGTCTACCGTGGCGGCGCTTGCTCTGGCGGGAGAACTTCCCTTCGAGCTTCAGGCGGCGGTGCGCGCCTATGTTTATGGGCGCACAAGCATCGCCAGCCGTGCTCGAGGGGCCCCGCCGGAGCGAGAGACGGTCGGGGGCTTCGAGCTCCAGGCCCGGAGACTAGCGCTCGCCAGATGGCGTGCCGAGCTTTGCTCCCACGCCGGCGAGCGCGTCCCCGGGGCTCTCCTGCCGCACTTCACCTCGTGGCGGGAGAGACGGCATGGCAGGCTCTCCTACCGAGCGACGCAGGTGTTCACCGGGCATGGCTGCTTCGGTGTCTACCTGTGTCGCATCGGGCGGGAAGCGACGACGGTGTGCCACCATTGTGGCGCGGAGGAAGACTCGGCGCAGCACACGCTGGAGGAATGTCCCGCCTTTTCAGCGCTGCGCCGAGTCCTAAAACGAGAAGTCGGCCACGACCTCGCACTCTCCAGCCTAGTTGAGGCCATGCTGGAGGGCCCGGGGAAGTGGGCGGCAGCAATCTCTTTCTGCGAGGAGGTTATGTCGCGGAAGGAGGCTGCCGAGCGGGATCGGGAGCTTACAGATCCCGCCCGACGTGCCCGGGGACGGCGTGCGCGCCCACGCCGAGAAACCCCGGGCAGCTGAGAGTAGGCGGGCGGCGGGTGTACCAGAACATGCTGGTTTCATTGCCCGTCGCCCGCCAACAGAGGAGGACGTCCACTGTTGGGGATGGGGGATGACGAGTCGCCTGAAGGAGGCGAGGGTTAACTGTAATCCTCCTCCAATATACTCGTCGTCCCCCCGGCGGCCGCTGTGATCAGGGCGGGGGCCCTGGTCACCTATCGCGTGGTCGCCGTGTCGGGGCGGTGCGGGGTGCGACCCCTCGCGCCGCCGAATTTAAATGGATTTAAGGGGGGAGGATTTATCTCCCCCCGGGACGCGGCCGGCCATCGTTACCATCCTGATGGCCGGCCAGGCGAGGGGGAGCCGCGGTAGTGTTCTTCAAGAGTTCCCGTGGCTCCCCCGTTGAATCGCCAGCGATCGGTCCTGCGTCCTCAGGTCGCCGTGGAGGTTTTAGTGGGTCGATCCCCACACTACCCGCGTCCCGCTCCCCCGGGCGGGGCGGGGGTGTCTGGCGAGCAGATTTCCTCCACGTAAAATAAAAAAAAAAAAAAAAAAAGGTTGTTGGTGGTCCCCCCCCGTGTCCGCTACCTTGTCGTGGTGGGGGGGCTTCGTGCCCTAATGATCCTCAAGGCTGTGCCGGCGGGGAATTTATTCCCTGGCAGGTTCTACCATGCCGGAGTGGCTTGAGCTGAGGGGCCAACTAAAGTCGGACACATACCGTAAACCTGTGGTCATGTTTTACAGGAACGGGGGTCTTGCCTTAACCGGCCGGGCCGCGAGGATGACAACCTCTCTAAAAAATCCCTAGCCCCAAGCAGTGTTGCGCGGTGATGAGGGTGTAGCTGGAGTAAGCGCCAGCTATGGTTGGTGGGTGCACCAATCTTTAGCGGACAACCCCGGGGTACCTGGCGACCCCCGGGTGTATTAGCCTTCCCCGGGTATGGCGGCTCTGGCCGGGGTGACCTTCTTTCCGACCACACTCGTGGGACCAATTATGGATTCTTTTAAACAAATAACCGGGGAGGGGGGAAACGAGCGAGAGGTGGAGGTGCGCGGGCCTATTGTGCGCCTCAAAAGATGTGCAGAGCCGGTGTCGCGGAGGCATTCTGCAACACGCGGCAAAAAGAGGACCGCAGCGGGCCTTGGTGAGTGCGATGAGGGGGAGGAGTCAGATTTCTCTGTCTCCTCAAACCACTCATCGCAGAGTGTCCCGGGCTCGTCGTCAGCGAGGAAAAGAGGACGGCCGCCGACGACCGGCGAATATGTTGGCCTCGCAGAGGCCAAACTTAGGCTGGCCGAGGCTTCGCAGCTGGAGGCCGAGGCAAGGGAGGTGGCGGCGATATTCGACCCGGGAGCCCCCGTGCCGAGACCATCGCGGTCGAGCGTCCCGCTCCCGGACGAAACGGATATAGCGGAAAATTTCCGCAACCGTCCAACGCGGGATGTCGCGGCCGCTATATTGGAGAGCCTGGATGAAGTGGCCAGGATCTCCGGCGTTTCGAAGGGGCTGAGGGGCAACTTGGCCCGCGCCCTGAGGGTGGCCGCTTTAAACGGCAGGGTGGGGGTGTCCGAGCTTGCGGTTAGGTCGGCTACCGACGCCACGCGTGCCCTGGAGGCCGAGAATGCCGTCCTCAGGGGGCAAATGACGGAGCTGCGGGCGGAGGTGGCCCGGCTCCAGCAGGTGGTGGAGGCGAGAACGGCTGCAGCCGCAATGCCTCCGCCGCCGCGCCCGGGAGAGGGCTCAGTATCGCCGCCGATCGTCGGCTCCCGGGATTGCCATCGCTCCGGGCAAGAAAAGTCCTCGCCCCCAGCTGCGGCTGCGCCCGCAGATTTTCTGGTGCAGATAAGCGCCCTGATAGACGCCAAATTGGCGTCATTCAGGAGGGAGCTCGCGCCGCAAACGGACTGGGCCCTGCGATCGGTGGCACCTGGGCCGTCCGTCCCCTCACAGTCTTCGGACAGGGTGGGGCGCAGGGCGAAGAAGAAGAAGAAAGGTGGGAAAGCTGGGGCGGCTATAGCGGCCCAGACGGGGCCCGCTCGACCTCGAGCAGAATTGGCCCCACACTCCGCCGCGCCTCCACCCCAGGAGTCGTGGTCCCAGGTGGTTGGCCGGAAGGCCAAAAAGGCGGCTGCCAAGGCCACTGCGGCCGCGAATAGAAAAGGACGGGTGGTCCCGGCGACCCCCAGGAAGACACCCCTGCCTCCTCGACCGCCACGCACAGCAGCGGTTACCATAACGGTTCCGTCTGGCGTGGACATTACTTACGCGCAGGCGATGGCCACTGCCAGGTCCAAGGTGGACCTGGCAGAAATTGGCATCGCCTCGCTGAGGCCGCGAAGGGCGGTGACTGGGGGGTTAATTTTGGAGGTCCCTGGCACCGATGGGGCCGCCAAGGCCACCGTCCTCGCCACAAAAGTGGCAGAAGCGCTGGCAGGCACCGGCGTAAAGGTCGCGCGTCCGGTCAAAAAAGCTGACCTTAGGGTGCGCGGCCTGGTCGATTCGACCACGCCGGCGGAGGTCGCTGCGGCTGTTGCCCGCGTGGGCGGGTGCAGCGAGGGGGACATCAATACCGGCGAAATCCGGTCTTCCCCCTCGGGATTGGGCACCCTCTGGGTCCGATGTCCTGCCGCGGCCGCTCGCAAGGTTGCTGTCGCGGGCCGGATAACCGTCGGCTGGACCCAGGCAGCCGTGGAGGCCCTGAGTGCCCGGCCTCTGCAGTGTTACCGTTGCCTTGGTGTTGGCCACACCAGTCAGCGGTGCACTTCTGCCGAGGATAGGTCCGACTGCTGCTATAGATGCGGCAGTCGGGACCATAAGGTGGCAGCCTGTACGGCCACGCCCAATTGTCCGCTTTGTGCGGGCGCGGGCAGGCCGTCTGGTCACCGCCTCGGCAGCCGGGCTTGTCCTGCCAGTGCGGGGCGGGGCAGGGGAGGCGGCCAAAGTCCGTCTGCCAGGTATAATAAAAAGGGGAGGGAAACCACGATGGCCAAGGCAGCGACCACCGTGGCCAGCAACGAAAAGGTAGCATCGCCTGATGCTACCGCCGCATCCACGAGGGCGGATGGGGCCACTAAAGTCCCAGACGCCACCGCATCCGCGGCCGTGACGGCGATGGACACGGCTGTGTAATGGGGCCCCCGGGCCCGATAATACAAGTTAACCTCAACTGCTCGGCCAGAGCGCAGGATCTCCTGTTTCAAGGCCTGGCCGAGCGGGGTGCCGGGTTGGCAGTCGTGGCGGAGCCGCACAAGGTCCCCAAACATCCACACTGGATGGGGGACTCGATTGGCTCCGCCGCGATTATTTGGGCTGGGAGGCCGGGGTCCCCGCCGTGCTCGGTTATCGAGCGCGGCCTGGGATACGTGGCCGTCGATTGGGGCGGCACCGCGGTTGTGGCGATATACGCACCTCCGAGGTGGTCCCTCGAAGAGTTTGAGCAGTATCTGGACGGGGTAGGGAGATGCGTCTCCCGCTGCCATCCCCGTCCGGTGCTGGTCCTGGGGGACTTCAATGCCAAGGCCACGCCTTGGGGTTCGCCCGGGACTGATTCGAGGGGCCGGGAGGTGCTGGATTGGGCGGCGGGACTGGAGCTCCGTCTCCTGAATACGGGCTCGGTCCATACGTGCGTGCGGCATAACGGGGGGTCCATCGTTGACCTTTCGTGGGCAACGCCCCCGGCCGCGCGCCGTATTACGGGGTGGAGGGTGGCGGAAGGGGTCGAGACCTTGTCTGACCACAGATACATAGTTCTCGACCTCTCCGCCGCCCCCCCATCGACACCCCGTCGACGCACCGCCGATGAAGGTTCGCCTCAGCCGCGGTGGGCGCTGAAGCGCCTCGACCAGGACGCTCTGATGGCGGCAGCCCACGTCGTGGCCTGGCCAGCAACACCGGCCGGGCCAGTCGACGGGAATGGGGAGGCCCGTTGGTTCCGGGGCGCAATGACGTCGGTTTGCGACGTCGCCATGCCACGAGCCAGGGTCTTCCCGAGGAAGGCGGTGTACTGGTGGTCGCGCGAGATAGCGGAATTACGCACCGAGTGCGTCCGCGCGCGACGCCAGTACGCTCGCGCCCGTCGACGACGACGTACGGACGACGTGCTGGCTGCCCAACTGTACGGGCGATATCGGGAGAAGGTGGTCGCCCTGCAGCTGGCCATCAGGCGAGCGAAGGACCAGGCCTGGCGCGATCTCCTCGGCTCTCTGAACCGAGATCCCTGGGGGCGCCCATACAAGATGGCTTTGGGACGATTGCGTCCCTGGGCGCCCCCCGTGACGGAGAGCCTGGATCCGGGGCTGCTCGGGCGGGTCGTGGACGCTTTATTCCCCGTTAGCGGGGAGGCGTCCCGGCCTGTCCCTGAGCCAGAGGAACATGAGTGGTCCCCGGATCTTGAGGTCGCGCCGGAGGAGATGGCCGGGGTCGTCAAATGGCTCCGGGGCAAGAATACCGCCCCGGGGCCGGACGGTATCCCCGGCCGGGTCTGGTTGCTCGCCGCGAGCGTCCTGGGGGCGAGGCTGAGGAGCCTCTACTCTGGGCTCCTGAGGTCGGGGACGTTCCCCGACCTATGGAGAGAAAGTCGGATGGTCCTCTTGAGGAAGGATGGGAGGCCGGGGGATTCTCCCTCCGCGTACCGGCCCATTTGTCTCCTGGATGAGGCGGGCAAGATCTTCGAGAAGATCATTGTTGCCCGCCTCTCCAGACACCTGTCCCGCGAGGGCCCAGATCTGGCGGACTGCCAGTTTGGCTTCCGGGAGGGGCGATCGACGGTCGACGCTATCGACCGTCTCAAGTCCCTCTCGGACAATGCCGTGGCAAGGGGCGGGGTGTGCTTGGCGGTGTCCATTGACATCGTCAATGCGTTCAACACCCTGCCCTGGTCCGCCATTAGGGAGGCCCTCGTTGATCACCAGGTGCCTCCCTATCTGAGGCGGGTGATCGGGGCCTACCTGCGGGACAGGTGGGTTGAATACCCGGGCCGGTGCGGGATGATACGGAGGGAAGTGGACCGCGGGGTCCCGCAGGGGTCCGTTTTAGGACCGCTCCTGTGGGACCTGGGTTACAACGCGGTCCTGGAGAAGGCCTCCCTGCCCGACGGTGCCACCCTCGTCTGCTACGCGGACGACACGCTGGTGGTCGCCGTCGGGAGTACCTTCGAGAGGACCATCCGACGAGCAGAGGTTGCGGTGGCAGCCGTCGTCGCGAGGATCCGCGATCTGGGGCTGAAAATAGCCCCGGAGAAGGCCGAGGCTGTCTGGTTCCACGGACGGCCTCGGTCTCGGCCACCGGCCAGATCGTGGATCCGGGTTGGAGGAGCCTGCGTCGAGGTGAAGTCCAAGTTGAAATATCTCGGACTGATCCTCGACAGCCGCTGGAGCTTCGATGCGCATCTCGACCGTCTCGTCCCCCGAGTCGAAAAGGCGGCGGCCTCTTTGGGCCGCCTGCTGCCCAACCTCGGGGGACCGGGAGATTTGGTGCGCCGCCTATACCTGGGCGTGGTGCGGTCTATGGCCTTATACGGTGCCCCAATATGGGCGCCGTACGTGATGACCAGCCGGCGCAACACGCTGTTGTTGCGCCGGCTGCAGAGGCGGATGGCCATCCGCCTCATAAGAGGTTACCGCACCACGTCTACCGTGGCGGCGCTTGCTCTGGCGGGAGAACTTCCCTTCGAGCTTCAGGCAGCGGTGCGCGCCTATGTTTATGGACGCACAAGCATCGCCAGCCGTGCTGGAGGGGCCCCGCCGGAGCGAGAGACGGTCGAGGGCTTCGAGCTCCAGGCCCGGCGACTAGCGCTCGCCAGATGGCGTGCCGAGCTTTGCTCCCACGCCGGCGAGCGTGTCCCCGGGGCTCTCCTGCCGCACTTCACCTCGTGGCGGGAGAGACGGCATGGCAGGCTCTCCTACCGAGCGACGCAGGTGTTCACCGGGCATGGCTGCTTCGGTGTCTACCTGTGTCGCATCGGGCGGGAAGCGACGACGGTGTGCCACCATTGTGGCGCGGAGGAAGACTCGGCGCAGCACACGCTGGAGGAATGTCCCGCCTTTTCAGCGCTGCGCCGAGTCCTAAAACGAGAAGTCGGCCACGACCTCGCACTCTCCAGCCTAGTTGGGGCCATGCTGGAGGGCCCGGGGAAGTGGGCGGCAGCAATCTCTTTCTGCGAGGAGGTTATGTCGCGGAAGGAGGCTGCCGAGCGGGATCGGGAGCTTACAGATCCCGCCCGACGTGCCCGGGGACGGCGTGCGCGCCCACGCCGAGAAACCCCGGGCAGCTGAGAGTAGGCGGGCGGCGGGTGTACCAGAATATGCTGGTTTCATTGCCCGCCGCCCGCCAACAGAGGAGGACGTCCACTGTTGGGAGTGGGGGATGACGAGTCGCCTGAGGGAGGCGAGGGTTAACTGTAATCCTTCTCCAATATACTCGTCGTCCCCCCGGCGGCCGCTGTGATCAGGGCGGGGGCCCTGGTCACCTATCGCGCGGTCGCCGTGTCGGGGCGGTGCGGGGTGCGACCCCTCGCGCCGCCGAATTTAAATGGATTCTAGGGGGAGGATTCATCTCCCCCCGGGACGCGGCCGGCCATCGTTACCATATTGATGGCCGGCCAGGCGAGGGGGAGCCGCGGTAGTGTTCTTCAAGAGTTCCCGTGGCTCCCCCTGTTGAATCGCCAGCGATCGGTCCTGCGTCCTCAGGTCGCCGTGGAGGTTTTAGTGGGTCAATCCCCACACTACCCTCGTCCCGCTCCCCCGGGCGGGGCGGGGGTGTCTGGCGAGCAGATTTCCTCCACGTAAAATAAAAAAAAAAAAAAAAAAAGGTCCCCCCCGTGTCCGCTACCTTGTCGTGGTGGGGGGGCTTCGTGCCCTAATGATCCTCAAGGCTGTGCCGGCGGGGAATTTATTCCCTGGCAGGTTCTACCATGCCGGAGTGGCTTGAGGTGAGGGGCCAACTAAAGTCGGACACATACCGTAAACCTGTGGTCATGTTTTACAGGAACGGGGGTCTTGCCTTAACCGGCCGGGCCGCGAGGATGACAACCTCTCTAAAAAATCCCTAGCCCCAAGCAGTGTTGCGCGGTGATGAGGGTGTAGCTGGAGTAAGCGCCAGCTATGGTTGGTGGGTGCACCAATCTTTAGCGGACAACCCCGGGGTACCTGGCGACCCCCGGGTGTATTAGCCTTCCCCGGGTATGGCGGCTCTGCCCGGGGTGACCTTCTTTCCGACCACACTCGTGGGACCAATTATGGATTCTTTTAAACAAATAACCGGGGAGGGGGGAAACGAGCGTGAGGTGGAGGTGCGCGGTCCTATCGTGCGCCTCAAAAGATGTACAGAGCCGGTGTCGCGGAGGCATTCCGCAACACGCGGCAAAAAGAGGACCGCAGCGGGCCTTGGTGAGTGCGATGAGGGGGAGGAGTCAGATTTCTCTGTCTCCTCCCACCACTCATCGCAGAGTGTCCCGGGCTCGTCGTCAGCGAGGAAAAGAGGACGGCCGCCGACGACCGGAGAATATGTTGGCCTCGCAGAGGCCAAACTTAGGCTGGCCGAGGCTTCGCAGCTGGAGGCCGAGGCAAGGGAGGTGGCGGCGATATTCGACCCGGGAGCCCCTGTGCCGAGACCATCGCGGTCGAGCGTCCCGCTCCCGGACGAGACGGATATCGCGGAAAATTTCCGCAACCGTCCGACGCGGGATGTCGCGGCCGCTATATTGGAGAGCCTGGATGAGGTGGCCAGGATCTCCGGCGTTTCGAAGGGGCTGAAGGGCAACTTGGCCCGCGCCCTGAGGGTGGCCGCCTTAAACGGCAGGGTAGGGGTGTCGGAGCTGGCAGTGAGGTCAGCAACCGACGCCACGCGTGTCCTGGAGGCCGAGAATGCCGTCCTCAGGGGGCAAATGACGGAGCTGCAGGCGGAGGTGGCCCGGCTCCGGCAGGTGGTGGAGGCGAGAACGGCTGCTGCTGCAATGCCTCCGCCGCCACGCCCGGGAGAGGGCTCAGTATCGCCGCCGATCGTCGGCGCCCGGGATTGCCATCGCTCCGGGCAAGAAAAGTCCTCGCCACCACCTGCGGCTGCGCCCGCAGACTTTCTGGCGCAAATAGGCGCCCTGATAGACGCCAAATTGGCGTCATTCAGGAGGGAGCTCGCGCCGCGAACGGACTCGGCCCTGCGATCGGTGGCCCCTGGGCCGTCCGTCCCCACACAGTCTTCGGACAGGGTGGGGCGGAGGGCGAAGAAGAAGAAGAAAGGTGGGAAATCTGGGGCGGCTATAGCGGCCCAGACGGAGCCCGCTCGACCGCGAGCAGAATCGGCGCTACCCTCTGCCGCGCCACCACCCCAGGAGGCGTGGTCCCAGGTGGTTGGCCGGAAGGCCAAAAAGGCGGCTGCCAAGGCCACTGCGGCCGCGAATAAAAAAGGACGGGTGGTCCCGGCGGCCCCCAGGAAGACACGCCTGCCTCCTCGACCGCCACGCACAGCAGCGGTTACCATAACGGTTCCGTCTGGCGTGGACATTACTTACGCGCAGGCGATGGCCACTGCCAGGTCCAAGGTGGACCTGGCAGAAATTGGCATCGCCTCGCTGAGACCGCGAAGGGCGGTGACTGGGGGGTTAATTTTGGAGGTCCCTGGCACCGATGGGGCCGCCAAGGCCACCGTCCTCGCCACAAAAGTGGCGGAAGCGCTGTCAGGCACCGGCGTAAAGGTCGCGCGTCCGGTCAAAAAAGCTGACCTTAGGGTGCGCGGCCTGGTCGATTCGACCACGCCGGCGGAGGTCGCTGCGGCTGTTGCCCGCGTGGGCGGGTGCAGCGAGGGGGACATCAATACCGGCGAAATCCGGTCTTCCCCCTCGGGATTGGGCACCCTCTGGGTCCGATGTCCTGCCGCGGCCGCTCGCAAGGTTGCTGTCGCGGGCCGGATAACCGTCGGCTGGACCCAGGCAGCCGTGGAGGCCCTGAGTGCCCGGCCTCTGCAGTGTTACCGTTGCCTTGGTGTTGGCCACACCAGTCAGCGGTGCACTTCTGCCGAGGATAGGTCCGAATGCTGCTATAGATGCGGCAGTCGGGACCATAAGGTGGCAGCCTGTACGGCCACGCCCAATTGTCCGCTTTGTGCGGGCGCGGGCAAGCCGTCTGGTCACCGCCTCGGCAGCCGGGCTTGTCCTGCCAGTGCGGGGCGGGGCAGGGGAGGCGGCCAAAGGCCGTCTGCCAGGTATAATAAAAAGGGGAGGGAAACCACAATGGCCAAGGCAGCGACCACCGTGGCCAGCAACGAAAAGGTAGCATCGCCTGATGCTACCGCCGCATCCACGAGGGCGGATGGGGCCACTAAAGTCCCAGACGCCACCGCATCCGCGGCCGTGACGGCGATGGACACGGCTGTGTAATGGGGCCCCCGGGCCCGATAATACAAGTTAACCTCAACTGCTCGGCCAGAGCGCAGGATCTCCTGTTTCAATGCCTGGCCGAGCGGGGTGCCGGGTTGGCAGTTGTGGCGGAGCCGCACAAGGTCCCCAAACATCCACACTGGATGGGGGACTCGATTGGCTCCGCCGCGATTATTTGGGCTGGGAGGCCGGGGTCCCCGCCGTGCTCGGTTATCGAGCGCGGCCTGGGATACGTGGCCGTTGATTGGGACGGCACCGCGGTTGTGGCGATATACGCACCTCCAAGGTGGTCCCTCGAAGAGTTTGAGCAGTATCTGGACGGGGTAGGGAGATGCGTCTCCCGCTGCCATCCCCGTCCGGTGCTGGTCCTGGGGGACTTCAATGCCAAGGCCACGGCTTGGGGTTCCCCCGGGACTGACTCGAGGGGCCGGGAGGTGCTGGATTGGGCGGCGGGACTGGAGCTCCGTCTCCTGAATACGGGCTCGGTCCATACGTGCGTGCGGCATAACGGGGGGTCCATCGTTGACCTTTCGTGGGCAACGCCCCCGGCCGCGCGCCGTATCACGGGGTGGAGGGTGGCGGAAGGGGTCGAGACGTTGTCTGACCACAGATACATAGTTCTCGACCTCTCCGCCGCCCCACCATCGACACCCCGTCGTCGCCCCGCCGATGAAGGTTCGCCTCAGCCGCGGTGGGCGCTGAAGCGCCTCGACCAGGACGCTCTGATGGCGGCAGCCCACGTCGTGGCCTGGCCAGCAACACCAGCCGGGCCAGTCGACGGGAATGGGGAGGCCCATTGGTTCCGGAGCGCAATGACGTCGATTTGCGACGTCGCCATGCCACGGGCCAGGGTCTTCCCGAGGAAGGCGGTGTACTGGTGGTCGCGCGCGATAGCGGAATTACGCACCGAGTGCGTCCGCGCGCGACGCCAGTACGCTCGCGCCCGTCGACGACGACGAACGGACGACGTGCTGGCTGCCCAGCTGTACGGGCTATATCGGGAGAAGGTGGTCGCCCTGCAGCTGGCCATCAGGCGGGCAAAGGACCAGGCCTGGCGCGATCTCCTCGGCTCTCTGAACCGAGATCCGTGGGGGCGCCCATACAAGATGGCATTGGGACGATTGCGTCCCTGGGCGCCCCCCGTGACGGAGATCCTGGATCCGGGGCTGCTCGGGCGGGTCGTGGACGCTTTATTCCCCGTTAGCGGTGAGGCGTCCCGGCCCGTCCCTGAGCCAGAGGAACATGAGTGGTCCCCGGATCTTGAGGTCGCGCCGGAGGAGATGGCCGGGGTCGTCAAATGGCTCCGGGGCAAGAATACCGCCCCGGGGCCGGACGGTATCCCCGGCCGGGTCTGGCTGCTCGCCGCGAGCGTCCTGGGCGAGAGGCTGAGGAGCCTCTACTCTGGGCTCCTGAGGTCGGGGACGTTCCCCGACCTATGGAGAGAAAGTCGGATGGTCCTCTTGAGGAAGGATGGGAGGCCGGGGGATTCTCCCTCCGCGTACCGGCCCATTTGTCTCCTGGATGAGGCGGGCAAGATCTTCGAGAAGATCATTGTTGCCCGCCTCTCCAGACACCTGTCCCGCGACGGCCCAGATCTGGCGGACTGCCAGTTTGGCTTCCGGGAGGGGCGATCGACGGTCGACGCAATCGACCGTCTCAAGTCCCTCTCGGACAATGCCGTGGCAAGGGGCGGGGTGTGCTTGGCGGTGTCCATTGACATCGTCAATGCGTTCAACACCCTGCCCTGGTCCGCCATTAGGGAGGCCCTCGTCGATCACCAGGTGCCTCCCTATCTGAGGCGGGTGATCGGGGCCTACCTGCGGGACAGGTGGGTTGAATACCCGGGCCGGTGCGGGATGATACGGAGGGAAGTGGACCGCGGGGTCCCGCAGGGGTCCGTTTTAGGACCGCTCCTGTGGGACCTAGGTTACAACGCGGTCCTGGAAAGGGCCTCCCTGCCCGACGGTGCCACCCTCGTCTGCTACGCGGACGACACGTTGGTGGTCGCCGTCGGGAGTACCTTCGAGAGGACCATCCGTCGAGCAGAGGTTGTGGTGGCAGCCGTCGTCGCGAGGATCCGCGATCTGGGGCTGAAAATAGCCCCGGAGAAGGCCGAGGCTGTCTGGTTTCACGGACGGCCTCGGTCTCGGCCACCGGCCAGATCGTGGATCCGGGTTGGAGAAGCCTGCGTCGAGGTGAAGTCCGAGTTGAAATATCTCGGACTGATCCTCGACAGCCACTGGTGCTTCGGTGCGCATCTCGACCGTCTCGTCCCCCGAGTCGAAAAGGCGGCGGCCTCTTTGGGCCGCCTGCTGCCCAACCTCGGGGGACCGGGAGATTTGGTGCGCCGCCTATACCTGGGCGTGGTGCGGTCTATGGCCTTATACGGTGCCCCAATATGGGCGCCGTACGTGATGAACAGCCGGCGCAACACGCTATTGTTGCGCCGGCTGCAGAGGCGGATGGCCATCCGCCTCATAAGAGGTTACCGCACCACGTCTACCGTGGCGGCGCTTGCTCTGGCGGGAGAACTTCCCTTCGAGCTTCAGGCGGCGGTGCGCGCCTATGTTTATGGGCGCACAAGCATCGCCAGCCGTGCTCGAGGGGCCCCGCCGGAGCGAGAGACGGTCGAGGGCTTCGAGCTCCAGGCCCGGAGACTAGCGCTCGCCAGATGGCGTGCCGAGCTTTGCTCCCACGCCGGCGAGCGCGTCCCCGGGGCTCTCCTGCCGCACTTCACCTCGTGGCGGGAGAGACGGCATGGCAGGCTCTCCTACCGAGCGACGCAGGTGTTCACCGGGCATGGCTGCTTCGGTGTCTACCTGTGTCGCATCGGGCGGGAAGCGACGACGGTGTGCCACCATTGTGGCGCGGAGGAAGACTCGGCGCAGCACACGCTGGAGGAATGTCCCGCCTTTTCAGCGCTGCGCCGAGTCTTAAAACGGGAAGTCGGTCACGACCTCGCACTCTCCAGCCTAGTTGGGGCCATGCTGGAGAGCCCAGGGAAGTGGGCGGCAGCAATCTCTTTCTGCGAGGAGGTTATGTCGCGGAAGGAGGCTGCCGAGCGGGATCGGGAGCTTACAGATCCCGCCCGACGTGCCCGGGGTCGGCGTGCGCGCCCACGCCGAGAAACCCCGGGCAGCTGAGAGTAGGCGGGCGGCGGGTGTACCAGAATATGCTGGTTTCATTGCCCGCCGCCCGCCAACAGAGGAGGACGTCCACTGTTGGGAGTGGGGGATGACGAGTCGTCTGAGGGAGGCGAGTGTTAACTGTGATCCTCCTCCAACATACTCGTCGTCCCCCCGGCGGCCGCTGTGATCAGGGCGGGGGCTCTGGTCACCTATCGCGCGGTCGCCGTGTCGGGGCGGTGCGGGGTGCGACCCCTCGCGCCGCCGAATTTAAATGGATTTTAGGGGGGAGGATTTATTTTATTTCCCCCCGGGACGCGGCCCGCCATCGTTACCATCCTGATGGCCGGCCAGGCGAGGGGGAGCCGCGGTAGTGTTCTTCAAGAGTTCCCGTGGCTCCCCCGTTGAATCGCCAGCGATCGGTCCTGCGTCCTCAGGTCGCCGTGGAGGTTTTAGTGGGTCAATCCCCACACTACCCTCGTCCCGCTCCCCCGGGCGGGGCGGGGGTGTCTGGCGAGCAGATTTCCCCCACGTAAAATAAAAAAAAAAAAAAAAAGGTTGTTGGTGGTCCGTTAGCGGGGAGGCGTCCCGGCTCGTCCCTGAGCCAGAGGAACATGAGTGGTCCCCGGATCTTGAGGTCGCGCCGGAGGAGATGGCCGGGGTCGTCAAATGGCTCCGGGGCAAGAATACCGCCCCGGGGCCGGACGGTATCCCCGGCCGGGTCTGGTTGCTCGCCGCGAGCGTCCTGGGGGAGAGGCTGAGGAGCCTCTACTCTGGGCTCCTGAGGTCGGGGACGTTCCCCGACCTATGGAGAGAAAGTCGGATGGTCCTCTTGAGGAAGGATGGGAGGCCGGCGGATTCTCCTTCCGCGTACCGGCCCATTTGTCTCCTGGATGAGGCGGGCAAGATCTTCGAGAAGATCATTGTAGCCCGCCTCTCCAGACACCTGTCCCGCGACGGCCCAGATCTGGCGGACTGCCAGTTTGGCTTCCGGGAGGGGCGATCGACGGTCGACGCTATCGACCGTCTCAAGTCCCTCTCGGACAATGCCGTGGCAAGGGGCGGGGTGTGCTTGGCGGTGTCCATTGACATCGTCAATGCGTTCAACACCCTGCCCTGGTCCGCCATTAGGGAGGCCCTCGTTGATCACCAGGTGCCTCCCTATCTGAGGCGGGTGATCGGGGCCTACCTGCGGGACAGGTGGATTGAATACCCGGGCCGGTGCGGGATGATACGGAGGGAAGTGGACCGCGGGGTCCCGCAGGGGTCCGTTTTAGGACCGCTCCTGTGGGACCTGGGTTACAACGCGGTCCTGGAGAAGGCCTCCCTGCCCGACGGTGCCACCCTCGTCTGCTACGCGGACGACACGTTGGTGGTCGCCGCTGGGAGTACCTTCGAGAGGACCATCCGACGAGCAGAGGTTGCGGTGGCAGCCGTCGTCGCGAGGATCCACGATCTGGGACTGAAAATAGCCCCGGAGAGGGCCGAGGCTGTCTGGTTTCACGGACGGCCTCGGTCTCGGCCACCGGCCAGATCGTGGATCCGGGTTGGAGAAGCCTGCGTCGAGGTGAAGTCCGAGTTGAAATATCTCGGACTGATCCTCGACAGCCGCTGGAGCTTCGGTGCGCATCACGACCGTCTCGTCCCCCGAGTCGAAAAGGCGGCGGCCTCTTTGGGCCGCCTGCTGCCCAACCTCGGGGGACCGGGAGATTTGGTGCGCCGCCTATACCTGGGCGTGGTGCGGTCTATGGCCTTATACGGTGCCCCAATATGGGCGCCGTACGTGATGACCAGCCGGCGCAACACGCTGCTGTTGCGCCGGCTGCAGAGGCGGATGGCCATCCGCCTCATAAGAGGTTACCGCACCACGTCTACCGTGGCGGCGCTTGCTCTGGCGGGAGAACTTCCCTTCGAGCTTCAGGCGGCGGTTCGCGCCTATGTTTATAGGCGCACTAGCATCGCCAGCCGTGCTCGAGGGGCCCCGCCGGAGCGTGAGACGGTCGAGGGCTTCGAGCTCCAGGCCCGGCGACTAGCGCTCGCCAGATGGCGTGCCGAGCTTTGCTCACACGCCGGCGAGCGCGTCCCCGGGGCTCTCCTGCCGCACTTCACTTCGTGGCGGGAGAGACGGCATGGCAGGCTCTCCTACCGAGCGACGCAGGTGTTCACCGGGCATGGCTGCTTCGGTGTCTACCTGTGTCGCATCGGGCGGGAAGCGACGACGGTGTGCCACCATTGTGGCGCGGAGGAAGACTCGGCGCAGCACACGCTGGAGGAATGTCCCGCCTTTTCAGCGCTGCGCCGAGTCCTAAAACGGGAAGTCGGCCACGACCTCGCACTCTCCAGCCTAGTTGGGGCCATGCTGGAGGGCCCGGGGAAGTGGGCGGCAGCAATCTCTTTCTGCGAGGAGGTTATGTCGCGGAAGGAGGCTGCCGAGCGGGATCGGGAGCTTACAGATCCCGCCCGACGTGCCCGGGAACGGCGTGCGCGCCCGCGCCGAGAAACCCCGGGCAGCTGAGAGTAGGCGGGCGGCGGGTGTACCAGAACATGCTGGTTTCATTGCCCGCCGCCCGCCAACAGAGGAGGACCTCCACTGTTGGGAGTGGGGGATGACGAGTCGTCTGAGGGAGGCGAGTGTTAACTGTGATCCTCCTCCAATATACTCGTCGTCCCCCCGGCGGCCGCTGTGATCAGGGCGGGGGCCCTGGTCACCTATCGCGCGGTCGCCGTGTCGGGGCGGTTCGGGGTGCGACCCCTCGCGCCGCCGAATTTAAATGGATTTTAGGGGGGAGGATTTATTTTATTTCCCCCCGGGACGCGGCCGGCCATCGTTACCATCCTGATGGCCGGCCAGGCGAGGGGGAGCCGCGGTAGTGTTCTTCAAGAGTTCCCGCGACTCCCCCGTTGAATCGCCAGCGATCGGTCCTGCGTCCTCAGGTCGCCGTGGAGGTTTTAGTGGGTCAAACCCCACACTACCCTCGTCCCGCTCCCCCGGGCGGGGCGGGGGTGTCTGGCGAGCAGATTTCCTCCACGTAAAATAAAAAAAAAAAAAAAAAAAAAAAGGTTATGTCAAGGTTGGGCCCCCGGGCCCGATAATACAAGTTAACCTCAACTGCTCGGCCAGAGCGCAGGATCTCCTGTTTCAAGGCCTGGCCGAGCGGGGTGCCGGGTTGGCAGTCGTGGCGGAGCCGCACAAGGTCCCCAAACATCCACACTGGATGGGGGACTCGATTGGCTCCGCCGCGATTATTTGGGCTGGGAGGCCGGGGTCCCCGCCGTGCTCGGTTATCGAGCGCGGCCTGGGATACGTGGCCGTCGATTGGGGCGGCACCGCGGTTGTGGCGATATACGCACCTCCGAGGTGGTCCCTCGAAGAGTTTGAGCAGTATCTGGACGGGGTAGGGAGATGCGTCTCCCGCTGCCATCCCCGTCCGGTGCTGGTCCTGGGGGACTTCAATGCCAAGGCCACGCCTTGGGGTTCGCCCGGGACTGATTCGAGGGGCCGGGAGGTGCTGGATTGGGCGGCGGGACTGGAGCTCCGTCTCCTGAATACGGGCTCGGTCCATACGTGCGTGCGGCATAACGGGGGGTCCATCGTTGACCTTTCGTGGGCAACGCCCCCGGCCGCGCGCCGTATTACGGGGTGGAGGGTGGCGGAAGGGGTCGAGACGTTGTCTGACCATAGATACATAGTTCTCGACCTCTCCGCCGCCCCACCATCGACACCCCGTCGTCGCCCCGCCGATGACGGTTCGCCTCAGCCGCGGTGGGCGCTGAAGCGCCTCGACCAGGACGCTCTGATGGCGGCAGCCCAAGTCGTGGCCTGGCCAGCAACACCGACCGGGCCAGTCGACGGGAATGGGGAGGCCCATTGGTTCCGGTGCGCAATGACGTCGGTTTGCGACGTCGCCATGCCACGGGCCAGGGTCTTCCCGAGGAAGGCGGTGTACTGGTGGTCGCGCGAGATAGCGGAATTACGCACCGAGTGCGTTCGCGCGCGACGCCAGTACGCTCGCGCCCGTCGACGACGACGTACGGACGACGTGCTGGCTGCCCAACTGTACGGGCGATATCGGGAGAAGGTGGTCGCCCTGCAGCTGGCCATCAGGCGAGCGAAGGACCAGGCCTGGCGCGATCTCCTCGGCTCTCTGAACCGAGATCCGTGGGGGCGCCCATACAAGATGGCTTTGGGACGATTGCGTTCCTGGGCGCCCCCCGTGACGGAGAGCCTGGATCCGGGGCTGCTCGGGCGGGTCGTGGACGCTTTATTCCCCGTTAGCGGGGAGGTGTCCCTGCCCGTCCCTGAGCCAGAGGAACATGAGTGGTCCCCGGATCTTGAGGTCGCGCCGGAGGAGATGGCCGGGGTCGTCAAATGGCTCCGGGGCAAGAATACCGCCCCGGGGCCGGACGGTATCCCCGGCAGGGTCTGGTTGCTCGCCGCGAGCGTCCTGGGGGAGAGGCTGAGGAGCCTCTACTCTGGGCTCCTGAGGTCGGGGACGTTCCCCGACCTATGGAGAGAAAGTCGGATGGTCCTCTTGAGGAAGGATGGGAGGCCGGTGGATTCTCCCTCCGCGTACCGGCCCATTTGTCTCCTGGATGAGGCGGGCAAGATCTTCGAGAAGATCATTGTTGCCCGCCTCTCCAGACACCTGTCCCGCGACGGCCCAGATCTGGCGGACTGCCAGTTTGGCTTCCGGGAGGGGCGATCGACGGTCGACGCTATCGGCCATCTCAAGTCCCTCTCGGACAATGCAGTGGCAAGGGGCGGGGTGTGCTTGGCGGTGTCCATTGACATCGTCAATGCGTTCAACACCCTGCCCTGGTCCGCCATTAGGGAGGCCCTCGTCGATCACAAGGTGCCTCCCTATCTGAGGCGGGTGATCGGAGCCTACCTGCGGGACAGGTGGGTCGAATACCCGGGCCGGTACAGGATGATACGGAGGGAAGTGGACCGCGGGGTCCCGCAGGGGTCCGTTTTAGGACCGCTCCTGTGGGACCTGGGTTACAACGCGGTCCTGGAAAAGGCCTCCCTGCCCGACGGTGCCACCCTCGTCTGCTACGCGGACGACACGTTGGTGGTCGCCGTCGGGAGTACCTTCGAGAGGACCATCCGACGAGCAGAGGTTGCGGTGGCAGCCGTCGTCGCGAGGATCCGCGATCTGGGGCTGAAAATAGCCCCGGAGAAGGCCGAGGCTGTCTGGTTTCACGGACGGCCTCGGTCTCGGCCACCGGCCAGATCGTGGATCCGGGTTGGGGAAGCCTGCGTAGAGGTGAAGTCCGAGTTGAAATATCTCGGACTGATCCTCGACAGCCGCTGGAGCTTCGATGCGCATCTCGACCGTCTCGTCCCCCGAGTCGAAAAGGCGGCGGTCTCTTTGGGCCGCCTGCTGCCCAACCTCGGGGGACCGGGAGATTTGGTGCGCCGCCTATACCTGGGCGTGGTGCGGTCTATGGCCTTATACGGTGCCCCAATATGGGCGCCGTACGTGATGACCAGCCGGCGCAACACGCTGTTGTTGCGCCGGCTGCAGAGGCGGATGGCCATCCGCCTCATAAGAGGTTACCGCACCACGTCTACCGTGGCGGCGCTTGCTCTGGCGGGAGAACTTCCCTTCGAGCTTCAGGCGGCGGTGCGCGCCTATGTTTATAGGCGCACTAGTATCGCCAGCCGTGCTCGAGGGGCCCCGCCGGAGCGAGAGACGGTCGAGGGCTTCGAGCTCCAGGCCCGGCGACTAGCGCTCGCCAGATGGCGTGCCGAGCTTTGCTCCCACGCCGGCGAGCGCGTCCCCGGGGCTCTCCTGCCGCACTTCACCTCGTGGCGGGAGAGACGGCATGGCAGGCTCTTCTACCGAGCGACGCAGGTGTTCACCGGGCATGGCTGCTTCGGTGTCTACCTGTGTCGCATCGGGCGGGAAGCGACGACGGTGTGCCACCATTGTGGCGCGGAGGAAGACTCGGCGCAGCACACGCTGGAGGAATGTCCCGCCTTTTCAGCGCTGCGCCGAGTCCTAAAACGAGAAGTGGGCCACGACCTCGCACTCTCCAGCCTAGTTGGGGCCATGCTGGAGGGCCCGGGGAAGTGGGCGGCAGCAATCTCTTTCTGCGAGGAGGTTATGTCGCGGAAGGAGGCTGCCGAGCGGGATCGGGAGCTTACAGATCCCGCCCGACGTGCCCGGGAACGGCGTGCGCGCCCACGCCGAGAAACCCCGGGCAGCTGAGAGTAGGCGGGCGGCGGGTGTACCAGAACATGCTGGTTTCATTGCCCGCCGCCCGCCAACAGAGGAGGACCTCCACTGTTGGGAGTGGGGGATGACGAGTCGTCTGAAGGAGGCGAGTGTTAACTGTGATCCTCCTCCAATATACTCGTCGTCCCCCCGGCGGCCGCTGTGATCAGGGCGGGGGCCCTGGTCACCTATCGCGCGGTCGCCGTGTCGGGGCGGTGCGGGGTGCGACCCCTCGCGCCGCCGAATTTAAATGGATTTTAGGGGGGAGGATTTATTTTATTTCCCCCCGGGACGCGGCCGGCCATCGTTACCATCTTGATGGCCGGCCAGGCGAGGGGGAGCCGCGGTAGTGTTCTCCAAGAGTTCCCGTGGCTCCCCCGTTGAATCGCCAGCGATCGGTCCTGCGTCTTCAGGTCGCCGTGGAGGTTTTAGTGGGTCAATCCCCACACTACCCTCGTCCCGCTCCCCCGGGCGGGGCGGGGGTGTCTGGCGAGCAGATTTCCTCCACGTAAAATAAATAAAAAAAAAAAAAGGTTATGTCAAGGTTATGTCAAGGTTATGTCAAGGTTGCTGCGCCCGCAGATTTTCTGGCGCAAATAGGCGCCCTGATAGACGCCAAATTGGCGTCATTCAGGAAGGAGCTCGCGCCGCGAACGGACTCGGCCCTACGATCGGTGGCCCCTGGGCCGTCCGTCCCCTCACAGTCTTCGGACAGGGTGGGGCGGAAGACGAAGAAGAAGAAGAAAGGTGGGAAAGCTGGGGCGGCTATAGCGGCCCAGACGGAGCCCGCTCGACCGCGAGCAGAATCGGCGCTACCCTCTGCCGCGCCTCCGCCCCAGGAGGCGTGGTCCCAGGTGGTTGGCCGCAAGGCTAAAAAGGCGGCTGCCAAGGCCACTGCGGCGGCGAATAATAAAAAAGGACGGGTGGTCCCGGCGGCCCCCAGGAAGACACCCCTGCCTCCGCGACCGCCACGCACAGCAGCGGTTACCATAACGGTTCCGTCTGGCGTGGACATTACTTACGCGCAGGCGATGGCCACTGCCAGGTCCAAGGTGGACCTGGCAGAAATTGGCATCGCCTCGCTGAGGCCGCGAAGGGCGGTGACTGGGGGGTTAATTTTGGAAGTCCCTGGCACCGATGGGGCCGCCAAGGCCACCGTCCTCGCCACAAAAGTGGCGGAAGCGCTGGCAGGCACCGGCGTAAAGGTCGCGCGTCCGGTCAAAAAAGCAGACCTTAGGGTGCGCGGCCTGGTCGATTCGACCACGCCGGCGGAGGTCGCTGCGGCTGTTGCCCGCGTGGGCGGGTGCAGCGAGGGGGACATCAATACCGGCGAAATCCGGTCTTCCCCCTCGGGATTGGGCACCCTCTGGGTCCGATGTCCTGCCGCGGCCGCTCGCAGGGTTGCTGTCGCGGGCCGGATAACCGTCGGCTGGACCCATGCAGCCGTGGAGGCCCTGAGTGCCCGGACTCTGCAGTGTTACCGTTGCCTTGATGTTGGCCACACCAGTCAGCGGTGCACTTCTGCCGAGGATAGGTCCGACTGCTGCTATAGATGCGGCAGTCGGGACCATAAGGTGGCAGCCTGTACGGCCACGCCCAATTGTCCGCTTTGTGCGGGCGCGGGCAGGCCTTCTGGTCACCGCCTCGGCGGCCGGGCGTGTCCTGTCAGTGCGAGGCGAGGCAAGGTAGGCGGCCAAAGGTCGTCTGCCAGATTCAATAAAAAAGGGAAGGAAACCACGATGGCCAAGGCAGCGACCACCGTGGCCAGCAACGAAAAGGCGGCACCGCCTGATGCTACCGCCGCACCCGCGGGGGCGAATGGGGCCACTAAAGTCCCTGACGCCACCGCATCCGCGGCCGTGACGGCGATGGACACGGCTGTGTAATGGGGCCCCCGGGCCCGATAATACAAGTTAACCTCAACTGCTCGGCCAGAGCGCAGGATCTCCTGTTTCAATGCCTGGCCGAGCGGGGTGCCGGGTTGGCAGTCGTGGCGGAGCCGCACAGGGTCCCCAAACATCCACACTGGATGGGGGACTCGATTGGCTCCGCCGCGATTATTTGGGCTGGGAGGCCGGGGTCCCCGCCGTGCTCGCTTATAGAGCGCGGCCTGGGATACGTGGCCGTCGATTGGGGCGGCACCGCGGTTGTGGCGATATACGCACCTCCAAGGTGGTCCCTCGAAGAGTTTGAGCAGTATCTGGACGGGGTAGGGAGATGCGTCTCCCGCTGCCATCCCCGTCCGGTGCTGGTCCTGGGGGACTTTAATGCCAAGGCCACGGCTTGGGGTTCCCCCGGGACTGATTCGAGGGGCCGGGAGGTGCTGGATTGGGCGGCGGGACTGGAGCTCCGTCTCCTGAACACGGGCTCGGTCCATACGTGCGTGCGGCATAACGGGGGGTCCATCGTTGACCTTTCGTGGGCAACGCCCCGGGCCGCGCGCCGTATTACGGGGTGGAGGGTGGCGGAAGGGGTCGAGACGTTGTCTGACCACAGATACATAGTTCTCGACCTCTCCGCCGCCCCACCATCGACACTCCGTCGTCGCCCCGCCGATGAAGGTTCGCCGCGACCGCGGTGGGCGCTGAAGCGCCTCGACCAGGACGCTCTGATGGCGGCGGCCCACGTCGTGGCCTGGCCAGCAACACCGGCCGGGCCAGTCGACGGGAATGGGGAGGCCCATTGGTTCCGGGGCGCAATGACGTCCATTTGCGACGTAGCCATGCCCCGGGCCAGGGTCTTCCCGAGGAAGGCGGTGTACTGGTGGTCGCGCGAGATGGCGGAATTGCGCACCGAGTGCGTTCGCGCGCGACGCCAGTACGCTCGCGCCCGTCGACGACGACGAACGGACGACGTGCTGGCTGCCCAGCTGTACGGGCGATATCGGGAGAAGGTGGTCGCCCTGCAGCTGGCCATCAGGCGAGCGAAGGACCGGGCCTGGCGCGATCTCCTCGGCTCTCTGAACCGAGATCCGTGGGGGCGCCCATACAAGATGGCTTTGGGACGATTGCGTCCCTGGGCGCCCCCCGTGACGGAGAGCCTGGATCCGGGGCTGCTCGGGCGGGTCGTGGACGCTTTATTCCCCGTTAGCGGGGAGGCGTCCCGGTCCGTCCCTGAGCCAGAGGAACACGAGTGGTCCCCGGATCTTGAGGTCGCGCCGGAGGAGATGGCCGGGGTCGTCAAATGGCTCCGGGGCAAGAATACCGCCCCGGGGCCGGACGGTATCCCCGGCCGGGTCTGGTTGCTCGCCGCGAGCGTCCTGGGGGAGAGGCTGAGGAGCCTCTACTCTGGGCTCCTGAGGTCGGGGACGTTCCCCGACCTATGGAGAGAAAGTCGGATGGTCCTCTTGAGGAAGGATGGGAGGCCGGGGGATTCTCCCTCCGCGTACCGGCCCATTTGTCTCCTGGATGAGGCGGGCAAGATCTTCGAGAAGATCATTGTTGCCCGCCTCTCCAGACACCTGTCCCGCGACGGCCCCGATCTGGCGGACTGCCAGTTTGGCTTCCGGGAGGGGCGATCGACGGTCGACGCTATCGACCGTCTCAAGTCCCTCTCGGACAATGCCGTGGCAAGGGGCGGGGTGTGCTTGGCGGTGTCCATTGACATCGTCAATGCGTTCAACACCCTGCCCTGGTCCGCCATTAGGGAGGCCCTCGTCGATCACCAGGTGCCTCCCTATCTAAGGCGGGTGATCGGAGCCTACCTGCGGGACAGGTGGGTTGAATACCCGGGCCGGTACGGGATGATACGGAGGGAAGTGGACCGCGGGGTCCCGCAGGGGTCCGTTTTAGGACCGCTCCTGTGGGACCTTGGTTACAACGCGGTCCTGGAAAAGGCCTCCCTGCCCGACGGTGCCACTCTCGTCTGCTACGCGGACGACACGTTGGTGGTCGCCGTCGGGAGTACCTTCGAGAGGACCATCCGACGAGCAGAGGTTGCGGTGGCAGCCGTCGTCGCGAGGATCCGCGATCTGGGGCTGAAAATAGCCCCGGAGAAGGCCGAGGCTGTCTGGTTCCACGGACGGCCTCGGTCTCGGCCACCGGCCAGATCGTGGATCCGGGTTGGAGAAGCCTGCGTCGAGGTGAAGTCCGAGTTGAAATATCTCGGACTGATACTCGACAGCCGCTGGAGCTTCGATGCGCATCTCGACCGTCTCGTCCCCCGAGTCGAAAAGGCGGCGGCCTCTTTGGGCCGTCTGCTGCCCAACCTCGGGGGACCGGGAGATTTGGTGCGCCGCCTATACCTGGGCGTGGTGCGGTCTATGGCCTTATACGGTGCCCCAATCTGGGCGCCGTACGTGATGACCAGCCGGCGCAACACGCTGTTGTTGCGCCGGCTGCAGAGGCGGATGGCCATCCGCCTCATAAGGGGTTACCGCACCACGTCTACCGTGGCGGCGCTTGCTCTGGCGGGAGAACTTCCCTTCGAGCTTCAAGCGGCGGTGCGCGCCTATGTTTATAGGCGCACAAGCATCGCCAGCCGTGCTCGAGGGGCCCCGCCGGAGCGAGAGACGGTCGAGGGCTTCGAGCTCCAGGCCCGGAGACTAGCGCTCGCCAGATGGCGTGCCGAGCTTTGCTCCCACGCCGGCGAGCGCGTCCCCGGGGCTCTCCTGCCGCACTTCACTTCGTGGCGGGAGAGACGGCATGGCAGGCTCTCCTACCGAGCGACGCAGGTGTTCACCGGGCATGGCTGCTTCGGTGTCTACCTGTGTCGCATCGGGCGGGAAGCGACGACGGTGTGCCACCATTGTGGCGCGGAGGAAGACTCGGCGCAGCACACGCTGGAGGAATGTCCCGCCTTTTCAGCGCTGCGCCGAGTCCTAAAACGAGAAGTCGGCCACGACCTCGCACTCTCCAGCCTAGTTGGGGCGATGCTGGAGGGCCCGGGGAAGTGGGCGGCAGCAATCTCTTTCTGCGAGGAGGTTATGTCGCGGAAGGAGGCTGCCGAGCGGGATCGGGAGCTTACAGATCCCGCCCGACGTGCCCGGGGACGGCGTGCGCGCCCACGCCGAGAAACCCCGGGCAGCTGAGAGTAGGCGGGCGGCGGGTGTACCAGAATATGCTGGTTTCATTGCCCGCCGCCCGCCAACAGAGGAGGACGTCCACTGTTGGGAGTGGTGGATGACGAGTCGCCTGAGGGAGGCGAGGGTTCACTGTGGTCCTCCTCCAGTATACTCGTCGTCCCCCCGGCGGCCGCTGTGATCAGGGCGGGGGCCCTGGTCACCTATCGCGCGGTCGCCGTGTCGGGGCGGTGCGGGGTGCGACCCCTCGCGCCGCCGAATTTAATTGTATTTTAGGGGGGAGGATTTATTTTATTTCCCCCCGGGACGCGGCCGGCCATCGTTACCATCATGATGGCCGGCCAGGCGAGGGGGAGCCGCGGTAGTGTTCTTCAAGAGTTCCCGTGGCTCCCCCGTAGAATCGCCAGCGATCGGTCCTGCGTCCTCAGGTCGCCGTGGAGGTTTTAGTGGGTCAAACCCCACACTACCCTCGTCCCGCTCCCCCGGGCGGGGCGGGGGTGTCTGGCGAGCAGATTTCCTCCACGTAAATAAAAAAAAAAAAAAAAAAAAAAAAAAAAAAAAATAAAAAAAAAAAAAAAGGTTATGTCAAGGTTCCCCCCCGAGTCCGCTACCTTGTCGTGGTGGGGGGGCTTCGTGCCCTAATGATCCTCAAGGCTGTGCCGGCGGGGAATTTATTCCCTGGCAGGTTCTACCATGCCGGAGTGGCTTGAGGTGAGGGGCCAACTAAAGTCGGACACATACCGTAAACCTGTGGTCATGTTTTACAGGAACGGGGGTCTTGCCTTAACCGGCCGGGCCGCGAGGATGACAACCTCTCTAAAAAATCCCTAGCCCCAAGCAGTGTTGCGCGGTGAAGAGGGCGTAGCTGGAGTAAGCGCCAGCTATGGTTGGTGGGTGCACCAATCGTTAGCGGACAACCCCGGGGTACCTGGCGACCCCCCGGGCGTATTAGCCTTCCCCGGGTATGGCGGCTCTACCCGGGGTGACCCCCTTTCCGACCACACTCGTGGGATTAAGTATGGAGTCTACTTTTTCACAAACAACCGGGGAGGGGGGAAACGAGCGTGAGGTGGAGGTGCGCGGGCCTATCGTGCGCCTCAAAAGATGCACAGAGCCGGTGTCGCGGAGGCATTCGGCGACACGCGGCAAAAAGAGGACCGCAGCGGGCCTTGGTGAGTGCGATGAGGGGGAGGAGTCAGATTTCTCTGTCTCCTCCCACCACTCATCGCAGAGTGTCCCGGGCTCGTCGTCAGCGAGGAAAAGAGGACGGCCGCCGACGACCGGCGAATATGTTGGCCTCGCAGAGGCCAAACTTAGGCTGGCCGAGGCTTCGCAGCTGGAGGCCGAGGCAAGGGAGGTGGCGGCGATATTCGACCCGGGAGCCCCCGTGCCGAGACCATCGCGGTCGAGCGTCCCGCTCCCGGACGAGACGGATATAGCGGAAAATTTCCGCAACCGTCCAACGCGGGATGTCGCGGCCGCTATATTGGAGAGCCTGGATGAAGTGGCCAGGATCTCCGGCGTGTCAAAGGGGCTGAAGGGCAATTTGGCCCGCGCCCTGAGGGTGGCCGCCTTAAACGGCAGGGTGGGGGTGTCCGAGCTTGCGGTTAGGTCGGCTACCGACGCCACGCGTGCCCTGGAGGCAGAGAATGCCGTCCTCAGGGGGCAAATGACGGAGCTGCGGGCGGAGGTGGCTCGGCTCCGGCAGGTGGTGGAGGCGAGTACGGCTGCTGCCGCAATGCCTCCGCCGCCGCGCCCGGGAGGGGGCTCAGTATCGCCGCCGATCGTCGCCGCCCGGGACTGCCAACGCTCCGGGCAAGAAAAGTCCTCGCCCCCACATGCGACTGCGCCCGCAGATTTTCTGGCGCAGATAAGCGCCCTGATAGACG
Source organism: Megalopta genalis (assembly GCF_051020955.1). NCBI lineage: Eukaryota > Metazoa > Arthropoda > Insecta > Hymenoptera > Halictidae > Megalopta > Megalopta genalis. The sequence continues at coordinate 2,026,847 of NW_027476103.1, forward strand.
CCAAATTGGCGTCATTCAGGAGGGAGCTCGCGCCGCGAACGGACTCGGCCCTGCGATCGGTGGCACCTGGGCCGTCCGTCCCCTCACAGTCTTCGGACAGGGTGGGGCGGAAGTCGAAGAAGAAGAAGAAAGGTGGGAAAGCTGGGGCGGCTATAGCGGCCCAGACGGAGCCCGCTCGACCGCGAGCAGAATCGGCGCTACCATCTGCCGCGCCTCCGCCCCAGGAGGCGTGGTCCCAGGTGGTTGGCCGCAAGGCTAAAAAGGCGGCTGCCAAGGCCACTGCGGCCGCGAATAAAAAAGGACGGGTGGTCCCGGCGGCCCCCAGGAAGACACCCCTGCCTCCGCGACCGCCACGCACAGCAGCGGTTACCATAACGGTTCCGTCTGGCGTGGACATTACTTACGCGCAGGCGATGGCCACTGCCAGGTCCAAGGTGGACCTGGCAGAAATTGGCATCGCCTCGCTGAGGCCGCGAAGGGCGGTGACTGGGGGGTTAATTTTGGAAGTCCCTGGCACCGATGGGGCCGCCAAGGCCACCGTCCTCGCCACAAAAGTGGCGGAAGCGCTGGCAGGCACCGGCGTAAAGGTCGCGCGTCCGGTCAAAAAAGCTGACCTTAGGGTGCGCGGCCTGGTCGATTCGACCACGCCGGCGGAGGTCGCTGCGGCTGTTGCCCGCGTGGGCGGGTGCAGCGAGGGGGACATCAATACCGGCGAAATCCGGTCTTCCCCCTCGGGATTGGGCACCCTCTGGGTCCGATGTCCTGCCGCGGCCGCTCGCAAGGTTGCTGTCGCGGGCCGGATAACCGTCGGCTGGACCCATGCAGTCGTGGAGGCCCTGAGTGCCCGGCCTCTGCAGTGTTACCGTTGCCTTGATGTTGGCCACACCAGTCAGCGGTGCACTTCTGCCGAGGATAGGTCCGACTGCTGCTATAGATGCGGCAGTCGGGACCATAAGGTGGCAGCCTGTACGGCCACGCCCAATTGTCCGCTTTGTGCGGGCGCGGGCAGGCCTTCTGGTCACCGCCTCGGCGGCCGGGCGTGTCCTGTCAGTGCGAGGCGAGGCAAGGTAGGCGGCCAAAGGTCGTCTGCCAGATTCAATAAAAAAGGGAAGGAAACCACGATGGCCAAGGCAGCGACCACCGTGGCCAGCAACGAAAAGGCGGCACCGCCTGATGCTACCGCCGCACCCGCGGGGGCGAATGGGGCCACTAAAGTCCCTGACGCCACCGCATCCGCGGCCGTGACGGCGATGGACACGGCTGTGTAATGGGGCCCCCGGGCCCGATAATACAAGTTAACCTCAACTGCTCGGCCAGAGCGCAGGATCTCCTGTTTCAATGCCTGGCCGAGCGGGGTGCCGGGTTGGCAGTCGTGGCGGAGCCGCACAGGGTCCCCAAACATCCACACTGGATGGGGGACTCGATTGGCTCCGCCGCGATTATTTGGGCTGGGAGGCCGGGGTCCCCGCCGTGCTCGCTTATCGAGCGCGGCCTGGGATACGTGGCCGTCGATTGGGGCGGCACCGCGGTTGTGGCGATATACGCACCTCCAAGGTGGTCCCTCGAAGAGTTTGAGCAGTATCTGGACGGGGTAGGGAGATGCGTCTCCCGCTGCCATCCCCGTCCGGTGCTGGTCCTGGGGGACTTTAATGCCAAGGCCACGGCTTGGGGTTCCCCCGGGACTGATTCGAGGGGCCGGGAGGTGCTGGATTGGGCGGCGGGACTGGAGCTCCGTCTCCTGAACACGGGCTCGGTCCATACGTGCGTGCGGCATAACGGGGGGTCCATCGTTGACCTTTCGTGGGCAACGCCCCAGGCCGCGCGCCGTATTACGGGGTGGAGGGTGGCGGAAGGGGTCGAGACGTTGTCTGACCACAGATACATAGTTCTCGACCTCTCCGCCGCCCCACCATCGACACTCCGTCGTCGCCCCGCCGATGAATGTTCGCCTCGACCGCGGTGGGCGCTGAAGCGCCTCGACCAGGACGCTCTGATGGCGGCGGCCCACGTCGTGGCCTGGCCAGCAACACCGGCCGGGCCAGTCGACGGGAATGGGGAGGCCCATTGGTTCCGTGGCGCAATGACGTCCATTTGCGACGTAGCCATGCCCCGGGCCAGGGTCTTCCCGAGGAAGGCGGTGTACTGGTGGTCGCGCGCGATAGCGGAGTTACGCACCGAGTGCGTCCGCGCGCGACGCCAGTACGCTCGCGCCCGTCGACGACGACGTACGGACGACGTGCTGGCTGCCCAGCTGTATGGGAGATATCGGGAGAAGGTGGTCGCCCTGCAGCTGGCCATCAGGCGAGCGAAGGACCGGGCCTGGCGCGATCTCCTCGGCTCTCTGAACCGAGATCCGTGGGGGCGCCCATACAAGATGGCATTGGGACGATTACGTCCCTGGGCGCCCCCCGTGACGGAGAGCCTGGATCCCGGGCTGCTCGGGCGGGTCGTGGACGCGTTATTCCCCGTTGGCGGGGAGGCGTCCCGGCCCGTCCCTGAGCCAGAGGAACATGAGTGGTCCCCGGATCTTGAGGTCGCGCCGGAGGAGATGGCCGGGGTCGTCAAATGGCTCCGGGGCAAGAATACCGCCCCGGGGCCGGACGGTATCCCCGGCCGGGTCTGGTTGCTCGCCGCGAGCGTCCTGGGGGAGAGGCTGAGGAGCCTCTACTCTGGGCTCCTGAGGTCCGGGACGTTCCCCGACCTATGGAGAGAAAGTCGGATGGTCCTCTTGAGGAAGGATGGGAGGCCGGGGGATTCTCCCTCCGCCTACCGGCCCATTTGTCTCCTGGATGAGGCGGGCAAGATCTTCGAGAAGATCATTGTTGCCCGCCTCTCCAGACACCTGTCCCGCGACGGCCCAGATCTGGCTGACTGCCAGTTTGGCTTCCGGGAGGGGCGATCGACGGTCGACGCTATCGACCGTCTCAAGTCCCTCTCGGACAATGCCGTGGCAAGGGGCGGGGTGTGCTTGGCGGTGTCCATTGACATCGTCAATGCGTTCAACACCCTGCCCTGGTCCGCCATTAGGGGAGCCCTCGTCGATCACCAGGTGCCTCCCTATCTGAGGCGGGTGATCGGGGCCTACCTGCGGGACAGGTGGGTCGAATACCCGGGCCGGTACGGGATGATACGGAGGGAAGTGGACTGCGGGGTCCCGCAGGGGTCCGTTTTAGGACCGCTCCTGTGGGACCTGGGTTACAACGCGGTCCTGGAAAAGGCCTCCCTGCCCGACGGTGCCACTCTCGTCTGCTACGCGGATGACACGTTGGTGGTCGCCGTCGGGAGTACCTTCGAGAGGACCATCCGACGAGCAGAGGTTGCGGTGGCAGCCGTCGTCGCGAGGATCCGCGATCTGGGGCTGAAAATAGCCCCGGAGAAGGCCGAGGCTGTCTGGTTTCACGGACGGCCTCGGTCTCGGCCACCGGCCAGATCGTGGATCCGGGTTGGAGAAGCCTGCGTCGAGGTGAAGTCCGAGTTGAAATATCTCGGACTGATCCTCGACAGCCGCTGGAGCTTCGATGCGCATATCGACCGTCTCGTCCCCCGAGTCGAAAAGGCGGCGGCCTCTTTGGGCCGCCTGCTGCCCAACCTCGGGGGACCGGGAGATTTGGTGCGCCGCCTATACCTGGGCGTGGTGCGGTCTATGGCCTTATACGGTGCCCCAATATGGGCGCCGTACGTGACGACCAGCCGGCGAAACACGCTGTTGTTGCGCCGGCTGCAGAGGCGGATGGCCATCCGCCTCATAAGAGGTTACCGCACCACGTCTACCGTGGCGGCGCTTGCTCTGGCGGGTGAACTTCCCTTCGAGCTTCAGGCGGCGGTGCGCGGCTATGTTTACAGGCGCACTAGCATCGCCAGCCGTGCTCGAGGGGCCCCGCCGGAGCGAGAGACGGTCGAGGGCTTCGAGCTCCAGGCCCGGAGACTAGCGCTCGCCAGATGGCGTGCCGAGCTTTGCTCCCACGCCGGCGAGCGCGTCCCCGGGGCTCTCCTGCCGCACTTCACCTCGTGGCGGGAGAGACGGCATGGCAGGCTCTCCTACCGAGCGACGCAGGTGTTCACCGGGCATGGCTGCTTCGGTGTCTACCTGTGTCGCATCGGGCGGGAAGCGACGACGGTGTGCCACCATTGTGGCGCGGAGGAAGACTCGGCGCAGCACACGCTGGAGGAATGTCCCGCCTTTTCAGCGCTGCGCCGAGTCCTAAAACGGGAAGTCGGTCACGACCTCGCACTCTCCAGCCTAGTTGGGGCCATGCTGGAGAGCCCGGGGAAGTGGGCGGCAGCAATCTCTTTCTGCGAGGAGGTTATGTCGCGGAAGGAGGCTGCCGAGCGGGATCGGGAGCTAACCGATCCCGCCCGACGTGCCCGGGGACGGCGTGCGCGCCCACGCCGAGAAACCCCGAGCAGCTGAGAGTAGGCGGGCGGCGGGTGTACCAGTACATGCTGGTTTCATTGCCCGCCGCCCGCCAACAGAGGAGGACGTCCACTGTTGGGAGTGGGGGATGACGAGTCGCCTGCAGGAGGCGAGGTTTAACTGTGATCCTCCTCCAATATACTCGTCGTCCCCCCGGCGGCCGCTGTGATCAGGGCGGGGGCCCTGGTCTCCTATCGCGCGGTCGCCGTGTCGGGGCGGTGCGGGGTGCGACCCCTCGCGCCGCCAAATTTAATTGGATTTTAGGGGGGAGGATTTATTTTATTTCCCCCCGGGACGCGGCCGGCCATCGTTACCATCCTGATGGCCGGCCAGGCGAGGGGGAGCCGCGGTAGTGTTCTTCAAGAGTTCCCGTGGCTCCCCCGTTGAATCGCCAGCGATCGGTCCTGCGTCCTCAGGTCGCCGTGGAGGTTTTAGTGGGTCAATCCCCACACTACCCTCGTCTCGCTCCCCCGGGCGGGGCGGGGGTGTCTGGCGAGCAGATTTCCTCCACGTAAAATAAAAAAAAAAAAAAAAAAAAAGGTTATGTCAAGGTTATGTCAAGGTTATGTCAAGGTTTCCCCCGAGTCGAAAAGGCGGCGGCCTCTTTGGGCCGCCTGCTGCCCAACCTCGGGGGACCGGGAGATTTGGTGCGCCGCCTATACCTGGGCGTGGTGCGGTCTATGGCCTTATACGGTGCCCCAATCTGGGCGCCGTACGTGATGACCAGCCGGCGCAACACGCTGTTGTTGCGCCGGCTGCAGAGGCGGATGGCCATCCGCCTCATAAGAGGTTACCGCACCACGTCTACCGTGGCGGCGCTTGCTCTGGCGGGAGAACTTCCCTTCGAGCTTCAGGCGGCGGTGCGCGCCTATGTTTATGGGCGCACAAGCATCGCCAGCCGTGCTCGAGGGGCCCTGCCGGAGCGAGAGACGGTCGAGGGCTTCGAGCTCCAGGCCCGGCGACTAGCGCTCGCCAGATGGCGTGCCGAGCTTTGCTCCCACGCCGGCGAGCGCGTCCCCGGGGCTCTCCTGCCGCACTTCACCTCGTGGCGGGAGAGACGGCATGGCAGGCTCTCCTACCGAGCGACGCAGGTGTTCACCGGGCATGGCTGCTTCGGTGTCTACCTGTGTCGCATCGGGCGGGAAGCGACGACGGTGTGCCACCATTGTGGCGCGGAGGAAGACTCGGCGCAGCACACGCTGGAGGAATGTCCCGCCTTTTCAGCGCTGCGCCGAGTCCTAAAACGGGAAGTCGGCCACGACCTCGCACTCTCCAGCCTAGTTGGGGCCATGCTGGAGGGCCCGGGGAAGTGGGCGGCAGCAATCTCTTTCTGCGAGGAGGTTATGTCGCGGAAGGAGGCTGCCGAGCGGGATCGGGAGCTTACAGATCCCGCCCGACGTGCCCGGGGACGGCGTGCGCGCCCGCGCCGAGAAACCCCGGGCAGCTGAGAGTAGGCGGGCGGCGGGTGTACCAGAACATGCTGGTTTCATTGCCCGCCGCCCGCCAACAGAGGAGGACCTCCACTGTTGGGAGTGGGGGATGACGAGTCGTCTGAGGGAGGCGAGTGTTAACTGTGATCCTCCTCCGATATACTCGTCGTCCCCCCGGCGGCCGCTGTGATCAGGGCGGGGGCTCTGGTCACCTATCGCGCGGTCGCCGTGTCGGGGCGGTGCGGTGTGCGACCCCTCGCGCCGCCGAATTTAAATGGATTTTAGGGGGGATGATTTATTTTATTTCCCCCCGGGACGCGGCCGGCCATCGTTACCATCCTGATGGCCGGCCAGGCGAGGGGGAGCCGCGGTAGTGTTCTTCAAGAGTTCCCGTGGCTCCCCCGTTGAATCGCCAGCGATCGGTCCTGCGTCCTCAGGTCGCCGTGGAGGTTTTAGTGGGTCAAACCCCACACTACCCTCGTCCCGCTCCCCCGGGCGGGGCGGGGGTGTCTGGCGAGCAGATTTCCTCCACGTAAAATAAAAAAAAAAAAAAAAAAAAAAGGTTATGTCAAGGTTATGTCAAGGTTATGTCAAGGTTATGTCAAGGTCCCCCCCGAGTCCGCTACCTTGTCGTGGTGGGGGGGCTTCGTGCCCTAATGATCCTCAAGGCTGTGCCGGCGGGGAATTTATTCCCTGGCAGGTTCTACCATGCCGGAGTGGCTTGAGGTGAGGGGCCAACTAAAGTCGGACACATACCGTAAACCTGTGGTCATGTTTTACAGGAACGGGGGTCTTGCCTTAACCGGCCGGGCCGCGAGGATGACAACCTCTCTAAAAAATCCCTAGCCCCAAGCAGTGTTGCGCGGTGATGAGGGTGTAGCTGGAGTAAGCGCCAGCTATGGTTGGTGGGTGCACCAATCTTTAGCGGACAACCCCGGGGTACCTGGCGACCCCCGGGTGTATTAGCCTTCCCCGGGTATGGCGGCTCTGCCCGGGGTGACCTTCTTTCCGACCACACTCGTGGGACCAATTATGGATTCTTTTAAACAAATAACCGGGGAGGGGGGAAACGAGCGTGAGGTGGAGGTGCGCGGGCCTATCGTGCGCCTCAAAAGATGTGCAGAGCCGGTGTCGCGGAGGCATTCTGCAACACGCGGTAAAAAGAGGACCGCAGCGGGCCTTGGTGAGTGCGATGACGGGGAGGAGTCAGATTTCTCTGTCTCCTCCCACCACTCATCGCAGAGTGTCCCGGGCTCTTCGTCGGCGAGGAAGAGAGGACGGCCGCCGACGACCGGCGAATATGTTGGCCTCGCAGAGGCCAAACTTAGGCTGGCCGAGGCCTCGCAGTTGGAGGCCGAGGCAAGGGAGGTGGCGGCGATATTCGACCCGGGTGCCCCCGTGCCGAGACCATCGCGGTCGAGCGTTCCGCTCCCGGACGAGACGGATATCGCGGAAAATTTCCGCAACCGTCCGACGCGGGATGTCGCGGCCGCTATATTGGAGAGCCTGGATGAGGTGGCCAGGATCTCCGGTGTGTCAAAGGGGCTGAAGGGCAACTTGGCCCGCGCCCTGAGGGTGGCCGCTTTAAACGGCAGGGTAGGGGTGTCCGAGCTTGCGGTTAGGTCAGCTACCGACGCCACGCGTGCCCTGGAGGCTGAGAATGCCGTCCTCAGGGGGCAAATGACGGAGCTGCGGGCGGAGGTGGCCCGGCTCCGGCAGGTGGTGGAGGCGAGTACGGCTGCTGCCGCAATGCCTCCGCCGCCGCGCCCGGGAGAGGGCTCAGTATCGCCGCCGATCGTCGCCGCCCGGGACTGCCAACGCTCCGGGCAAGAAAAGTCCTCGCCCCCACCTGCGGTTGCGCCCGCAGATTTTCTGGCGCAGATAAGCGCCCTGATAGACGCCAAATTGGCGTCATTCAGGAGGGAGCTCGCGCCGCGAACGGACTCGGCCCTGCGATCGGTGGCACCTGGGCCGTCCGTCCCCTCACAGTCTTCGGACAGGGTGGGGCAGAAGACGAAGAAGAAGAAGAAAGGTGGGAAAGCTGGGGCGGCTATAGCGGCCCAGACGGAGCCCGCTCGACCTCGAGCAGAATTGGCCCCACACTCCGCCGCGCTTCCACACCAGGAGGCGTGGTCCCAGGTGGTTGGGCGGAAGGCCAAAAAGGCGGCTGCCAAGGCCACTGCGGCCGCGAATAGAAAAGGACGGGTGGTCCCGGCGGCGCCCAGGAAGACACCCCTGCCTCCTCGACCGCCACGCACAGCAGCGGTTACCATAACGGTTCCGTCTGGCGTGGACATTACTTACGCGCAGGCGATGGCCACTGCCAGGTCCAAGGTGGATCTGGCAGAAATTGGCATCGCCTCGCTGAGGCCGCGAAGGGCGGTGACTGGGGGGTTAATTTTGGAGGTCCCTGGTACCGATGGGGCCGCCAAGGCCACCGTCCTCGCCACAAAAGTGGCGGAAGCGCTGGCTGGCACCGGCGTAAAGGTCGCGCGTCCGGTCAAAAAAGCTGACCTTAGGGTGCGCGGCCTGGTCGATTCGACCACGCCGGCGGAGGTCGCTGCGGCTGTTGCCCGCGTGGGCGGGTGCAGCGAGGGGGACATCAATACCGGCGAAATCCGGTCTTCCCCCTCGGGATTGGGCACCCTCTGGGTCCGATGTCCTGCCGCGGCCGCTCGCAAGGTTGCTGTCGCGGGCCGGATAACCGTCGGCTGGACCCAGGCAGCCGTGGAGGCCCTGAGTGCCCGGCCTCTGCAGTGTTACCGTTGCCTTGGTGTTGGCCACACCAGTCAGCGGTGCACTTCTGCCGAGGATAGGTCCGACTGCTGCTATAGATGCGGCAGTCGGGACCATAAGGTGGCAGCCTGTACGGCCACGCCCAATTGTCCCCTTTGTGCGGGCGCGGGCAAGCCGTCTGGTCACCGCCTCGGCAGCCAGGCATGTCCTGCTAGTACGGGGCGAGGCAAGGGAGGCGGCCAAAGGCCGTCTGCCAGATTTAATAAAAAGAGGAAGGAAACCACGATGGCCAAGGCAGCGACCACCATGGCCAGCAACGAAAAGGCGGATCCGCCTGATGCTATCGCCGCGCCCGCGGGGGCGGATGGAGACACTAAATTCCCAGACGCCACCGCATCCGCGGCCGTGACGGCGATGGACACGGCTGTGTAATGGGGCCCCCGGGCCCGATAATACAAGTTAACCTCAACTGCTCGGCCAGAGCGCAGGATCTCCTGTTTCAATGCCTGGCCGAGCGGGGTGCCGGGTTGGCAGTCGTGGCGGAGCCGCACAGGGTCCCCAAACATCCACACTGGATGGGGGACTCGATTGGCTCCGCCGCGATTATTTGGGCTGGGAGGCCGGGGTCCCCGCCGTGCTCGCTTATCGAGCGCGGCCTGGGATACGTGGCCGTTGATTGGGGCGGAACCGCGGTTGTGGCGATATACGCACCTCCAAGGTGGTCCCTCGAAGTGTTTGAGCAGTATCTGGACGGGGTAGGGAGATGCGTCTCCCGCTGCCATCCCCGTCCGGTGCTGGTCCTGGGGGACTTCAATGCCAAGGCCTCGGCTTGGGGTTCCCCTGGGACTGACTCGAGGGGCCGGGAGGTGCTGGATTGGGCGGCGGGACTGGAGCTCCGGCTCCTGAACACGGGCTCGGTCCATACGTGCGTGCGGCATAACGGGGGGTCCATCGTTGACCTTTCGTGGGCAACGCCCCAGGCCGCGCGCCGTATCACGGGGTGGAGGGTGGCGGAAGGGGTCGAGACGTTGTCTGACCACAGATACATAGTTCTCGACCTACCCGCCGCCCCACCATCGACACTCCGTCGTCGCCCCGCCGATGAAGGTTCGCCTCGACCGCGGTGGGCGCTGAAGCGCCTCGACCGGGACGCTCTGATGGCGGCGGCCCACGTCGTGGCCTGGCCAGCAACACCTGCCGGGCCAGTCGACGGGAATGGGGAGGCCCATTGGTTCCGGAGCGCAATGACGTCGATTTGCGACGTCGCCATGCCCCGGGCCAGGGTCTTCCCGAGGAAGGCGGTGTACTGGTGGTCGCGCGAAATAGCGGAATTACGCACCGAGTGCGTCCGCGCGCGACGCCAGTACGCTCGCGCCCGTCGACGACGACGTACGGACGACGTGCTGGCTGCCCAACTGTACGTGCGATATCGGGAGAAGGTGGTCGCCCTGCAGCTGGCCATCAGGCGAGCGAAGGACCAAGCCTGGCGCGATCTCCTCGGCTCTCTGAACCGAGATCCGTGGGGACGCCCATACAAGATGGCATTGGGACGATTACGTCCCTGGGCGCCCCCCGTGACGGAGAGCCTGGATCCGGGGCTGCTCGGGCGGGTCGTGGGCGCTTTATTCCCCGTTAGCGGGGAGGCGTCCCGGCCCGTCCCTGAGCCAGAGGAACATGAGTGGTCCCCGGATCTTGAGGTCGCGCCGGAGGAGATGGCCGGGGTCGTCAAATGGCTCCGGGGCAAGAATACCGCCCCGGGGCCGGACGGTATCCCCGGCCGGGTCTGGTTGCTCGCCGCGAGCGTCCTGGGGGAGAGGCTGAGGAGCCTCTACTCTGGGCTCCTGAGGTCGGGGACGTTCCCCGACCTATGGAGAGAAAGTCGGATGGTCCTCTTGAGGAAGGATGGGAGGCCGGGGGATTCTCCCTCCGCGTACCGGCCCATTTGTCTCCTGGATGAGGCGGGCAAGATCTTCGAGAAGATCATTGTTGCCCGCCTCTCCAGACACCTGTCCCGCGACGGCCCAGATCTGGCGGACTGCCAGTTTGGCTTCCGGGAGGGGCGATCGACCGTCTCAAGTCCCTCTCGGACAATGCCGTGGCAAGGGGCGGGGTGTGCTTGGCTGTGTCCATTGACATCGTCAATGCGTTCAACACCCTGCCCTGGTCCGCCATTAGGGGGGCCCTCGTCGATCACCAGGTGCCTCCCTATCTGAGGCGGGTGATCGGGGCCTACCTGCGGGACAGGTGGGTTGAATACCCGGGCCGGTGCGGGATGATACGGAGGGAAGTGGACCGCGGGGTCCCGCAGGGGTCCGTTTTAGGACCGCTCCTGTGGGACCTGGGTTACAACGCGGTCCTGGAGAAGGCCTCCCTGCCCGACGGTGCCACCCTCGTCTGCTACGCGGACGACACGTTGGTGGTCGCCGTCGGGAGTACCTTCGAGAGGACCATCCGACGAGTAGAGGTTGCGGTGGCAGCCGTCGTCGCGAGGATCCGCGATCTGGGGCTGAAAATAGCCCCGGAGAAGGCCGAGGCTGTCTGGTTTCACGGACGGCCTCGGTCTCGGCCACCGGCCAGATCGTGGATCCGGGTTGGAGAAGCCTGCGTCGAGGTGAAGTCCGAGTTGAAATATCTCGGACTGATACTGGACAGCCGCTGGAGCTTCGATGCGCATATCGACCGTCTCGTCCCCCGAGTCGAAAAGGCGGCGGCCTCTTTGGGCCGCCTGCTGCCCAACCTCGGGGGACCGGGAGATTTGGTGCGCCGCCTATACCTGGGCGTGGTGCGGTCTATGGCCTTATACGGTGCCCCAATATGGGCGCCGTACGTGACGACCAGCCGGCGAAACACGCTGTTGTTGCGCCGGCTGCAGAGGCGGATGGCCATCCGCCTCATAAGAGGTTACCGCACCACGTCTACCGTGGCGGCGCTTGCTCTGGCGGGTGAACTTCCCTTCGAGCTTCAGGCGGCGGTGCGCGGCTATGTTTACAGGCGCACTAGCATCGCCAGCCGTGCTCGAGGGGCCCCGCCGGAGCGAGAGACGGTCGGGGGCTTCGAGCTCCGGGCCCGGCGACTAGCGCTCGCCAGATGGCGTGCCGAGCTTTGCTCCCACGCCGGCGAGCGCGTCCCCGGGGCTCTCCTGCCGCACTTCACCTCGTGGCGGGAGAGACGGCATGGCAGGCTCTCCTACCGAGCGACGCAGGTGTTCACCGGGCATGGCTGCTTCGGTGTCTACCTGTGTCGCATCGGGCGGGAAGCGACGACGGTGTGCCACCATTGTGGCGCGGAGGAAGACTCGGCGCAGCACACGCTGGAGGAATGTCCCGCCTTTTCAGCGCTGCGCCGAGTCCTAAAACGGGAAGTCGGTCACGACCTCGCACTCTCCAGCCTAGTTGGGGCCATGCTGGAGAGCCCGGGGAAGTGGGCGGCAGCAATCTCTTTCTGCGAGGAGGTTATGTCGCGGAAGGAGGCTGCCGAGCGGGATCGGGAGCTTACAGATCCCGCCCGACGTGCCCGGGGACGGCGTGCGCGCCCACGCCGAGAAACCCCGGGCAGCTGAGAGTAGGCGGGCGGCGGGTGTACCAGAATATGCTGGTTTCATTGCCCGCCGCCCGCCAACAGAGGAGGACGTCCACTGTTGGGAGTGGGGGATGACGAGTCGTCTGAGGGGGGCGAGTGTTAACTGTAATCCTCCTCCAATATACTCGTCGTCCCCCCGGCGGCCGCTGTGATCAGGGCAGGGGCCCTGGTCACCTATCGCGCGGTCGCCGTGTCGGGGCGGTGCGGGGTGCGACCCCTCGCGCCGCCGAATTTAAATGGATTTTAGGGGGGAGGATTTATTTATTTCCCCCCGGGACGCGGCCGGCCATCGTTACCATCTTGATGGCCGGCCAGGCGAGGGGGAGCCGCGGTAGTGTTCTTCAAGAGTTCCCGTGGCTCCCCCGTTGAATCGCCAGCGATCGGTCCTGCGTCCTCAGGTCGCCGTGGAGGTTTTAGTGGGTCAAACCCCACACTACCCTCGTCCCGCTCCCCTGGGCGGGGCGGGGGTGTCTGGCGAGCAGATTTCCTCCACGTAAAATAAAAAAAAAAAAAAAGGTTATGTTATGTCAAGGTTATGTCAAGGTTATGTCAAGGTTATGTCAAGGTTATGTCAAGGTCCCCCCCGTGTCCGCTACCTTGTCGTGGTGGGGGGGCTTCGTGCCCTAATGATCCTCAAGGCTGTGCCGGCGGGGAATTTATTCCCTGGCAGGTTCTACCATGCCGGAGTGGCTTGAGGTGAGGAGCCAACTAAAGTCGGACACATACCGTAAACCTGTGGTCATGTTTTACAGGAACGGGGGTCTTGCCTTAACCGGCCGGGCCGCGAGGATGACAACCTCTCTAAAAAATCCCTAGCCTCAAGCAGTGTTGCGCGGTGATGAGGGTGTAGCTGGAGTAAGCGCCAGCTATGGTTGGTGGGTGCACCAATCTTTAGCGGACAACCCCGGGGTACCTGGCGACCCCCGGGTGTATTAGCCTTCCCCGGGTATGGCGGCTCTGCCCGGGGTGACCTTCTTTCCGACCACACTCGTGGGACCAATTATGGATTCTTTTAAACCAATAACCGGGGAGGGGGGAAACGAGCGTGAGGTGGAGGTGCGCGGGCCTATCGTGCGCCTCAAAAGATGTGCAGAGCCGGTGTCGCGGAGGCATTCTGCAACACGCGGCAAAAAGAGGACCGCAGCGGGCCTTGGTGAGTGCGATGAGGGGGAGGAGTCAGATTTCTCTGTCTCCTCCCACCACTCATCGCAGAGTGTCCCGGGCTCGTCATCAGCGAGGAAGAGAGGACGGCCGCCGACGACCGGCGAATATGTTGGCCTCGCAGAGGCCAAACTTAGGCTGGCCGAGGCCTCGCAGTTGGAGGCCGAGGCAAGGGAGGTGGCGGCGATATTCGACCCGGGTGCCCCCGTGCCGAGACCATCGCGGTCGAGCGTTCCGCTCCCGGACGAGACGGATATCGCGGAAAATTTCCGCAACCGTCCGACGCGGGATGTAGCGGCCGCTATATTGGAGAGCCTGGATGAGGTGGCCAGAATCTCCGGTGTGTCAAAGGGGCTGAAGGGCAACTTGGCCCGCGCCCTGAGGGTGGCCGCCTTAAACGGCAGGGTGGGGGTGTCCGAGCTGGCAGTGAGGTCAGCTACCGACGCCACGCGTGTCCTGGAGGCCGAAAATGCCGTCCTCAGGGGGCAAATGATGGAGCTGCAGGCGGAGGTGGCCCGGCTCCGGCAGGTGGTGGAGGCGAGAACGGCTGCTGCCGCAATGCCTCCGCCGCCGCGCCGGGGAGAGGGCTCAGTATCGCCGCCGATCGTCGGCGCCCGGGATTGCCATCGCTCCGGGCAAGAAAAGTCCTCGCCACCACCTGCGGCTGCGCCCGCAGATTTTCTGGCGCAAATAGGCGCCCTGATAGACGCCAAATTGGCGTCATTCAGGAGGGAGCTCGCGCCGCGAACGGACTCGGCCCTGCGATCGATGGCCCCTGGGCCGTCCGTCCCCTCACAGTCTTCGGACAGGGTGGGGCGGAAGACGAAGAAGAAGAAGAAAGGTGGGAAGGCTGGGGCGGCTATAGCGGCCCAGACGGAGCCCGCTCGACCTCGAGCAGAATTGGCCCCACACTCCGCCGCGCCTCCACCCCAGGAGGCGTGGTCCCAGGTGGTTGGCCGGAAGGCCAAAAAGGCGGCTGCCAAGGCCACTGCGGCGGCGAATAAAAAAGGACGGGTGGTCCCGGCGGCCCCCAGGAAGACACACCTGCCTCCTCGACCGCCACGCACAGCAGCGGTTACCATAACGGTTCCGTCTGGCGTGGACATTACTTACGCGCAGGCGATGGCCACTGCCAGGTCCAAGGTGGACCTGGCAGAAATTGGCATCGCCTCGCTGAGGCCGCGAAGGGCGGTGACTGGGGGGTTAATTTTGGAGGTCCCTGGCACCGATGGGGCCGCCAAGGCCACCGTCCTCGCCACAAAAGTGGCGGAAGCGCTGGCAGGCACCGGCGTAAAGGTCGCGCGTCCGGTCAAAAAAGCTGACCTTAGGGTGCGCGGCCTGGTCGATTCGACCACGCCGGCGGAGGTCGTTGCGGCTGTTGCCCGCGTGGGCGGGTGCAGCGAGGGGGACATCAATACCGGCGAAATCCGGTCTTCCCCCTCGGGATTGGGCACCCTCTGGGTCCGATGTCCTGCCGCGGCCGCTCGCAAGGTTGCTGTCGCGGGCCGGATAACCGTCGGCTGGACCCAGGCAGCCGTGGAGGCCCTGAGTGCCCGGCCTCTGCAGTGTTACCGTTGCCTTGGTGTTGGCCACACCAGTCAGCGGTGCACTTCTGCCGAGGATAGGTCCGACTGCTGCTATAGATGCGGCAGTCGGGACCATAAGGTGGCAGCCTGTACGGCCACGCCCAATTGTCCGCTTTGTGCGGGCGCGGGCAAGCCGTCTGGTCACCGCCTCGGCAGCCGGACATGTCCTGCCAGTGCGGGGCGAGGCAAGGGAGGCGGACAAAGGCCGTCTACTAGATTTCTTAAAAAAAGGAAGGAAACCACGATGGCCAAGGCAGCGCCTACCGTGGCCAGCAACGGAGAGGCAGCATCACCTGATGCTACCGCCGCGCCCGCGGGGGCGGTTGGGGCCATTAAAGTTCCAGACGCCACCGCATCCGCGGCCGTGACGGCGATGGACACGGCTGTGTAATGGGGCCCCCGGGCCCGATAATACAAGCTAACCTCAACTGCTCGGCCAGAGCGCAGGATGTCCTGTTTCAATGCCTGGCCGAGCGGGGTGCCGGGTTGGCAGTCGTGGCGGAGCCGCACAGGGTCCCCAAACATCCACACTGGATGGGGGACTCGATTGGCTCCGCCGCGATTATTTGGGCTGGGAGGTCGGGGTCCCCGCCATGCTCGCTTATCGAGCGCGGCCTGGGATACGTGGCCGTTGATTGGGGCGGCACCGCGGTTGTGGCGATATACGCACCTCCAAGTTGGTCCCTCGAAGAGTTTGAGCAGTATCTGGACGGGCTAGGGAGATGCGTCTCCCGCTGCCATCCCCGTCCGGTGCTGGTCCTGGGGGACTTTAATGCCAAGGCCACGGCTTGGGGTTCCCCCGGGACTGATTCGAGGGGCCGGGAGGTGCTGGATTGGGCGGCGGGACTGGAGCTCCGTCTCCTGAACACGGGCTCGGTCCATACGTGCGTGCGGCATAACGGGGGGTCCATCGTTGACCTTTCGTGGGCAACGCCCCCGGCCGCGCGCCGTATTACGGGGTGGAGGGTGGCGGAAGGGGTCGAGACGTTGTCTGACCACAGATACATAGTTCTCGACCTCTCTGCAGCCCCACCATCGACACCCCGTCGTCGCCCCGCCGATGAGGGTTCGCCTCAGCCGCGGTGGGCGCTGAAGCGCCTCGATCAGGACGCTCTGATGGCGGCGGCCTGCGTCGTGGCCTGGCCAGCAACACCGCCCGGGCCAGTCGACGGGAATGGGGAGGCCCATTGGTTCCGGCGCGCAATGACGTCGATTTGCGACGTCGCCATGCCCCGGGCCAGGGTCTTCCCGAGAAAGGCGGTGTACTGGTGGTCGCGCGCGATAGCGGCATTACGCACCGAGTGCGTCCGCGCGCGACGCCAGTACGCTCGCGCCCGTCGACGACGACGTACGGACGACGTGCTGGCTGCCCAGCTGTACGGGCGATATCGGGAGAAGGTGGTCGCCCTGCAGCTGGCCATCAGGCGAGCGAAGGACCAGGCCTGGCGCGATCTCCTCGGCTCTCTGAACCGAGATCCGTGGGGGCGCCCATACAAGATGGCATTGGGACGATTGCGTCCCTGGGCGCCCCCCGTGACGGAGAGCCTGGACCCGGGGCTGCTCGGGCGGGTCGTGGACGCGTTATTCCCCGTTAGCGGGGAGGCGTCCCGGCCCGTCCCTGAGCCAGAGGAACATGAGTGGTCCCCGGATCTTGAGGTCGCGCCGGAGGAGATGGCCGCGGTCGTCAAATGGCTCCGGGGCAAGAATACCGCCCCGGGGCCGGACGGTATCCCCGGCCGGGTCTGGTTGCTCGCCGCGAGCGTCCTGGGGGAGAGGCTGAGGAGCCTCTACTCTGGGCTCCTGAGGTCGGGGACGTTCCCCGACCTATGGAGAGAAAGTCGGATGGTCCTCTTGAGGAAGGATGGGAGGCCGGGGGATTCTCCCTCCGCGTTCCGGCCCATTTGTCTCCTGGATGAGGCGGGCAAGATCTTCGAGAAGATCATTGTTGCCCGCCTCTCCAGACACCTGTCCCGCGACGGCCCCGATCTGGCGGACTGCCAGTTTGGCTTCCGGGAGGGGCGATCGACGGTCGACGCTATCGAACGTCTCAAGTCCCTCTCGGACAATGCCGTGGCAAGGGGCGGGGTGTGCTTGGCGGTGTCCATTGACATCGTCAATGCGTTCAACACCCTGCCCTGGTCCGCCATTAGGAAGGCCCTCGTCGATCACCAGGTGCCTCCCTATCTGAGGCGGGTGATCGGGGCCTACCTGCGGGACAGGTGGGTTGAATACCCGGGCCGGTGCGGGATGATACGGAGGGAAGTGGACCGCGGGGTCCCGCAGGGGTCCGTTTTAGGACCGCTCCTGTGGGACCTAGGTTACAACGCGGTCCTGGAAAAGGCCTCCCTGCCCGACGGTGCCACCCTCGTCTGCTACGCGGACGACACGTTGGTGGTCGCCGTCGGGAGTACCTTCGAGAGGACCATCCGTCGAGCAGAGGTTGCGGTGGCAGCCGTCGTCGCGAGGATCCGCGATCTGGGGCTGAAAATAGCCCCGGAGAAGGCCGAGGCTGTCTGGTTTCACGGACGGCCTCGGTCTCGGCCACCGGCCAGATCGTGGATCCGGGTTGGAGAAGCCTGCGTCGAGGTGAAGTCCGAGTTGAAATATCTCGGACTGATCCTCGACAGCCACTGGTGCTTCGATGCGCATCTCGATCGTCTCGTCCCCCGAGTCGAAAAGGCGGCGGCCTCTTTGGGCCGCCTGCTGCCCAACCTCGGGGGACCGGGAGATTTGGTGCGCCGCCTATACCTGGGCGTGGTGCGGTCTATGGCCTTATACGGTGCCCCAATATGGGCGCCGTACGTGATGACCAGCCGGCGCAACACGGTGTTGTTGCGCCGGCTGCAGAGGCGGATGGCCATCCGCCTCATAAGAGGTTACCGCACCACGTCTACCGTGGCGGCGCTTGCTCTGGCGGGAGAAATTCCCTTCGAGCTTCAGGCGGCGGTGCGCGCCTATGTTTATAGGCGCACAAGCATCGCCAGCCGTGCTCGAGGGGCCCCGCCGGAGCGAGAGACGGTCGAGGGCTTCGAGCTCCAGGCCCGGAGACTAGCGCTCGCCAGATGGCGTGCCGAGCTTTGCTCCCACGCCGGCGAGCGCGTCCCCGGGGCTCTCCTGCCGCACTTCACCTCGTGGCAGGAGAGACGGCATGGCAGGCTCTCCTACCGAGCGACGCAGGTGTTCACCGGGCATGGCTGCTTCGGTGTCTACCTGTGTCGCATCGGGCGGGAAGCGACGACGGTGTGCCACCACTGTGGCGCGGAGGAAGACTCGGCGCAGCACACGCTGGAGGAATGTCCCGCCTTTTCAGCGCTGCGCCGAGTCCTAAAACGGGAAGTCGGTCACGACCTCGCACTCTCCAGCCTAGTTGGGGCCATGCTGGAGAGCCCGGGGAAGTGGGCGGCAGCAATCTCTTTCTGCGAGGATGTTATGTCGCGGAAGGAGGCTGCCGAGCGGGATCGGGAGCTTACAGATCCCGCCCGACGTGCCCGGGGACGGCGTGCGCGCCCACGCCGAGAAACTCCGGGCAGCTGAGAGTAGGCGGGCGGCGGGTGTACCAGAACATGCTGGTTTCATTGCCCGCCGCCCGCCAACAGAGGAGGACCTCCACTGTTGGGAGTGGGGGATGACGAGTCGCCTGAGGGAGGCGAGGGTTAACTGTAATCCTCCTCCAATATACTCGTCGTCCCCCCGGCGTCCGCTGTGATCAGGACGGGGGCCCTGGTCACCTATCGCGCGGTCGCCGTGTCGGGGCGGTGCGGGGTGCGACCCCTCGCGCCGCCGAATTTAAATTTAAATAGATTTTAGGGAGGAGGATTTATCTCCCCCCGGGACGCGGCCGGCCATCGTTACCATCTTGATGGCCGGCCAGGCGAGGGGGAGCCGCGGTAGTGTTCTTCAAGAGTTCCCGTGGCTCCCCCGTTGAATCGCCAGCGATCGGTCCTGCGTCCTCAGGTCGCCGTGGAGGTTTTAGTGGGTCAAACCCCACACTACCCTCGTCCCGCTCCCCCGGGCGGGGCGGGGGTGTCTGGCGAGCAGATTTCCTCCACGTAAAAAAAAAAAAAAAAAAAAAAAAAAAAAAAAAAAAAAAAGGTTATGTCAAGGTTATGTCAAGGTTATGTCAGGTCGGATAAGGGACTGTCATGCGTAACTAAGGTCTTTTGGCCATAGCCTCTGCAGTCCAAGTCTTCCCCACCTTCACGTGGTACCGGCTGTTCTCGCCGAAGGGGTTCAGGCTCTCGAATGACGCAGCAACAGTGGTAGCTGTCGACGGGCACAACCACTCACTTTCATATACACACACGTTCTACGCGTGCTTCCGGGCACCCTTTGTCTCGGGGAGAGTGTAAGAGAGGCCTTCCCCTTTTTCCGGGGAGCCAGTGGATGAATTGAGTAACCCTATAAACGGGTTCACTCGTGAATGAAGGGGGCCTACCTATAAACGGGAATGCCCTGGCGGGTTATGAATGGTCCGGGTATCTGGTCAATATGTACACCGGAATATGAATGAGTCGCCGAGTTCGAGGGGTCGCTGTCTGGGAGTACGGTGCAGTGATCGTCGGGGGAGGGAATGATCGGGGGTCCTGAGGGGACTTCCTCGTGTCCGTGTGCGCCCCCTATCTGGAGGGTACAGCGGTTAACACCGGTGGGCACTGCCGGGCCGCCATTAGTAGGGGGGCCCGAACCCAGCCCAGCCAGTTGGGAGGCAGCCCTGCACAATGGTAGGGCGATTACGCTAAATCCCGCTTCTCGTAGTAGTGCCGAGTGGCGTCCGGACGGGTACCCTGCTGCGGGGAGCGGGGGGGGAACCGACGAGGCCACCGGATTGTAGGGACGCTCGGACATCGGGGGGGTCCAGGACGGGCTGCCGGTGCCCCTTCTCCCGGCGATCCTCCTGACCATATTACACACCTACACTCTTTTACACTGTTTTTGTCCCTTTTTGTTTAACTCCATTTTTTAAAAATGAATAGAGATATAGAAAATAAGCAGGTTTTTACAGTGCCGCCTGCGTCCCTCGGTTTATCCGAGGTAAGGGTGCTTCCCGGCACCCGCAATTCCGCCAAGTCGGTAGGCAACCAGGCCGACTTGGATGTGCTGGCTACTGGAAGTCAGCGCCTCGATCTCGCGCAGGAGGGCTCGCCCTTTCTGCCGAGAAAGAGTTTGGCACGGTCTCCGCCGTCAGGATCTCGTGATCCTGCACGTGAGGCCGAGGACCGGGAGAATCCCCGGACGGCGGCCGTTACGGCCTCCTCTCCGGTGCCCAATCCCCCCTCCCCTCCCTTCTTCTCCCCTCTCCCTCCTTCCTCCCTCTTTACCTTCCCTTCTTCCCCCACCCTTGGCTCCGGAAAGGGGTCAGCGGGGAGGGGGAAGATCAAGAGGAAGAGGACCGCTTTTTCGTCGCCCGAAGAAGCACACGAATGCACGTCGGACGAATCGACGTCGGCCAGTGGTTATGTGAGTCCCCTGCCTTGCTTGGAGACTCAAGTTAAGAAGGCGGTTGCCGGTACGCGAGCCCTCTCCAAAAAGCTAGGCGCCTCAGCTGAGCAAGAGGAGGGCACGCGTAAGCTATTTAACACCATTATCAGGAGTCTCAACGAGGTGCAACATGCGGTCAAGGCTATGAGGAGGAACGAGCGTGCCCCTTCAACCTTGACTCCAGCCCACCGCCCTCCAACACGGAGCTCCCCAGCTCCGGACGCGAAGCCTGGAGGTCGCGGGGTCAATACGGGCACGCAGACCGAGCCTGCGACGGAGAGGATGGACACCGAGTGCATCGCCCCGCCGAGGACCAGGTCTTGTGGCACTCAGACCTGCGACCCGCAGGAGGTGGACGATCATGACGTTGCGGACTGGACGCGCGGGGCCAGGGACTGGCCATCTCTCCGAGCACTGGTGGACAGGAGGTGGGCGGAATCGTCGTTCGTGAACACGACGATTGTCGAGGGTAACCCCCTCGTTAGCTGTCCGGACGACGATCTGGCGTGCTTCGCCCCAGCTGACCTCGAGGTGGGAACGGGCCCTGCCCGCTTCCTTCTAGACCGGATACCGGGGGTTGCTGACCTGAGGACGGACCCTCCATCGGTTGGTGAGTCCACATTTCTCACCCTCAGGACGTCCATTCCGCGCCGCGATGCCCCCCCCCAGAATCCGCGAGAAAAGAATATTTTTCGCGGCTGACAGGGCAACCGGGTCCAGCACCTTCGCGGCGGAAAACGCGTACAGGGCACTCGCGCACTTAAGGGAGTTGGGAGTCAAGATGGCATGCAAGTGCATAGCCATTGCCTCCCACCCCGACATTCCTTCGGAGCCTTTCCGAAAGATGCTCGAGGCGGTTTTTTCGGGAACCGGGGTTGCAATTAAGATCTGGGGGATCCCAGCCGGCCAAATGCGTCGCCCCCCCGAGCAGCCCTCCGACACGGTACTGGTGAGGGGCGAGAACCTCACGTACGCTCAGATGCTTCGGGCCGTAAAGGATAAGGTCGACATCGACGGCGCGGGGATTCTCGTCTCCGACGTCAGGACCAGCAGGGATGGACATATGCTCATTCAAGTGAGGGGCGACGGGGCGAAGGCCAGGGCCCTCAGCTCCCTTGTTAACGAAAAAGTACAAGGGCTTAGGGCGTCGGTCGGGGTGGGAAGGGGCCCTCTCCGCACCTTGCACCTCCGCCGTGTCGAAGGCGACGCGACCGTCGACGACATAAAGGCGGCCATCCACAGGAGGCTGCCCGAATTTCCATCTGACAGCTACAAGATACGCGCTCTCCGGCCGGCGTTTGCTGGGAGGCAGAATGCATCTATTCTGGCTCCCGCGTCGGTGGCGGCGCGTATCCTCGCCCTCAGCCCGCTACGCGTGGGCTGGAGCTGCTGTCTGGTAACTGAGCGCGAGGAAATCCTCCAGTGCTTCAGGTGCCGGGGATACGGACATCGGGCCGCTGATTGTAAAGGGCCAGACCGTACAAAGGTCTGCCGCAAATGCGGCGCTGATGACCACCGGGCGGGCGAGTGTAAGGGGCGCGAGAGGTGCGTGGTCTGCGACCAGGACGGGCATCGGGACGGGGGTCTCAGATGTCCTGCCTACCGCAGGGCCCTTGAAGAGGCTAGGAGCAAGGGGGGGAAGCCTCCTTCTAACGAACGACGTCCAAAAATAACGCCGCGAGCGCGAGCCTCTCCCCCTTCGGTTGAAAAGGTGATTAGCTCGTCCGCGGTGCGTAATCACAATATAACATCTGAGCAGTCTGCTCGTCGGGATGAAGCAGGCATTAGTTCTGGGGGCGGTGGTACGCGCGCGGGTGGATGTCCGCAGCCTGCACCGCGCGGTGCATCGGCCGGGGGGGTACCCCCTGTGCCAAGTAGCGCGTCGCCAACGCGCAGCGATGTCTGCGCAGACCAGGGCGCAGACTCGGCCTGTCGCCGCGAACCGTGCCGGAAAGAGCCGAAGCTCAGGCTGAAGAGAGCGCCGGCCCAGGGACGCGCGGGGAGAGACGGGCTGACGAGTCCGAATGACGTCGTCTTGCGTCCGCGCAGCACGGAACGCGCAGGCGGCGGCGCAGGCGCGGCCGAGCTGGGCGAAATTACACGACAGGTGCCGAGCGGCTCAACAAGCACTGCGGAGCAGGGACGTGCGGAGAGGGACGGTCCTCTCCGTCAAAATATAGAAAATAAGGCTGACGTCACGTAACGTCTGTTTCGATACGCGACTGACACGCACGGTTTTTTGTGCAAGAGTTTTTGTGCGAGGTATATTTCTTGTCGGCCTACTTCTAAAACTTTTTCTTTTCTTACAGTTCTTTTCTTTTTCTTTTGTTATAACGTTAGCTTATCGGTCGTTAACCGATAAGTTTTGAAATTTAATTTATTTAATTTTATTAGTGAAGTGCAGTGTGTGGGTGCAACGGCAACGCCGAGCTTAACATTGCTGCACGGAATTTACTGTTTGGTTCACCGGAATACCTTCGCTTCGATTTTAGCAGAGCGCAAACGTCTCGCCGACGGTAAATCCCATATTTACTCTCAATTTTCGATTTTCACGAGACGTTATACTAGTGCGGCGCAATGGCTAATATGGCCAGTTTACAGAGTATCCGGCTGGGGGGTCTCAATGTTCTCCAGATAAACCTGCATAGGTGTCGGCTAGCCCACGATTTACTGCAGCAGGCTGTGCGTGAGCTCGAGGTCGACGTTGTCCTCGTGTCGGAGCCCTGGACCGTTCCAGGTGACTGGCACAGGGATGAAACCGGAAAGGCGGCCGTCTGGGTCGCGGGGAGGGGCGCTGCGGGGGCGGGGGTTAGGCCTGTAGGGGCCGTTCGGGGGGCGGTGGCGGTCAGCGTGGGTGACCTCACCCTCGTTGGCTGCTATTTCTCCCCGAATATTCCTCTCTCTGAATTCGGTGCCCTTCTCTGTGATCTTGAGGCCCTAATTGGAAATATCCCTCTGGGTCAGATTGCAGTGGGCGGGGACTTCAACGCGAAGTCCCCGGCCTGGGGATCGGTCTGCTCCGATGCAAGGGGGCACGCCGTCCTCGAGCTCATAAATAAGATGGGCCTCGTCCCGGTAAAGAGTACCGGGTCTTTCACTTTTGAGAGGGGGAGCCAGCGCTCCCTCATCGATTTTATGTTCTGTGGCGGCGGCGCCTATGCCAGGTTGATGGAGAGCAGGATCCTCGACATTGAGACTGCCTCCGACCACCGGTACATTCTACACAAGTTTGGTGGGTGCGCGGCCGGGCGGGGACCGCATCTCGGCCCACCGCGCCGGAGCATCGACACCAGGAAATTCTTGGAATTATATTGCAGGTATGCGCATGAAGCTAACCCTCTCAGTATTGTTACTGTTGAGGACGTGGACGCGTACATAGACATGATTGTCGACCTGGCCGGACGAGCGTCTCGCACCCTCCACCCCGGGCTGCGCGATAAGCGTCCCGTGTGGTGGTGGAGTAGCGAGATCGCGACGGCCAGGAAAATGGTTTGCAAGGCCAGGCGAAGCCTGCAGAGGGCCAGGCGCGGTCGGGACGCCGGGGCCCTGGAAGTTCGTATCTCGGCGTATAAAGTCCTTAAAAAGGACCTGGCACGCTCTATAGCGATTGCCAAGTCCGCCGCGTGGAAAAAGTTTACTGATAGCGTGGAGGCTGATGTGTGGGGCCGGCCGTACCTGTGGGTCAGCGGCAGGGTCAAGGGACGCTCTCCGCCAGCATCCCTTAGTGCCGGCGAGGTGGCGGACGTCGTCCGCAAGCTCTTTGTAACGGAGCCTCCTAGTGGGGCTCCTTTCCCTCGAATTGAGGAGTTTATATCAGAGTGCCCTGCCTCTTCTAGGCAGTTTTTTACAGAGGACGAGGTCGAGGCGGCCATCAAAAAGGTCAAGAGGAAGGCGGCCGGCGTCGACGGCATAGCGTCCTCCGTGGTCTGGGCTCTTGGGAGAGAGGCGCTCAGCCACGTCGCCCACCTTTTCAACACATGCCTCGAATTGGGATATTTCCCGGAGGCGTGGAAGGTGGGCCGGCTGGTGTTGATCCCTAAGAGGCCTGGACCCGGGGGCGTGGTGTCGTGGCGCCCGCTTTGCCTTCTCTCGAACTTCTCCAAGGCGTTTGAGTATTGTCTCAAGGAGCGCCTGGCGTCCGTGGTGGCCTTCGCAAGCAATCAATTTGGCTTTGTCAAGCGCAAAAGCACGGTCGATGCCATGTGTCGCCTCATCGACACATGGGACGCTGCCAAGCGTACAGGATTGCATTGCGTAATGGTTGCCTTGGACGTCAGGAATGCCTTTAACACCGTAAGGTGGGACGGTATTTTGGGCGCCTTGGCGGGGAAAGGGGTCTCGGCTCCGCTGTTGCGCGTGCTGAGTAGCTATCTCAGTGGGCGCGTGGTGGAGGCGACGACCCCGTCCGGACCTGAGCGTTTTCCAGTTCATGCCGGGGTGCCTCAGGGCTCCGTTCTCGGCCCCTGGTTCTGGAACGCCCAATACGATGGCCTCCTCGAGATGTCTCTTCCCAGGCACTGTAGTCTAATAGGATTTGCGGACGACGTCGCCCTGCTCGTCGGCGCGCGCAGTGCCGACCGCGTGGTTGCGTTGGCCGAGCAAACGCTCGCCCGCATCCGCGCGTGGTTCGGGGACAACCATCTAGAGCTGGCGGAGGAGAAGACCGAGGTCCTGCACCTGACCAGCAGGAAGGCTCCGGGGCCCCTCCAGCTGGCCCTCGGTTCGGCGTCCCTTCGAGGCGGCGGATGCGTGCGCTACCTCGGACTGCTGATCGAGGGAAATCAGTGTTTTCGTGCACATGTCAGGCGAAGCTGCGAGAAGGCAGCCAAGTACGCGGGCCTGCTAGCCCGAATCCTTCCCAATATCCGGGGCGGGGGCTACTGGGCTCGGCTGCTCTATTATAGGGTGGTCGAGTCGGTGGTCCTCTACGCGGCCCCTGCTTGGGCGCACGTGGCGTCGAGGTGCGGCAACGATAAGGCCATTAACGCGGTCCAGCGTTCGATCCTGGCCCGAGTGGCCAGGTCGTACAGGACCGTGTCCCTCGACGCCGTTTGTGTTCTGGCGGGCGTGCCGCCTCTGGTGTTGGTGGCGGAGGAAAGGCTTCGCATTTTTCGCAGGCTGTCCACCCTCGACCGGGGCTCGGAGGGCTTCGTGTCGGAGGCTGGGCGGGTTAAGGCTGAGGAAAGGCTTGTCACGTTACAGCGTTGGCAAGACAGATGGGACGCTGCAAAGCATGGACGCTGGACCCACCGCTTGATTCCCGTTATCAGCGAGTGGGTCCAGTGGGGCCCTAAAATTCTCAGTTTTCACCTGACCCAGTTTATCACCGGGCACGGATGCTTCTCTGAGTATCAGTCGAGGATGGGCTTTTTGTCGAGTGATCTCTGCCTGGCATGTGGGCGCGGGCCTGATGGCCCCGTTCATGCGTTCTTGGAGTGCGGGCGTTTTGCTGCCGAGAGGGGCGCCGCCGAGGGTTCGATGGGTACAGCTATCAGCCTCGGCAATTTTATGGCGCTTTTAAAAAACGACACCACCAGGACAATTCTCGTTCGCTACATCACCGGTGTTGCCAAGCAACGAGAAGAGCTTGACCGGATAGAAAAGCGACGGCACCGTAGGATGCGAGGCACCTCCAGTTGATCTGGTTGGGTCAATAGTCTAGGCGTTCACTATTTATTTATTTATTTAATTATTTAATTATTTATTCTTTTTTTTTTTTTTTTTTTTTTTTTTTTCTTTTCTCACTTTTTATTTATGTACTTATTTATTTTCTATTTTATGTCCCTTATTTATAGATGTTTTTCTAGACTTCGGTTCCCCTAGGTTTGTCTAGGTGCTCCATGGCTATTTTTTCTTGTCTTTAGGATTTTCTAGCATAGGCTTACCGTGGCCTTTGTCAAACGGTCATGACAGACGATCCAGACACTCACCGTGCAGGAATCCCGAGAGGGGACGCCGCGGTGGGTGTTCTGCGCAAAGGCTGAAGCCTGAGGAGGGGTTTAGTGGGTATACCAGGCATTGCACCTTTTTCGCCAGGGAGTCCCACACTCCCGCCCACCAACATCCAGGGGCGGCGTGCGCAAAGCATTCCCCTCCTCCTGAAAAAAAAAGAATGTCAAGGTTATGTCAAGGTTATGTCAAGGTTATGTCAAGGTTATGTCAAGGTTATGTCAAGGTTCCCCCCCGTGTCCGCTACCTTGTCGTGGTGGGGGGGCTTCGTGCCCTAATGATCCTCAAGGCTGTGCCGGCGGGGAATTTATTCCCTGGCAGGTTCTACCATGCCGGAGTGGCTTGAGGTGAGGGGCCAACTAAAGTCGGACACATACCGTAAACCTGTGGTCATGTTTTACAGGAACGGGGGTCTTGCCTTAACCGGCCGGGCCGCGAGGATGACAACCTCTCTAAAAAATCCCTAGCCCCAAGCAGTGTTGCGCGGTGAAGAGGGCGTAGCTGGAGTAAGCGCCAGCTATGGTTGGTGGGTGCACCAATCTTTAGCGGACAACCCCGGGGTACCTGGCGACCCCCGGGTGTATTAGCCTTCCCCGGGTATGGCGGCTCTGCCCGGGGTGACCTTTCTTTCCGACCACACTCGTGGGACCAATTATGGATTCTTTTAAACAAATAACCGGGGTGGGGGGAAACGAGCGTGAGGTGGAGGTGCGCGGTCCTATCGTGCGCCTCAAAAGATGTACAGAGCCGGTGTCGCGGAGGCATTCGGCAACACGCGGCAAAAAGAGGACCGCAGCGGGCCTTGGTGAGTGCGATGAGGGGGAGGAGTCAGATTTCTCTGTCTCCTCAAACCACTCATCGCAGAGTGTCCCGGGCTCGTCGTCAGCGAGGAAGAGAGGACGGCCGCCGACGACCGGCGAATATGTTGGCCTCGCAGAGGCCAAACTTAGGCTGGCCGAGGCTTCGCAGCTGGAGGCCGAGGCAAGGGAGGTGGCGGCGATATTCGACCCGGGTGCCCCCGTGCCGAGACCATCGCGGTCGAGCGTCCCGCTCCCGGACGAGACGGATATCGCGGAAAATTTCCGTAACCGTCCGACGCGGGATGTCGCGGCCGCTATATTGGAGAGCCTGGATGAGGTGGCCAGGATCTCCGGTGTGTCAAAGGGGCTGAAGGGCAACTTGGCCCGCGCCCTGAGGGTGGCCGCCTTAAACGGCAGGGTAGGGGTGTCCGAGCTGGCAGTGAGATCGGCTACCGACGCCACGCGTGTCCTGGAGGCCGAAAATGCCGTCCTCAGGGGGCAAATGACGGAGCTGCAGGCGGAGGTGGCCCGGCTCCGGCAGGTGGTGGAGACGAGAACGGCTGCTGCCGCAATGCCTCCGCCGCCACGCCCGGGAAAGGGCTCAGTATCGCTACCGATCGTCGGCGCTCGGGATTGCCATCGCTCCGGGCAAGAAAAGTCCTCGCCACCACCTGCGGCTGCGCCCGCAGATTTTCTGGCGCAAATAGGCGCCCTGATAGACGCCAAATTGACGTCATTCAGGAAGGGGCTCGCGCCGCGAACGGACTCGGCCCTACGATCGGTGGCCCCTGGGCCGTCCGTCCCCTCAGAGTCTTCGGACAGGGTGGGGCGGAGGGCGAAGAAGAAGAAGAAAGGTGGGAAAGCTGGGGCGGCTATAGCGGCCCAGACGAAGCCCGCTCGACCGCCAGCAGAATTGGCCCCACCCTCCGCCGCGCCTCCACCCCAGGAGGCGTGGTCTCAGGTGGTTGGCCGGAAGGCCAAAAAGGCGGCTGCCAAGGCCACTGCGGCCGCGAATAAAAGAGGACGGGTGGTCCCGGTGGCCCCCAGGAAGACACTCCTGCCTCCACGTCCGCCACGCACAGCAGCGGTTACCATAACGGTTCCGACTGGCGTGGAGATGACCTACGCGCAGGCGATGGCCACTGCCAGGTCCAAGGTGGACCTGGCAGAAATTGGCATCGCCTCGCTGAGGCCGCGAAGGGCGGTGACTGGGGGGTTAATTTTGGAGGTCCCTGGCACCGATGGGGCCGCCAAGGCCACCGTCCTCGCCACAAAAGTGGCAGAAGCGCTGGAAGGCACCGGCGTAAAGGTCGCGCGTCCGGTCAAAAAAGCTGACCTTAGGGTGCGCGGCCTGGTCGATTCGACCACGACGGCGGAGGTCGCTGCGGCTGTTGCCCGCGTGGGCGGGTGCAGCGAGGGGGACATCAATACCGGCGAAATTCGGTCTTCCCCCTCGGGATTGGGCACCCTCTGGCTCCGATGTCCTGCCGCGGCCGCTCGCAGGGTCGCTGTCGCCGGCCGCATAACCGTCGGCTGGACCCAGGCAGCCGTGGAGGCCCTGAGTGCCCGGCCTCTGCAGTGTTACCGTTGCCTTGGTGTTGGCCACACCAGTCAGCGGTGCACTGCTGCCGAGGATAGGTCCGACTGCTGTTATAGATGCGGCAGTCGGGACCATAAGGTGGCAGCCTGTACGGCCACGCCCAATTGCCCGCTTTGTGCGGGCGCGGGCAAGCCATCTGGTCACCGCCTCGGCAGCCGGGCTTGTCCTGCCAGTGCGGGGCGGGGCAGGGGAGGCGGCCAAAGGCCGTCTGCCAGATTTAATAAAAAGAGGAGGGAAACCACGATGGCCAAGGCAGCGACCACCGTGGCCAGCAACGAAAAGGCAGCATCGCCTGACGCTGCCGCCGCGCCCGCGGGGGCGGATGGGTCCATTAAAGTCCCAGACGCCACCGCATCCGCGGCCGTGACGGCGATGGACACGGCTGCGTAATGGGGCCCCCGGGCCCGATAATACAAGTTAACCTCAACTGCTCGGCCAGAGCGCAGGATCTCCTGTTTCAATGCATGGCCGAGCGGGGTGCCGGGTTGGCAGTCGTGGCGGAGCCGCACAGGGTCCCCAAACATCCACACTGGGCGGGGGACTCGATTGGCTCCGCCGCGATTATTTGGGCTGGGAGGCCAGGGTCCCCGCCGTGCTCGGTTATCGAGCGCGGCCTGGGATACGTGGCCGTTGATTGGGGCGGAACCGCGGTTGTGGCGATATACGCACCTCCAAGGTGGTCCCTCGAAGAGTTTGAGCAGTATCTGGACGGGGTAGGGAGATGCGTCTCCCGCTGCCATCCCCGTCCGGTGCTGGTCCTGGGGGACTTCAATGCCAAGGCCACGGCTTGGGGTTCCCCCGGGACTGACTCGAGGGGCCGGGAGGTGCTGGATTGGGCGGCGGGACTGGAGCTTCGTCTCCTGAACACGGGCTCGGTCCATACGTGCGTGCGGCATAACGGGGGGTCCATCGTTGACCTTTCGTGGGCAACGCCCCAGGCCGCGCGCCGTATTACCGGGTGGAGGGTGGCGGAAGGGGTCGAGACGTTGTCTGACCACAGATACATAGTTCTCGACCTCTCCGCCGCCCCACCATCGACACCCCGTCGCCGTCCCGCCGATGAGGGTTCGCCTCAGCCGCGGTGGGCGCTGAAGCGCCTCGACCAGGACGCTCTGATGGCGGCGGCCCACGTCGTGGCCTGGCCGGCAACACCGGCCGGGCCAGTCGACGGGAATGGCGAGGCCCATTGGTTCCGGGGCGCAATGACGTCGATTTGCGACGTCGCCATGCCCCGGGCCAGGGTCTTCCCGAGGAAGGCGGTGTACTGGTGGTCGCGCGAAATAGCGGAATTACGCACCGAGTGCGTCCGCGCGCGACGCCAGTACGCTCGCGCCCGTCGACGACGTCGTACGGACGACGTGCTGGCTGCCCAGCTGTATGGGCGATATCGGGAGAAGGTGGTCGCCCTGCAGCTGGCCATCAGGCGAGCGAAGGACCAGGCCTGGCGCGATCTCCTCGGCTCTCTGAACCGAGATCCGTGGGGGCGCCCATACAAGATGGCATTGGGACGATTACGTCCCTGGGCGCCCCCCGTGACGGAGAGCCTGGATCCGGGGCTGCTCGGGCGGGTCGTGGACGCTTTATTCCCCGTTAGCGGGGAGGCGTCCCGGCCCGTCCCTGAGCCAGAGGAACATGAGTGGTCCCCGGATCTTGAGGTCGCGCCGGAGGAGATGGCCGGGGTCGTCAAATGGCTCCGGGGCAAGAACACCGCCCCGGGGCCGGACGGTATCCCCGGCCGGGTCTGGTTGCTCGCCGCGAGCGTCCTGGGGGAGAGGCTGAGGAGCCTCTACTCTGGGCTCCTGAGGTCGGGGACGTTCCCCGACCTATGGAGAGAAAGTCGGATGGTCCTCTTGAGGAAGGATGGGAGGCCGGGGGATTCTCCCTCCGCGTACCGGCCCATTTGTCTCCTGGATGAGGCGGGCAAGATCTTCGAGAAGATCATTGTTGCCCGCCTCTCCAGACACCTGTCCCGCGACGGCCCCGATCTAGCGGACTGCCAGTTTGGCTTCCGGGAGGGGCGATCGACGGTCGACGCTATCGAGCGTCTCAAGTCCCTCTCGGACAATGCCGTGGCAAGGGGCGGGGTGTGCTTGGCGGTGTCCATTGACATCGTCAATGCGTTCAACACCCTGCCCTGGTCCGCCATTAGGGAGGCCCTCGTCGATCACCAGGTGCCTCCCTATCTGAGGCGGGTGATCGGAGCCTACCTGCGGGACAGGTGGGTCGAATACCCGGGCCGGTACGGGATGATACGGAGGGAAGTGGACCGCGGGGTCCCGCAGGGGTCCGTTTTAGGACCGCTCCTGTGGGACCTGGGTTACAACGCGGTCCTGGAAAAGGCCTCCCTGCCCGACGGTGCCACCCTCGTCTGCTACGCGGACGACACGTTGGTGGTCGCCGTCGGGAGTACCTTCGAGAGGACCATCCGACGAGCAGAGGTTGCGGTGGCAGCCGTCGTCGCGAGGGTCCGCGATCTGGGGCTGAAAATAGCCCCGGGGAAGGCCGAGGCTGTCTGGTTTCACGGACGTCCTCGGTCTCGGCCACCGGCCAGATCGTGGATCCGGGTTGGAGAAGCCTGCGTCGAGGTGAAGTCCGAGTTGAAATATCTCGGACTGATCCTCGACAGCCGCTGGAGCTTCGATGCGCATCTCGACCGTCTCGTCCCCCGAGTCGAAAAGGCGGCGGCCTCTTTGGGCCGCCTGCTGCCCAACCTCGGGGGACCGGGAGATTTGGTGCGCCGCCTATACCTGGGCGTGGTGCGGTCTATGGCCTTGTACGGTGCCCCAATATGGGCGCCGTACGTGATGACCAGCCGGCGCAACACGCTGTTGTTGCGCCGGCTGCAGAGGCGGATGGCCATCCGCCTCATAAGAGGATACCGCACCGCGTCTACCGTGGCGGCGCTTGCTCTGGCGGGAGAACTTCCCTTCGAGCTTCAGGCGGCGGTTCGCGCCTATGTTTATAGGCGCACTAGCATCGCCAGCCGTGCTCGGGGGGCCCCGCCGGAGCGTGAGACGGTCGGGGGCTTCGAGCTCCAGGCCCGGCGACTAGCGCTCGCCAGATGGCGTGCCGAGCTTTGCTCCCACGCCGGCGAGCGCGTCCCCGGGGCTCTCCTGCCGCACTTCACCTCGTGGCGGGAGAGACGGCATGGCAGGCTCTCCTACCGAGCGACGCAGGTGTTCACCGGGCATGGCTGCTTCGGTGTCTACCTGTGTCGCATCGGGCGGGAAGCGACGACGGTGTGCCACCACTGTGGCGCGGAGGAAGACTCGGCGCAGCACACGCTGGAGGAATGTCCCGCCTTTTCAGCGCTGCGCCGAGTCCTACAACGAGAAGTCGGCCACGACCTCGCACTCTCCAGCCTAGTTGGGGCCATGCTGGAGGGCCCGGGGAAGTGGGCGGCAGCAATCTCTTTCTGCGAGGAGGTTATGTCGCGGAAGGAGGCTGCCGAGCGGGATCGGGAGCTTACAGATCCCGCCCGACGTGCCCGGGGACGGTGTGCGCGCCCACGCCGAGAAACCCCGGGCAGCTGAGAGTAGGCGGGCGGCGGGTGTACCAGAACATGCTGGTTTCATTGCCCGCCGCCCGCCAACAGAGGAGGACCTCCACTGTTGGGAGTGGGGGATGACGAGTCGCCTGATGGAGGGGAGGGTTAACTGTGATCCTCCTCCAATATACTCGTCGTCCCCCCGGCGGCCGCTGTGATCAGGGCGGGGGCCCTGGTCACCTATCGCGCGGTCGCCGTGTCGGGGCGGTGCGGGGTGCGACCCCTCGCGCCGCCGAATTTAAATTTAAATGGATTCTAGGGGGGAGGATTTATCTCCCCCCGGGACGCGGCCGGCCATCGTTACCATCTTGATGGCCGGCCAGGCGAGGGGGAGCCGCGGTAGTGTTCTTCAAGAGTTCCCGTGGCTCCCCCGTTGAATCGCCAGCGATCGGTCCTGCGTCCTCAGGTCGCCGTGGAGGTTTTAGTGGGTCAAACCCCACACTACCCTCGTCCCGCTCCCCCGGGCGGGGCGGGGGTGTCTGGCGAGCAGATTTCCTCCACGTAAAATAAAAAAAAAAAAAAAAAAAAAAAAAAAAAAGGTTATGTCAAGGTTATGTCAAGGTTATGTCAAGGTTATGTCAAGGTTATGTCAAGGTTATGTCAAGGTTATGTCAAGGTTCCCCCCGAGTCGAGGATCCGCGATCTGGGGCTGAATATAGCCCCGGAGAAGGCCGAGGCTGTCTGGTTCCACGGACGGCCTCGGTCTCGGCCACCGGCCAGATCGTGGATCCGGGTTGGAGAAGCCTGCGTCGAGGTGAAGTCCCAGTTGAAATATCTCGGACTGATCCTCGACAGCCGCTGGAGCTTCGATGCGCATCTCGACCGTCTCGTCCCCCGAGTCGAAAAGGCGGCGGCCTCTTTGGGCCGCCTGCTGCCCAACCTCGGGGGACCGGGAGATTTGGTGCGCCGCCTATACCTGGGCGTGGTGCGGTCTATGGCCTTATACGGTGCCCCAATATGGGCGCCGAACGTGATGACCAGCCGGCGCAACACGCTGTTGTTGCGCCGGCTGCAGAGGCGGATGGCCATCCGCCTCATAAGAGGTTACCGCACCACGTCTACCGTGGCGGCGCTTGCTCTGGCGGGAGAACTTCCCTTCGAGCTTCAGGCGGCGGAGCGCGCCTATGTTTATAGGCGCACAAGCATCTCCAGCCGTGCTCGAGGGGCCCCGCCGGAGCGAGAGACGGTCGAGGGCTTCGAGCTCCAGGCCCGGAGACTAGCGCTCGCCAGATGGCGTGCCGAGCTTTGCTCCCACGCCGGCGAGCGCGTCCCCGGGGCTCTCCTGCCGCACTTCACCTCGTGGCGGGAGAGACGGCATGGCAGGCTCTCCTACCGAGCGACGCAGGTGTTCACCGGGCATGGCTGCTTCGGTGTCTACCTGTGTCGCATCGGGCGGGAAACGACGACGGTGTGCCACCACTGTGGCGCGGAGGAAGACTCGGCGCAGCACACGCTGGAGGAATGTCCCGCCTTTTCAGCGCTGCGCCGAGTCCTAAAACGAGAAGTCGGCCACGACCTCGCACTCTCCAGCCTAGTTGGGGCCATGCTGGAGGGCCCGGGGAAGTGGGCGGCAGCAATCTCTTTCTGCGAGGAGGTTATGTCGCGGAAGGAGGCTGCCGAGCGGGATCGGGAGCTTACAGATCCCGCCCGACGTGCCCGGGGACGGCGTGCGCGCCCACGCCGAGAAACCCCGGGCAGCTGAGAGTAGGCGGGCGGCGGGTGTACCAGAATATGCTGGTTTCATTGCCCGCCGCCCGCCAACAGAGGAGGACCTCCCCTGTTCTGAGTGGGGGATGACGAGTCGCCTGAGGAGGCGTGGGTTAACTGTGATCCTCCTCCAATATACTCGTCGTCCCCCCGGCGGCCGCTGTGATCAGGGCGGGGGCCCTGGTCACCTGTCGCGCGGTCGCCGAGTCGGGGCGGTGCGGGGTGCGACCCCTCGCACCGCCGAATTTAAATGGATTTTAGGGGGGAGGATTTATCTCCCCCCGGGACGCGGCCGGTCATCGTTACCATCCTGATGGCCGGCCAGGCGAGGGGGAGCCGCGGTAGTGTTCTTCAAGAGTTCCCGTGGCTCCCCCGTTGAATCGCCAGCGATCGGTCCCGCGTCCTCAGGTCGCCGTGGAGGTTTTAGTGGGTCAAACCCCACACTACCCTCGTCCCGCTCCCCCGGGCGGGGCGGGGGTGTCTGGCGAGCAGATTTCCTCCACGTAAAATAAAAAAAAAAAAAAAAAAAAAAAAGGTTCCCCCCCGAGTCCGCTACCTTGTCGTGGTGGGGGGGCTTCGTGCCCTAATGATCCTCAAGGCTGTGCCGGCGGGGAATTTATTCCCTGGCAGGTTCTACCATGCCGGAGTGGCTTGAGGTGAGGGGCCAACTAAAGTCGGACACATACCGTAAACCTGTGGTCATGTTTTACAGGAACGGGGGTCTTGCCTTAACCGGCCGGGCCGCGAGGATGACAACCTCTCTAAAAAATCCCTAGCCCCAAGCAGTGTTGCGCGGTGATGAGGGTGTAGCTGGAGTAAGCGCCAGCTATGGTTGGTGGGTGCACCAATCTTTAGCGGACAACCCCGGGGTACCTGGCGACTCCCGGGTGCATTAGCCTTCCCCGGGTATGGCGGCTCTGCCCGGGGTGACCTTCTTTCCGACCACACTCGTGGGACCAATTATGGATTCTTTTAAACAAATAACCGGGGAGGGGGGAAACGAGCGTGAGGTGGAGGTGCGCGGGCCTATCGTGCGCCTCAAAAGATGTGCAGAGCCGGTGTCGCGGAGGCATTCTGCAACACGCGGCAAAAAGAGGACCGCAGCGGGCCTTGGTGAGTGCGATGAGGGGGAGGAGTCAGATTTCTCTGTCTCCTCAAACCCCTCATCGCAGAGTGTCCCGGGCTCGTCATCAGCGAGGAAGAGAGGACGGCCGCCGACGACCGGCGAATATGTTGGCCTCGCAGAGGCCAAACTTAGGCTGGCCGAGGCTTCGCAGCTGGAGGCCGAGGCAAGGGAGGTGGCGGCGATATTCGACCCGGGAGCCCCCGTGCCGAGACCATCGCGGTCGAGCGTCCCGCTCCCGGACGAGACGGATATAGCGGAATATTTCCGCAACCGTCCGACGCGGGATGTCGCGGCCGCTATATTGGAGAGCCTGGATGAGGTGGCCAGGATCTCCGGTGTGTCAAAGGGGCTGAAGGGCAATTTGGCCCGCGCCCTGAGGGTGGCTGCCTTAAACGGCAGGGTAGGGGTGTCCGAGCTGGCAGTGAGGTCAGCTACCGACGCCACGCGTGTCCTGGAGGCCGAAAATGCCGTCCTCAGGGGGCAAATGACGGAGCTGCAGGCGGAGGTAGCCCGGCTCCGGCAGGTGGTGGAGGCGAGAACGGCTGCTGCAGCAATGCCCCCGCCGCCACGCCCGGGAAAGGGCTCAGTATCGCTGTCGATCGTCGACGCCCGGGATTGCCATCGCTCCGGGCAAGAAAAGTCCTCGCCCCCACCTGCGGCTGCGCCCGCAGATTTTCTGGGGCAGATAAGCGCCCTGATAGACGCCAAATTGGCGTCATTCAAGAGGGAGCTCGCGCCGCGAACGGACTCGGCCCTGCGATCGGTGGCCCCTGGGCCGTCCGTCCCCTCACAGTCTTCGGACAGGGTGGGGCGGAAGACGAAGAAGAAGAAGAAAGGTGGGAAAGCTGGGGCGGCTATAGCGGCCCAGACGGAGCCCGCTCGACCGCGAGCAGAATCGGCGCTACCCTCTGCCGCGCCTCCGCCCCAGGATGCGTGGTCTCAGGTGGTTGGCCGGAAGGCCAAAAAGGCGGCTGCCAAGGCCACTGCGGCCGCGAATAGAAAAGGACGGGTGGTCCCGGCGGCCCCCAGGAAGACACCCCTGCCTCCACGTCCGCCACGCACAGCAGCGGTTACCATAACGGTTCCGACTGGCGTGGAGATGACCTACGCGCAGGCGATGGCCACTGCCAGGTCCAAGGTGGACCTGGCAGAAATTGGCATCGCCTCGCTGAGGCCGCGAAGGGCGGTGACTGGGGGGTTAATTTTGGAGGTCCCTGGCACCGATGGAGCCGCCAAGGCCACCGTCCTCGCCACAAAAGTGGCAGAAGCGCTGGAAGGCACCGGCGTAAAGGTCGCGCGTCCGGTCAAAAAAGCTGACCTTAGGGTGCGCGGCCTGGTCGATTCGACCACGCCGGCGGAGGTCGCTGCGGCTGTTGCCCGCGTGGGCGGGTGCAGCGAGGGGGACATCAATACCGGCGAAATTCGGTCTTCCCCCTCGGGATTGGGCACCCTCTGGCTCCGATGTCCTGCAGCGGCCGCTCGCAGGGTCGCTGTCGCCGGCCGCATAACCGTCGGCTGGACCCAGGCAGCCGTGGAGGCCCTGAGTGCCCGGCCTCTGCAGTGTTACCGTTGCCTTGGTGTTGGCCACACCAGTCAGCGGTGCACTGCTGCCGAGGATAGGTCCGACTGCTGTTATAGATGCGGCAGTCGGGACCATAAGGTGGCAGCCTGTACGGCCACGCCCAATTGCCCGCTTTGTGCGGGCGCGGGCAAGCCATCTGGTCACCGCCTAGGCAGCCGGGCTTGTCCTGCCAGTGCGGGGCGGGGCAGGGGAGGCGGCCAAAGGCCGTCTGCCAGATTTAATAAAAAGGGGAGGGAAACCACGATGGCCAAGGCAGCGACCACCGTGGCCAGCAACGAAAAGGCAGCATCGCCTGATGCTGCCGCCGCGCCCGCGGGGGCGGATGGGTCCATTAAAGTCCCAGACGCCACCGCATCCGCGGCCGTGACGGCGATGGACACGGCTGTGTAATGGGGCCCCCGGGCCCGATAATACAAGTTAACCTCAACTGCTCGGCCAGAGCACAGGATCTCCTGTTTCAATGCATGGCCGAGCGGGGTGCCGGGTTGGCAGTCGTGGCGGAGCCGCACAGGGTCCCCAAACATCCACACTGGATGGGGGACTCGATTGGCTCCGCCGCGATTATTTGGGCTGGGAGGTCGGGGTCCCCGCCGTGCTCGGTTATCGAGCGCGGCCTGGGATACGTGGCCGTTGATTGGGGCGGGACCGCGGTTGTGGCGATATACGCACCTCCAAGGTGGTCCCTCGAAGAGTTTGAGCAGTATCTGGACGGGGTAGGGAGATGCGTCTCCCGCTGCCATCCCCGTCCGGTGCTGGTCCTGGGGGACTTCAATGCCAAGGCCACGGCTTGGGGTTCCCCCGGGACTGACTCGAGGGGCCGGGAGGTGCTGGATTGGGCGGCGGGACTGGAGCTCCGTCTCCTGAATACGGGCTCGGTCCATACGTGCGTGCGGCATAACGGGGGGTCCATCGTTGACCTTTCGTGGGCAACGCCCCCGGCCGCGCGCCGTATTACGGGGTGTAGGGTGGCGGAAGGGGTCGAGACGTTGTCTGACCACAGATACATAATTCTCGACCTCTCCGCCGCCCCACCATCGACACCCCGTCGTCGCCCCGCTGATGAAGGTTCGCCTCAACCGCGGTGGGCGCTGAAGCGCCTCGACCAGGACGCTCTGATGGCGGCAGCCCACGTCGTGGCCTGACCAGCAACACCGGCCGGGCCAGTCGACGGGAATGGGGAGGCCCGTTGGTTCCGGGGCGCAATGACGTCGGTTTGCGACGTCGCCATGCCCCGGGCCAGGGTCTTCCCGAGGAAGGCGGTGTACTGGTGGTCGCGCGCGATAGCGGAATTACGCACCGAGTGCGTCAGCGCGCGACGCCAGTACGCTCGCGCCCGTCGACGACGACGTACGGACGACGTGCTGGCTGCCCAGCTGTACGGGCGATATCGGGAGAAGGTGGTCGCCCTGCAGCTGGCCATCAGGCGAGCGAAGGACCAGGCCTGGCGCGATCTCCTCGGCTCTCTGAACCGAGATCCGTGGGGGCGCCCATACAAGATGGCTTTGGGACGATTGCGTCCCTGGGCGCCCCCCGTGACGGAGAGCCTGGATCCGGGGCTGCTCGGGCGGGTCGTGGACGCTTTATTCCCCGTTAGCGGGGAGGCGTTCCGGCCCGTCCCTGAGCCAGAGGAACATGAGTGGTCCCCGGATCTTGAGGTCGCGCCGGAGGAGATGGCCGGGGTCGTCAAATGGCTCCGGGGCAAGAATACCGCCCCGGGGCCGGACGGTATCCCCGGCCGGGTCTGGTCGCTCGCCGCGAGCGTCCTGGGGGAGAGGCTGAGGAGCCTCTACTCTGGGCTCCTGAGGTCGGGGACGTTCCCCGACCTATGGAGAGAAAGTCGGATGGTCCTCTTGAGGAAGGATGGGAGGTCGGGGGATTCTCCCTCCGCGTACCGGCCCATTTGTCTCCTGGATGAGGCGGGCAAGATCTTCGAGAAGATCATTGTTGCCCGCCTCTCCAGACACCTGTCCCGCGACGGCCCAGATCTGGCGGACTGCCAGTTTGGCTTCCGGGAGGGGCGATCGACGGTCGACGCTATCGACCGTCTCAAGTCCCTCTCGGACAATGCCGTGGCAAGGGGCGGGGTGTGCTTGGCGGTGTCCATTGACATCGTCAATGCGTTCAACACCCTGCCCTGGTCCGCCATCAGGGGGGCCCTCGTCGATCACGAAGTGCCTCCCTATCTGAGGCGGGTGATCGGGGCCTACCTGCGGGACAGGTGGTTCGAATACCCGGGCCGGTACGGGATGATACGGAGGGAAGTGGACCGCGGGGTCCCGCAGGGGTCCGTTTTAGGACCGCTCCTGTGGGACCTGGGTTACAACGCGGTCCTGGAAAAGGCCTCCCTGCCCGACGGTGCCACCCTCGTCTGCTACGCGGACGACACGTTGGTGGTCGCCGTCGGGAGTACCTTCGAGAGGACCATCCGACGAGCAGAGGTTGCGGTGGCAGCCGTCGTCGCGAGGATCCGCGATCTGGGGCTGAAAATAGCCCCGGAGAAGGCCGAGGCTGTCTGGTTTCACGGACGGCCTCGGTCTCGGCCACCGGCCAGATCGTGGATCCGGGTTGGAGAAGCCTGCGTCGAGGTGAAGTCCCAGTTGAAATATCTCGGACTGATCCTCGACAGCCGCTGGAGCTTCGGTGCGCATCTCGACGGTCTCGTCCCCCGAGTCGAAAAGGCGGCGGCCTCTTTGGGCCGCCTGCTGCCCAACCTCGGGGGACCGGGAGATTTGGTGCGCCGCCTATACCTGGGCGTGGTGCGGTCTATGGCCTTATACGGTGCCCCAATATGGGCGCCGTACGTGATGACCAGCCGGCGCAGCACGCTGTTGTTGCGCCGGCTGCAGAGGCGGATGGCCATCCGCCTCATAAGAGGTTACCGCACCACGTCTACCGTGGCGGCGCTTGCTCTGGCGGGAGAACTTCCCTTCGAGCTTCAGGCGGCGGTTTGCGCCTATGTTTATAGGCGCACTAGCATCGCCAGCCGTGCTCGAGGGGCCCCGCCGGAGCGTGAGGCGGTCGAGGGCTTTGAGCTCCAGGCCCGGCGACTAGCGCTCGCCAGATGGCGTGCCGAGCTTTGCTCCCACGCCGGCGAGCGCGTCCCCGGGGCTCTCCTGCCGCACTTCACCTCGTGGCGGGAGAGACGGCATGGCAGGCTCTCCTACCGAGCGACGCAGGTGTTCACCGGGCATGGCTGCTTCGGTGTCTACCTGTGTCGCGTCGGGCGGGAAGCGACGACGGTGTGCCACCTTTGTGGCGCGGAGGAGGACTCGGCGCAGCACACGCTGGAGGAATGTCCCGCCTTTTCAGCGCTGCGCCGAGTCCTAAAACGAGAAGTCGGCCACGACCTCGCACTCTCCAGCCTAGTTGGGGCCATGCTGGAGGGCCCGGGGAAGTGGGCGGCAGCAATCTCTTTCTGCGAGGAGGTTATGTCGCGGAAGGAGGCTGCCGAGCGGGATCGGGAGCTTACAGATCCCGCCCGACGTGCCCGGGGACGGCGTGCGCGCCCACGCCGAGAAACCCCGGGCAGCTGAGTGTAGGCGGGCGGCGGGTGTACCAGAACATGCTGGTTTCATTGCCCGCCGCCCGCCAACAGAGGAGGATGTCCACTGTTGGGAGTGGGGGATGACGAGTCGCCTGGGGGAGGCGAGGGTTAACTGTAATCCTCCTCCAGTATACTCGTCGTCCCCCCGGCGGCCGCTGTGATCAGGGCGGGGGCCCTGGTCACCTATCGCGCGGTCGCCGTGTCGGGGCGGTGCGGGGTGCGGCCCCTCGCGCCACCGAATTTAAATGGATTTTAGGGGGGAGGATGTATCTCCCCCCGGGACGCGGCCGGCCATCGTTACCATCTTGATGGCCGGCCAGGCGAGGGGGAGTCGCGGTAGTGTTCTTCAAGAGTTCCCGTGGCTCCCCCGTTGAATCGCCAGCGATCGGTCCTGCGTTCTCAGGTCGCCGTGGAGGTTTTAGTGGGTCAATCCCCACACTACCCTCGTCCCGCTCCCCCGGGCGGGGCGGGGGTGTCTGGCGAGCAGATTTCCTCCACGTAAAATAAAAAAAAAAAAAAAAAAAGGTCCCCCCCGTGTCCGCTACCTTGTCGTGGTGGGGGGGCTTCGTGCCCTAATGATCCTCAAGGCTGTGCCGGCGGGGAATTTATTCCCTGGCAGGTTCTACCATGCCGGAGTGGCTTGAGGTGAGGGGCCAACTAAAGTCGGACACATACCGTAAACCTGTGGTCATGTTTTACAGGAACGGGGGTCTTGCCTTAACCGGCCGGGCCGCGAGGATGACAACCTCTCTAAAAAATCCCTAGCCCCAAGCAGTGTTGCGCGGTGATGAGGGTGCAGCTGGAGTAAGCGCCAGCTATGGTTGGTGGGTGCACCAATCGTTAGCGGACAACCCCGGGGTACCTGGCGACCCCCGGGTGTATTAGCCTTCCCCGGGTATGGCGGCTCTGCCCGGGGTGACCTTCTTTCCGACCACACTCGTGGGACCAATTATGGATTCTTTTTCACAAACAACCGGGGAGGGGGGAAACGAGCGTGAGGGGGAGGTGCGCGGGCCTATCGTGCGCCTCAAAAGATGTACTGTGCCGGTGTCGCGGAGGCATTCGGCAACACGCGGCAGAAAGAGGACCGCAGCGGGCCTTGGTGAGTGCGATGAGGGGGAGGAGTCAGATTTCTCTGTCTCCTCAAACCACTCATCGCAGAGTGTCCCGGGCTCGTCGTCAGCGAGGAAGAGAGGACGGCCGCCGACGACCGGCGAATATGTTGGCCTCGCAGAGGCCAAACTTAGGCTGGCCGAGGCTTCGCAGCTGGAGGCCGAGGCAAGGGAGGTGGCGGCGATATTCGACCCGGGTGCCCCCGTGCCGAGACCATCGCGGTCGAGCGTTCCGCTCCCGGACGAGACGGATATCGCGGAAAATTTCCGCAACCGTCCGACGCGGGATGTCGCGGCCGCTATATTGGAGAGCCTGGATGAGGTGGCCAGGATCTCCGGCGTTTCGAAGGGGCTGAAGGGCAACTTGGCCCGCGCCCTGAGGGTGGCCGCTTTAAACGGCAGGGTGGGGGTGTCCGAGCTTGCGGTTAGGTCGGCTACCGACGCCACGCGTGCCCTGGAGGCCGAGAATGCCGTCCTCAGGGGGCAAATGACGGAGCTGCAGGCGGAGGTGGCCCGGCTCCGGCAGGTGGTGGAGGCGAGAACGGCTGCTGCCGCAATGCCTCCGCCACGGCGCCCGGGAGAGGGCTCAGTAACGCCGCCGATCGTCGGCGCCCGGGACTGCCAACGCTCCGGGCAAGAAAAGTCCTCGCCATCACCTGCGGCTGCGCCCGCAGATTTTCTGGCGCAAATAGGCGCCCTAATAGACACCAAATTGGCGTCATTCAGGAAGGAGCTCGCGCCGCGAACGGACTCGGCCCTACGATCGGTGACCCCTGGGCCGTCCGTCCCCTCACAGTCTTCGGACAGGGTGCGGCGGAAGACGAAGAAGAAGAAGAAAGGTGGGAAAGCTGGGGCGGCTATAGCGGCCCAGACGAAGCCCGCTCGACCGCGAGCAGAATTGGCCCCACCCTCCGCCGCGCCTCCACCCCAGGAGGCGTGGTCCCAGGTGGTTGGCCGGAAGGCCAAAAAGGCGGCTGCCAAGGCCACTGCGGCGGCGAATAATAAAAAAAGACGGGTGGTCCCGGCGGCCCCCAGGAAGACACCCCTGCCTCCTCGACCGCCACGCACAGCAGCGGTTACCATAACGGTTCCGTCTGGCGTGGACATTACTTACGCGCAGGCGATGGCCACTGCCAGGTCCAAGGTGGACCTTGCAGAAATTGGCATCGCCTCGCTGAGGCCGCGAAGGGCGGTGACTGGGGGGTTAATTTTGGAGGTCCCTGGCACCGATGGGGCCGCCAAGGCCACCGTCCTCGCCACAAAAGTGGCGGAAGCGCTGGCAGGCACCGGCGTAAAGGTCGCGCGTCCGGTCAAAAAAGCTGACCTTAGGGTGCGCGGCCTGGTCGATTCGACCACGCCGGCGGAGGTCGCTGCGGCTGTTGCCCGCGAGGGCGGGTGCAGCGAGGGGGACATCAATACCGGCGAAATCCGGTCTTCCCCCTCGGGATTGGGCACCCTCTGGGTCCGATGTCCTGCCGTGGCCGCTCGCAAGGTTGCTGTCGCGGGCCGGATAACCGTCGGCTGGACCCAGGCAGCCGTGGAGGCCCTGAGTGCCCGGCCTCTGCAGTGTTACCGTTGCCTTGGTGTTGGCCACACCAGTCAGCGGTGCACTGCTGCCGAGGATAGGTCCGACTGCTGCTATAGATGCGGCAGTCGGGACCATAAGGTGGCAGCCTGTACGGCCACGCCCAATTGTCCGCTTTGTGCGGGTGCGGGCAAGCCGTCTGGTCACCGCCTCGGCAGCCGGGCATGTCCTGCCAGTGCGGGGCGAGGCAAGGGAGGCGGCCAATGGCCGTCTGCCAGATTTCTTAAAAAAAGGAAGGAAACCACGATGGCCAAGGCAGCGACCACCATGGCCAGCAACGAAAAGGCGGATCCGCCTGATGCTATCGCCGCGCCCGCGGGGGCGGATGGAGACACTAAATTCCCAGACGCCACCGCATCCGCGGCCGTGACGGCGATGGACACGGCTGTGTAATGGGGCCCCCGGGCCCGATAATACAAGTTAACCTCAACTGCTCGGCCAGAGCGCAGGATCTCCTGTTTCAATGCCTGGCCGAGCGGGGTGCCGGGTTGGCAGTCGTGGCGGAGCCGCACAGGGTCCCCAAACATCCACACTGGATGGGGGACTCGATTGGCTCCGCCGCGATTATTTGGGCTGGGAGGCCGGGGTCCCCGCCGTGCTCGCTTATCGAGCGCGGCCTGGGATACGTGGCCGTCGATTGGGGCGGCACCGCGGTTGTGGCGATATACGCACCTCCAAGGTGGTCCCTCGAAGAGTTTGAGCAGTATCTGGACGGGGTAGGGAGATGCGTCTCTCGCTGCCATCCCCGTCCGGTGCTGGTCCTGGGGGACTTCAATGCCAAGGCCACGGCTTGGGGTTCCCCCGGGACTGATTCGAGGGGCCGGGAGGTGCTGGATTGGGCGGCGGGACTGGAGCTCCGTCTCCTGAACACGGGCTCGGTCCATACGTGCGTGCGGCATAACGGGGGGTCCATCGTTGACCTTTCGTGGGCAACGCCCCCGGCCGCGCGCCGTATTACGGGGTGGAGGGTGGCGGAAGGGGTCGAGACGTTGTCTGACCACAGATACATAGTTCTCGATCTCTCCGCCGCCCCCCCATCGACACCCCGTCGTCGCCCCGCCGATGAAGGTTCGCCTCAGCCGCGGTGGGCGCTGAAGCGCCTCGACCAGGACGCTCTGATGGCGGCAGCACACGTCGTGGCCTGGCCAGCAACACCGGCCGGGCCAGTCGACGGGAATGGGGAGGCCCGTTGGTTCCGGGGCGCAATGACGTCGGTTTGCGACGTCGCCATGCCCCGGGCCAAGGTCTTCCCGAGGAAGGCGGTGTACTGGTGGTCGCGCGAAATAGCGGAATTACGCACCGAGTGCGTCCGCGCGCGACGCCAGTACGCTCGCGCCCGTCGACGACGACGTACGGACGACGTGCTGGCTGCCCAGCTGTATGGGAGATATCGGGAGAAGGTGGTCGCCCTGCAGCTGGCCATCAGGCGAGCGAAGGACCAGGCCTGGCGCGATCTCCTCGGCTCTCTGAACCGAGATCCGTGGGGGCGCCCATACAAGATGGCATTGGGACGATTACGTCCCTGGGCGCCCCCCGTGACGGAGATCCTGGATCCGGGGCTGCTCGGGCGGGTCGTGGGCGCTTTATTCCCCGTTAGCGAGGAGGCGTCCCGGCCCGTCCCTGAGCCAGAGGAA
The DNA here is from genome assembly GCF_051020955.1 of Megalopta genalis. Classification (NCBI taxonomy): domain Eukaryota; kingdom Metazoa; phylum Arthropoda; class Insecta; order Hymenoptera; family Halictidae; genus Megalopta; species Megalopta genalis. The sequence continues at coordinate 2,071,417 of NW_027476103.1, forward strand.
CATGAGTGGTCCCCGGATCTTGAGGTCGCGCCGGCGGAGATGGCCGCGGTCGTCAAATGGCTCCGGGGCAAGAATACCGCCCCGGGGCCGGACGGTATCCCCGGCCGGGCCTGGTTGCTCGCCGCGAGCGTCCTGGGGGAGAGGCTGAGGAGCCTCTACTCTGGGCTCCTAAGGTCGGGGACGTTCCCCGACCTATGGAGAGAAAGTCGGATGGTCCTCTTGAGGAAGGATGGGAGGTCGGGGGATTCTCCCTCCGCGTACCGGCCCATTTGTCTCCTGGATGAGGCGGGCAAGATCTTCGAGAAGATCATTGTTGCCCGCCTCTCCAGACACCTGTCCCGCGACGGCCCAGATCTGGCGGACTGCCAGTTTGGCTTCCGGGAGGGGCGATCGACGGTCGACGCAATCGACCGCCTCAAGTCCCTCTCGGACAATGCCGTGGCAAGGGGCGGGGTGTGCTTGGCGGTGTCCATTGACATCGTCAATGCGTTCAACACCCTGCCCTGGTCCGCCATTAGGGAGGCCCTCGTCGATCACCAGGTGCCTCCCTATCTGAGGCGGGTGATCGGGGCCTACCTGCGGGACAGGTGGGTTGAATACCCGGGCCGGTGCGGGATGATACGGAGGGAAGTGGACCGCGGGGTCCCGCAGGGTTCCGTTTTAGGACCGCTCCTGTGGGACCTGGGTTACAACGCGGTCCTGGAGAAGGCCTCCCTGCCCGACGGTGCCACCCTCGTCTGCTACGCGGACGACACGTTGGTGGTCGCCGTCGGGAGTACCTTCGAGAGGACCATCCGACGAGCAGAGGTTGCGGTGGCAGCCGTCGTCGCGAGGATCCGCGATCTGGGGCTGAAAATAGCCCCGGAGAAGGCCGAGGCTGTCTGGTTTCACGGACGGCCTCGGTCTCGGCCACCGGCCAGATCGTGGATCCGGGTTGGAGAAGCCTGCGTCGAGGTGAAGTCCGAGTTGAAATATCTCGGACTGATCCTCGACAGCCACTGGTGCTTCGATGCGCATCTCGACCGTCTCGTCCCCCGAGTCGAAAAGGCGGCGGCCTCTTTGGGCCGCCTGCTGCCCAACCTCGGGGGACCGGGAGATTTGGTGCGCCGCCTATACCTGGGCGTGGTGCGGTCTATGGCCTTATACGGTGCCCCAATATGGGCGCCGTACGTGATGACCAGCCGGCGCAACACGCTGTTGTTGCGCCGGCTGCAGAGGCGGATGGCTATCCGCCTCATAAGAGGTTACCGCACCACGTCTACCGTGGCGGCGCTTGCTCTGGCGGGAGAACTTCCCTTCGAGCTTCAGGCGGCGGTGCGCGCCTATGTTTATAGGCGCACTAGCATCGCCAGCCGTGCTCGAGGGGCCCCGCCGGAGCGAGAGACGGTCGAGGGCTTCGGGCTCCAGGCCCGGCGACTAGCGCTCGCCAGATGGCGTTCCGAGCTTTGCTCCCACGCCGGCGAGCGCGTCCCCGGGGCTCTCCTGCCGCACTTCACCTCGTGGCGGGAGAGACGGCATGGCAGGCTCTCCTACCGAGCGACGCAGGTGTTCACCGGGCATGGCTGCTTCGGTGTCTACCTGTGTCGCATCGGGCGGGAAGCGACGACGGTGTGCCACCATTGTGGCGCGGAGGAAGACTCGGCGCAGCACACGCTGGAGGAATGTCCCGCCTTTTCAGCGCTGCGCCGAGTCCTAAAACGGGAAGTCGGTCACGACCTCGCACTCTCCAGCCTAGTTGGGGCCATGCTGGAGAGCCCGGGGAAGTGGGCGGCAGCAATCTCTTTCTGCGAGGAGGTTATGTCGCGGAAGGAGGCTGCCGAGCGGGATCGGGAGCTAACAGATCCCGCCCGACGTGCTCGGGGACGGCGTGCGCGCCCACGCCGAGAAACCCCGGGCAGCTGAGAGTAGGCGGGCGGCGGGTGTACCAGTACATGCTGGTTTCATTGCCCGCCGCCCGCCAACATAGGAGGACCTCCCCTGTTGTGAGTGGGGGATGGCGAGTCGCCTGAAGGAGGCGAGGGCTAATTGTGATCCTCCTCCAACATACTCGTCGTCCCCCCGGCGGCCGCTGTGATCAGGGCGGGGGCCCTGGTCACCTATCGTGCGGTCGCCGTGTCGGGGCGGTGCGGGGTGCGACCCCTCGCGCCGCCGAATTCAAATGGATTTTAGGGGGGAGGATTTATTTTATTTCCCCTCGGGACGCGGCCGGCCATCGTTACCATCTTGATGGCCGGCCAGGCGAGGGGGAGCCGCGGTAGTGTTCTTCAAGAGTTCCCGTGGCTCCCCCGTTGAATCGCCAGCGATCGGTCCTGCGTCCTCAGGTCGCCGTGGAGGTTTTAGTGGGTCAAACCCCACACTACCCTCGTCCCGCTCCCCCGGGCGGGGCGGGGGTGTCTGGCGAGCAGATTTCCTCCACGTAAAATAAAAAAAAAAAAAAAGGTTATGTCAAGGTCCCCCCCGTGTCCGCTACCTTGTCGTGGTGGGGGGGCTTCGTGCCCTAATGATCCTCAAGGCTGTGCCGGCGGGGAATTTATTCCCTGGCAGGTTCTACCATGCCGGAGTGGCTTGAGGGGAGGGGCCAACTAAAGTCGGACACATACCGTAAACCTGTGGTCATGTTTTACAGGAACGGGGGTCTTGCCTTAACCGGCCGGGCCGCGAGGATGACAACCTCTCTAAAAAATCCCTAGCCCCAAGCAGTGTTACGCGGTGATGAGGGTGTAGCTGGAGTAAGCGCCAGCTATGGTTGGTGGGTGCACCAATCTTTAGCGGACAACCCCGGGGTACCTGGCGACCCCCGGGTGTATTAGCCTTCCCCGGGTATGGCGGCTCTGCCCGGGGTGACCTTCTTTCCGACCACACTCGTGGGACCAATTATGGATTCTTTTAAACAAATAACCGGGGAGGGGGGAAACGAGCGTGAGGTGGAGGTGCGCGGTCCTATCGTGCGCCTCAAAAGATGTACAGAGCCGGTGTCGCGGAGGCATTCTGCAACACGCGGCAAAAAGAGGACCGCAGCGGGCCTTGGTGAGTGCGATGAGGGGGAGGAGTCAGATTTCTCTGTCTCCTCAAACCACTCATCGCAGAGTGTCCCGGGCTCGTCGTCAGCGAGGAAAAGAGGACGGCCGCCGACGACCGGCGAATATGTTGGCCTCGCAGAGGCCAAACTTAGGCTGGCCGAGGCTTCGCAGCTGGAGGCCGAGGCGAGGGAGGTGGCGGCGATATTCGACCCGGGAGCCCCCGTGCCGAGACCATCGCGGTCGAGCGTCCCGCTCCCGGACGAGACGGATATAGCGGAAAATTTCCGCAACCGTCCGACGCGGGATGTCGCGGCCGCTATATTGGAGAGCCTGGATGAAGTGGCCAGGATCTCCGGCGTGTCAAAGGGGCTGAAGGGCAATTTGGCCCGCGCCCTGAGGGTGGCCGCCTTAAACGGCAGGGTAGGGGTGTCGGAGCTGGCAGTGAGGTCAGCTACCGACGCCACGCGTGTCCTGGAGGCCGAAAATGCAGTTCTCAGGGGGCAAATGACGGAGCTGCAGGCGGAGGTGGCCCGGCTCCGGCAGGTGGTGGAGGCGAGAACGGCTGCTGCCGCAATGCCTCCGCCACGGCGCCCGGGAGAGGGCTCAGTATCGCCGCCGATCGTCGGCGCCCGGGATTGCCATCGCTCCGGGCAAGAAAAGTCCTCGCCACCACCTGCGGCTGCGCCCGCAGATTTTCTGGCGCAAATAGGCGCCCTGATGGACGCCAAATTGGCGTCATTCAGGAAGGAGCTCGCGCCGCGAACGGACTCGGCCCTACGATCGGTGGCCCCTGGACCGTCCGTCCCCTCACAGTCTTCGGACGGGGTGGGGCGGAGGGCGAAGAAGAAAAAGAAAGGTGGGAAATCTGGGGCGGCTATAGCGGCCCAGACGGAGCCCGCTCGACCTCGAGCAGAATTGGCCCCACACTCCGCCGCGCCTCCACCTCAGGAGGCGTGGTCCCAGGTGGTTGGCCGGAAGGCCAAAAAGGCGGCTGCCAAGGCCACTGCGGCCGCGAATAGAAAAGGACGGGTGGTCCCGGCGGCCCCCAGGAAGACACCCCTGCCTCCTCGACCGCCACGCACAGCAGCGGTTACCATAACGGTTCCGTCTGGCGTGGACATTACTTACGCGCAGGCGATGGCCACTGCCAGGTCCAAGGTTGACCTGGCAGAAATTGGCATCGCCTCGCTGAGGCCGCGAAGGGCGGTGACTGGGGGGTTAATTTTGGAGGTCCCTGGCACCGATGGGGCCGCCAAGGCCACCGTCCTCGCCACAAAAGTGGCGGAAGCGCTGGCAGGCACCGGCGTAAAGGTCGCGCGTCCGGTCAAAAAAGCTGACCTTAGGGTGCGCGGCCTGGTCGACTCGACCACGCCGGCGGAGGTCGCTGCGGCTGTTGCCCGCGTGGGCGGGTGCAGCGAGGGGGACATCAATACCGGCGAAATCCGGGCTTCCCCCTCGGGATTGGGCACCCTCTGGGTCCGATGTCCTGCCGCGGCCGCTCGCAAGGTTGCTGTCGCGGGCCGGATAACTGTCGGCTGGACCCAGGCAGCCGTGGAGGCCCTGAGTGCCCGGCCCCTGCAGTGTTACCGTTGCCTTGGTGTTGGCCACACCAGTCAGCGGTGCACTTCTGCCGAGGATAGGTCCAACTGCTGCTATAGATGCGGCAGTCGGGACCATAAGGTGGCAGCCTGTACGGCCACGCCCAATTGTCCGCTTTGTGCGGGCGCGGGCAAGCCGTCTGGTCACCGCCTCGGGAGCCGGGCATGTCCTGCCGGTGCGGGGCGAGGCAAGGGGGGCGGCCAAAGGTCGTCTGCCAGATTTAATAAAAAAGGGAAGGGAACCACGATGGCCAAGGCAGCGACCACCGTGGCCAGCAACGGAAAGGCGGCACCTCCTGATGCTACCGCCGCACCCGCGGGGGCGGATGGGACCAATAAAGTCCCAGACGCCACCGCATCCGCGGCCGTGACGGCGATGGACACGGCTGTGTAATGGGGCCCCCGGGCCCGATAATACAAGTTAACCTCAACTGCTCGGCCAGAGCGCAGGATCTCATGTTTCAATGCCTGGCCGAGCGGGGTGCCGGGTTGGCAGTCGTGGCGGAGCCGCACAGGGTCCCCAAACATCCACACTGGATGGGGGACTCGATTGGCTCCGCCGCGATTATTTGGGCTGGGAGGCCGGGGTCCCCGCCGTGCTCGCTTATCGAGCGCGGCCTGGGATACGTGGCCGTTGATTGGGGCGGCACCGCGGTTGTGGCGATATACGCACCTCCAAGGTGGTCCCTCGAAGAGTTTGAGCAGTATCTGGACGGGGTAGGGAGATGCGTCTCCCGCTGCCATCCCCGTCCGGTGCTGGTCCTGGGGGACTTTAATGCCAAGGCCACGGCTTGGGGTTCCCCCGGGACTGATTCGAGGGGCCGGGAGGTGCTGGATTGGGCGGCGGGACTGGAGCTCCGTCTTCTGAACACGGGCTCGGTCCATACGTGCGTGCGGCATAACGGGGGGTCCATCGTTGACCTTTCGTGGGCAACGCCCCCGGCCGCGCGCCGTATTACGGGGTGGAGGGTGGCGGAAGGGGTCGAGACGTTGTCTGACCACAGATACATAGTTCTCGACCTCTCCGGCGCCCCACCATCGACACCCCGTCGTCGCCCCGCCGATGAGGGTTCGCCTCAGCCGCGGTGGGCGCTGAAGCGCCTCGACCAGGACGCTCTGATGGCGGCAGCACACGTCGTGGCCTGGCCAGCAACACCGGCTGGGCCAGTCGACGGGAATGGGGAGGCCCAGTGGTTCCGGGGCGCAATGACGTCGATTTGCGACGTCGCCATGCCCCGGGCCAGGGTCTTCCCGAGGAAGGCGGTGTACTGGTGGTCGCGAGAAATAGCGGAATTACGCACCGAGTGCGTCCGCGCGCGACGCCAGTACGCTCGCGCCCGTCGACGACGACGTACGGACGACGTGCTGGCTGCCCAGCTGTATGGGAGATATCGGGAGAAGGTGGTCGCCCTGCAGCTGGCCATCAGGCGAGCGAAGGACCAGGCCTGGCGCGATCTCCTCGGCTCTCTGAACCGAGATCCGTGGGGGCGCCCATACAAGATGGCATTGGGACGATTACGTCCCTGGGCGCCCCCCGTGACGGAGAGCCTGGATCCGGGGCTGCTCGGGCGGGTCGTGGACGCTTTATTCCCCGTTAGCGGGGAGGCGTTCCGGCCCGTCCCTGAGCCAGAGGAACATGAGTGGTCCCCGGATCTTGAGGTCGCGCCGGAGGAGATGGCCGGGGTCGTCAAATGGCTCCGGGGCAAGAATACCGCTCCGGGGCCGGACGGTATCCCCGGCCGGGTCTGGTTGCTCGCCGCGAGCGTCCTGGGGGAGAGGCTGAGGAGCCTCTACTCTGGGCTCCTGAAGTCGGGGACGTTCCCCGACCTATGGAGAGAAAGTCGGATGGTCCTCTTGAGGAAGGATGGGAGGCCGGGGGATTCTCCCTCCGCGTTCCGGCCCATTTGTCTCCTGGATGAGGCGGGCAAGATCTTCGAGAAGATCATTGTTGCCCGCCTCTCCAGACACCTGTCCCGCGACGGCCCAGATCTGGCGGACTGCCAGTTTGGCTTCCGGGAGCGGCGATCGACGGTCGACGCTATCGACCGTCTCAAGTCCCTCTCGGACAATGCCGTGGCAAGGGGCGGGGTGTGCTTGGCGGTGTCCATTGACATCGTCAATGCGTTCAACACCCTGCCCTGGTCCGCCATTAGGGAGGCCCTCGTCGATCACCAGGTGCCTCCCTATCTGAGGCGGGTGATCGGGGCCTACCTGCGGGACAGGTGGGTTGAATACCCGGGCCGGTACGGGGTGATACGGAGGGAAGTGGACCGCGGGGTCCCGCAGGGGTCCGTTTTAGGACCGCTCCTGTGGGACCTGGGTTACAACGCGGTCCTGGAAAAGGCCTCCCTGCCCGACGGTGCCACCCTCGTCTGCTACGCGGACGACACGTTGGTGGTCGCCGTCGGGAGTACCTTCGAGAGGACCATCCGACGAGCAGCGGTTGCGGTGGCAGCCGTCGTCGCGAGGATCCGCGATCTGGGGCTGAAAATAGCCCCGGAGAAGGCCGAGGCTGTCTGGTTTCACGGACGGCCTCGGTCTCGGCCACCGGCCAGATCGTGGATCCGGGTTGGAGAAGCCTGCGTCGAGGTGAAGTCCGAGTTGAAATATCTCGGACTGATCCTCGACAGCCGCTGGAGCTTCGATGCGCATCTCGACCGTCTCGTCCCCCGAGTCGAAAAGGCGGCGGCCTCTTTGGGCCGCCTGCTGCCCAACCTCGGGGGACCGGGAGATTTGGTGCGCCGCCTATACCTGGGCGTGGTGCGGTCTATGGCCTTATACGGTGCCCCAATCTGGGCGCCGTACGTGATGACCAGCCGGCGCAACACGCTGTTGTTGCGCCGGCTGCAGAGGCGGATGGCCATCCGCCTCATAAGAGGTTACCGCACCACGTCTACCGTGGCGGCGCTTGCTCTGGCGGGAGAACTTCCCTTCGAGCTTCAGGCGGCGGTGCGCGCCTATGTTTATGGGCGCACAAGCATCGCCAGCCGTGCTCGAGGGGCCCCGCCGGAGCGAGAGACGGTCGAGGGCTTCGAGCTCCAGGCCCGGAGACTAGCGCTGGCCAGATGGCGTGCCGAGCTTTGCTCCCACGCCGGCGAGCGCGTCCCCGGGGCTCTCCTGCCGCACTTCACCTCGTGGCGGGAGAGACGGCATGGCAGGCTCTCCTACCGAGCGACGCAGGTGTTCACCGGGCATGGCTGCTTCGGTGTCTACCTGTGTCGCATCGGGCGGGAAGCGACGACGGTGTGCCACCATTGTGGCGCGGAGGAAGACTCGGCGCAGCACACGCTGGAGGAATGTCCCGCCTTTTCAGCGCTGCGCCGAGTCCTAAAACGAGAAGTCGGCCACGACCTCGCACTCTCCAGCCTAGTTGGGGCCATGCTGGAGGGCCCGGGGAAGTGGGCGGCAGCAATCTCTTTCTGCGAGGAGGTTATGTCGCGGAAGGAGGCTGCCGAGCGGGATCGGGAGCTTACAGATCCCGCCCGACGTGCCCGGGGGCGGCGTGCGCGCCCACGCCGAGAAACCCCGGGCAGCTGAGAGTAGGCGGGCGGCGGGTGTACCAGTACATGCTGGTTTCATTGCCCGCCGCCCGCCAACAGAGGAGGACGCCCACTGTTGGGGATGGGGGATGACGAGTCGCCTGAAGGAGGCGAGGGTTAACTGTAATCCTCCTCCAATATACTCGTCGTCCCCCCGGCGTCCGCTGTGATCAGGGCGGGGGCCCTGGTCACCTATCGCGCGGTCGCCGTGTCGGGGCGGTGCGGGGAGCGACCCCTCGCGCCGCCGAATTTAAATGGATTTTAGGGGGGAGGATTTATTTTATTTCCCCCCGGGACGCGGCCGGCCATCGTTACCATCCTGATGGCCGGCCAGGCGAGGGGGAGCCGCGGTAGTGTTCTTCAAGAGTTCCCGTGGCTCCCCCGTTGAATCGCCAGCGATCGGTCCTGCGTCCTCAGGTCGCCGTGGAGGTTTTAGTGGGTCAAACCCCACACTACCCTCGTCCCGCTCCCCCGGGCGGGGCGGGGGTGTCTGGCGAGCAGATTTCCTCCACGTAAAATTAAAAAAAAAAAAAAAAGGTTATGTCAAGGTTATGTCAAGGTTATGTCAAGGTTATGTCAAGGTTATGTCAAGGTTATGTCAAGGTTATGTCAAGGTTATGTCAAGGTTCCCCCCCGAGTCCGCTACCTTGTCGTGGTGGGGGGGCTTCGTGCCCTAATGATCCTCAAGGCTGTGCCGGCGGGGAATTTATTCCCTGGCAGGTTCTACCATACCGGAGTGGCTTGAGGTGAGGGGCCAACTAAAGTCGGACACATACCGTAAACCTGTGGTCATGTTTTACAGGAACGGGGGTCTTGCCTTAACCGGCCGGGCCGCGAGGATGACAACCTCTCTAAAAAATCCCTAGCCCCAAGCAGTGTTGCGCGGTGAAGAGGGCGTAGCTGGAGTAAGCGCCAGCTATGGTTGGTGGGTGCACCAATCGTTAGCGGACAACCCCGGGGTACCTGGCGACCCCCCGGGCGTATTAGCCTTCCCCGGGTATGGCGGCTCTACCCGGGGTGACCTCCTTTCCGACCACACTCGTGGGATTAAGTATGGAGTCTACTTTTTCACAAACAACCGGGGAGGGGGGAAACGAGCGTGAGGTGGAGGTGCGCGGGCCTATCGTGCGCCTCAAAAGATGCACAGAGCCGGTGTCGCGGAGGCATTCGGCGACACGCGGCAAAAAGAGGACCGCAGCGGGCCTTGGTGAGTGCGATGAGGGGGAGGAGTCAGATTTCTCTGTCTCCTCCCACCACTCATCGCAGAGTGTCCCGGGCTCGTCGTCAGCGAGGAAAAGAGGACGGCCACCGACGACCGGCGAATATGTTGGCCTCGCAGAGGCCAAACTTAGGCTGGCCGAGGCTTCGCAGCTGGAGGCCGAGGCAAGGGAGGTGGCGGCGATATTCGACCCGGGAGCCCCCGTGCCGAGACCATCGCGGTCGAGCGTCCCGCTCCCGGACGAGACGGATATAGCGGAAAATTTCCGCAACCGTCCAACGCGGGATGTCGCGGCCGCTATATTGGAGAGCCTGGATGAAGTGGCCAGGATCTCCGGCGTGTCAAAGGGGCTGAAGGGCAATTTGGCCCGCGCCCTAAGGGTGGCCGCCTTAAACGGCAGGGTGGGGGTGTCCGAGCTTGCGGTTAGGTCAGCTACCGACGCCACGCGTGCCCTGGAGGCAGAGAATGCCGTCCTCAGGGGGCAAATGACGGAGCTGCGGGCGGAGGTGGCTCGGCTCCGGCAGGTGGTGGAGGCGAGTACGGCTGCTGCCGCAATGCCTCCGCCACCGCGCCCGGGAGAGGGCTCAGTATCGCCGCCGATCGTCGCCGCCCGGGACTGCCAACGCTCCGGGCAAGAAAAGTCCTCGCCCCCACATGCGACTGCGCCCGCAGATTTTCTGGCGCAGATAAGCGCCCTGATAGACGCCAAATTGGCGTCATTCAGGAGGGAGCTCGCGCCGCGAACGGACTCGGCCCTGCGATCGGTTGCACCTGGGCCGTCCGTCCCCTCACAGTCTTCGGACAGGGTGGGGCGGAAGACGAAGAAGAAGAAGAAAGGTGGGAAAGCTGGGGCGGCTATAGCGGCCCAGACGGAGCCCGCTCGACCGCGAGCAGAATCGGCGCTACCCTCTGCCGCGCCTCCGCCCCAGGAGGCGTGGTCCCAGGTGGTTGGCCGCAAGGCTAAAAAGGCGGCTGCCAAGGCCACTGCGGCGGCGAATAATAAAAAAGGACGGGTGGTCCCGGCGGCCCCCAGGAAGACACCCCTGCCTCCGCGACCGCCACGCACAGCAGCGGTTACCATAACGGTTCCGTCTGGCGTGGACATTACTTACGCGCAGGCGATGGCCACTGCCAGGTCCAAGGTGGACCTGGCAGAAATTGGCATCGCCTCGCTGAGGCCGCGAAGGGCGGTGACTGGGGGGTTAATTTTGGAAGTCCCTGGCACCGATGGGGCCGCCAAGGCCACCGTCCTCGCCACAAAAGTGGCGGAAGCGCTGGCAGGCACCGGCGTTAAGGTCGCGCGTCCGGTCAAAAAAGCTGACCTTAGGGTGCGCGGCCTGGTCGATTCGACCACGCCGGCGGAGGTCGCTGCGGCTGTTGCCCGCGTGGGCGGGTGCAGCGAGGGGGACATCAATACCGGCGAAATCCGGTCTTCCCCCTCGGGATTGGGCACCCTCTGGGTCCGATGTCCTGCCGCGGCCGCTCGCAAGGTTGCTGTCGCGGGCCGGATAACCGTCGGCTGGACCCATGCAGCCGTGGAGGCCCTGAGTGCCCGGCCTCTGCAGTGTTACCGTTGCCTTGATGTTGGCCACACCAGTCAGCGGTGCACTTCTGCCGAGGATAGGTCCGACTGCTGCTATAGATGCGGCAGTCGGGACCATAAGGTGGCAGCCTGTACGGCCACGCCCAATTGTCCGCTTTGTGCGGGCGCGGGCAGGCCTTCTGGTCACCGCCTCGGCGGCCGGGCGTGTCCTGTCAGTGCGAGGCGAGGCAAGGTAGGCGGCCAAAGGTCGTCTGCCAGATTCAATAAAAAAGGGAAGGAAACCACGATGGCCAAGGCAGCGACCACCGTGGCCAGCAACGAAAAGGCGGCACCGCCTGATGCTACCGCCGCACCCGCGGGGGCGAATGGGGCCACTAAAGTCCCTGACGCCACCGCATCCGCGGCCGTGACGGCGATGGACACGGCTGTGTAATGGGGCCCCCGGGCCCGATAATACAAGTTAACCTCAACTGCTCGGCCAGAGCGCAGGATCTCCTGTTTCAATGCCTGGCCGAGCGGGGTGCCGGGTTGGCAGTCGTGGCGGAGCCGCACAGGGTCCCCAAACATCCACACTGGATGGGGGACTCGATTGGCTCCGCCGCGATTATTTGGGCTGGGAGGCCGGGGTCCCCGCCGTGCTCGCTTATCGAGCGCGGCCTGGGATACGTGGCCGTCGATTGGGGCGGCACCGCGGTTGTGGCGATATACGCACCTCCAAGGTGGTCCCTCGAAGAGTTTGAGCAGTATCTGGACGGGGTAGGGAGATGCGTCTCCCGCTGCCATCCCCGTCCGGTGCTGGTCCTGGGGGACTTTAATGCCAAGGCCACGGCTTGGGGTTCCCCCGGGACTGATTCGAGGGGCCGGGAGGTGCTGGATTGGGCGGCGGGACTGGAGCTCCGTCTCCTGAACACGGGCTCGGTCCATACGTGCGTGCGGCATAACGGGGGGTCCATCGTTGACCTTTCGTGGGCAACGCCCCAGGCCGCGCGCCGTATTACGGGGTGGAGGGTGGCGGAAGGGGTCGAGACGTTGTCTGACCACAGATACATAGTTCTCGACCTCTCCGCCGCCCCACCATCGACACTCCGTCGTCGCCCCGCCGATGAAGGTTCGCCTCGACCGCGGTGGGCGCTGAAGCGCCTCGACCAGGACGCTCTGATGGCGGCGGCCCACGTCGTGGCCTGGCCAGCAACACCGGCCGGGCCAGTCGACGGGAATGGGGAGGCCCATTGGTTCCGTGGCGCAATGACGTCCATTTGCGACGTAGCCATGCCCCGGGCCAGGGTCTTCCCGAGGAAGGCGGTGTACTGGTGGTCGCGCGCGATAGCGGAGTTACGCACCGAGTGCGTCCGCGCGCGACGCCAGTACGCTCGCGCCCGTCGACGACGACGTACGTACGACGTGCTGGCTGCCCAACTGTACGGGCGATATCGGGAGAAGGTGGTCGCCCTGCAGCTGGCCATCAGGCGAGCGAAGGACCAGGCCTGGCGCGATCTCCTCGGAACTCTGAACCGAGATCCGTGGGGGCGCCCATACAAGATGGTATTGGGACGATTACGTCCCTGGGCGCCCCCCGTGACGGAGAGCCTGGATCCGGGGCTGCTCGGGCGGGTCGTGGACGCTTTATTCCCCGTTAGCGGGGAGGCGTCCCGGCTCGTCCCTGAGCCAGAGGAACATGAGTGGTCCCCGGATCTTGAGGTCGCGCCGGAGGAGATGGCCGGGGTCGTCAAATGGCTCCGGGGCAAGAATACCGCCCCGGGGCCGGACGGTATCCCCGGCCGGGTCTGGTTGCTCGCCGCGAGCGTCCTGGGGGAGAGGCTGAGGAGCCTCTACTCTGGGCTCCTGAGGTCGGGGACGTTCCCCGACCTATGGAGAGAAAGTCGGATGGTCCTCTTGAGGAAGGATGGGAGGCCGGGGGATTCTCCCTCCGCGTACCGGCCCATTTGTCTCCTGGATGAGGCGGGCAAGATCTTCGAGAAGATCATTGTTGCCCGCCTCTCCAGACACCTGTCCCGCGACGGCCCAGATCTGGCGGACTGCCAGTTTGGCTTCCGGGAGGGGCGATCGACGGTCGATGCTATCGACCGTGTCAAGTCCCTCTCGGACAATGCCGTGGCAAGGGGCGGGGTGTGCTTGGCGGTGTCCATTGACATCGTCAATGCGTTCAACACCCTGCCCTGGTCCGCCATTAGGGAGGCCCTCGTTGATCACCAGGTGCCACCCTATCTGAGGCGGGTGATCGGGGCCTACCTGCGGGATAGGTGGGTCGAATACCCGGGCCGGTACGGGATGATACGGAGGGAAGTGGACCGCGGGGTCCCGCAGGGGTCCGTTTTAGGACCGCTCCTGTGGGACCTGGGTTACAACGCGGTCCTGGAGAAGGCCTCCCTGCCCGACGGTGCCACCCTCGTCTGCTACGCGGACGACACGTTGGTGATCGCCGTCGGGAGTACCTTCGAGAGGACCATCCGACGGGCAGAGGTTGCGGTGGCAGCCGTCGTCGCGAGGATCCGCGATCTGGGGCTGAAAATAGCCCCGGAGAAGGCCGAGGCTGTCTGGTTCCACGGACGGCCTCGGTCTCGGCCACCGGCCAGATCGTGGGTCCGGGTTGGAGAAGCCTGCGTCGAGGTGAGGTCCGAGTTGAAATATCTCGGACTGATACTCGACAGCCGCTGGAGCTTCGATGCGCATCTCGACCGTCTCGTCCCCCGAGTCGAAAAGGCGGCGGCCTCTTTGGGCCGCCTGCTGCCCAACCTCGGGGGACCGGGAGATTTGGTGCGCCGCCTATACCTGGGCGTGGTGCGGTCTATGGCCTTATACGGTGCCCCAATCTGGGCGCCGTACGTGATGACCAGCCGGTGCAACACGCTGTTGTTGCGCCGGCTGCAGAGGCGGATGGCCATCCGCCTCATAAGAGGTTACCGCACCACGTCTACCGTGGCGGCGCTTGCTCTGGCGGGAGAACTTCCCTTCGAGCTTCAAGCGGCGGTGCGCGCCTATGTTTATAGGCGCACTAGCATCGCCAGCCGTGCTCGAGGGGCCCCGCCGGAGCGTGAGACGGTCGAGGGCTTCGAGCTCCAGGCCCGGCGACTAGCGCTCGCCAGATGGCGTGCCGAGCTTTGCTCCCACGCCGGCGAGCGCGTCCCCGGGGCTCTCCTGCCGCACTTCACCTCGTGGCGGGAGAGACGGCATGGCAGGCTCTCCTACCGAGCGACGCAGGTGTTCACCGGGCATGGCTGCTTCGGTGTCTACCTGTGTCGCATCGGGCGGGAAGCGACGACGGTGTGCCACCATTGTGGCGCGGAGGAAGACTCGGCGCAGCACACGCTGGAGGAATGTCCCGCCTTTTCAGCGCTGCGCCGAGTCCTAAAACGAGAAGTCGGCCACGACCTCGCACTCTCCAGCCTAGTTGGGGCCATGCTGGAGGGCCCGGGGAAGTGGGCGGCAGCAATCTCTTTCTGCGAGGAGGTTATGTCGCGGAAGGAGGCTGCCGAGCGGGATCGGGAGCTAACCGATCCCGCCCGACGTGCCCGGGGACGGCGTGCGCGCACACGCCGAGAAACCCCGGGCAGCTGAGAGTAGGCGGGCGGCGGGTGTACCAGAATATGCTGGTTTCATTGCCCGCCGCCCGCCAACAGAGGAGGACCTCCCCTGTTGTGAGTGGGGGATGACGAGTCGCCTGAAGGAGGCGAGGGTTAACTGTAATCCTCCTCCAATATACTCGTCGTCCTCCCGGCGGCCGCTGTGATCAGGGCGGGGGCCCTGGTCACCTATCGCGCGGTCGCCGTGTCGGGGCGGTGCGGGGTGCGACCCCTCGCGCCGCCGAATTTAAATGGAATTTAGGGGGGAGAATTTATTTTGTTTCCCCCCGGGACGCGGCCGGCCATCGTTACCATATTGATGGCCGGCCAGGCGAGGGGGAGCCGCGGTAGTGTTCTTCAAGAGTTCCCGTGGCTCCCCCGTTGAATCGCCAGCGATCGGTCCTGCGTCCTCAGGTCGCCGTGGAGGTTTTAGTGGGTCAATCCCCACACTACCCTCGTCCTGCTCCCCCGGGCGGGGCGGGGGTGTCTGGCGAGCAGATTTCCTCCACGTAAAATAAAAAAAAAATAAAAAAAAAAAAAAAAAAAAAAAGGTTATGTCAAGGTTATGTCAAGGTTATGTCAAGGTTATGTCAAGGTTATGTCAAGGTTATGTCAAGGTTATGTCAAGGTTATGTCAAGGTTATGTCAAGGTTATGTCAAGGTTATGTCAAGGTTATGTCAAGGTTATGTCAAGGTTATGTCAAGGTTATGTCAAGGTTATGTCAAGGTTATGTCAAGGTTATGTCAAGGTTATGTCAAGGTTATGTCAAGGTTATGTCAAGGTTTCGCGGGCCGGATAACCGTCGGCTGGACCCATGCAGCCGTGGAGGCCCTGAGTGCCCGGCCTCTGCAGTGTTACCGTTGCCTTGATGTTGGCCACACCAGTCAGCGGTGCACTTCTGCCGAGGATAGGTCCGACTGCTGCTATAGATGCGGCAGTCGGGACCATAAGGTGGCAGCCTGTACGGCCACGCCCAATTGTCCGCTTTGTGCGGGCGCGGGCAGGCCTTCTGGTCACCGCCTCGGCGGCCGGGGGTGTCCTGTCAGTGCGAGGCGAGGCAAGGTAGGCGGCCAAAGGTCGTCTGCCAGATTCAATAAAAAAGGGAAGGAAACCACGATGGCCAAGGCAGCGACCACCGTGGCCAGCAACGAAAAGGCGGCACCGCCTGATGCTACCGCCGCACCCGCGGGGGCGAATGGGGCCACTAAAGTCCCTGACGCCACCGCATCCGCGGCCGTGACGGCGATGGACACGGCTGTGTAATGGGGCCCCCGGGCCCGATAATACAAGTTAACCTCAACTGCTCGGCCAGAGCGCAGGATCTCCTGTTTCAATGCCTGGCCGAGCGGGGTGCCGGGTTGGCAGTCGTGGCGGAGCCGCACAGGGTCCCCAAACATCCACACTGGATGGGGGACTCGATTGGCTCCGCCGCGATTATTTGGGCTGGGAGGTCGGGGTCCCCGCCGTGCTCGGTTATCGAGCGCGGCCTGGGATACGTGGCCGTTGATTGGGGCGGAACCGCGGTTGTGGCGATATACGCACCTCCAAGGTGGTCCCTCGAAGAGTTTGAGCAGTATCTGGACGGGGTAGGGAGATGCGTCTCCCGCTGCCATCCCCGTCCGGTGCTGGTCCTGGGGGACTTCAATGCCAAGGCCACGGCTTGGGGTTCCCCCGGGACTGACTCGAGGGGCCGGGAGGTGCTGGATTGGGCGGCGGGACTGGAGCTCCGTCTCCTGAATACGGGCTCGGTCCATACGTGCGTGCGGCATAACGGGGGGTCCATCGTTGACCTTTCGTGGGCAACGCCCCCGGCCGCGCGCCGTATTACGGGGTGGAGGGTGGCGGAAGGGGTCGAGACGTTGTCTGACCACAGATACATAATTCTCGACCTCTCCGCCGCCCCACCATCGACACCCCGTCGTCGCCCCGCTGATGAAGGATCGCCTCAACCGCGGTGGGCGCTGAAGCGCCTCGACCAGGACGCTCTGATGGCGGCAGCCCACGTCGTGGCCTGGCCAGCAACACCGGCCGGGCCAGTCGACGGGAATGGGGAGGCCCGTTGGTTCCGGGGCGCAATGACGTCGGTTTGCGACGTCGCCATGCCCCGGGCCAGGGTCTTCCCGAGGAAGGCTGTGTACTGGTGGTCGCGTGCGATAGCTGAATTACGCACCGAGTGCGTTCGCGCGCGACGCCAGTACGCTCGCGCCCGTCGACGACGACGTACGGACGACGTGCTGGCTGCCCAGCTGTACGGGCGATATCGGGAGAAGGTGGTCGCCCTGCAGCTGGCCATCAGGCGAGCGAAGGACCAGGCCTGGCGCGATCTCCTCGGCTCTCTAAACCGAGATCCGTGGGGGCGCCCATACAAGATGGCATTGGGACGATTGCGTCCCTGGGCGCCCCCCGTGACGGAGAGCCTGGATCCGGGGCTGCTCGGGCGGGTCGTGGACGCTTTATTCCCCGTTAGCGAGGGGCCGTCCCGGCCCGTCCCTGAGCCAGAGGAACATGAGTGGTCCCCGGATCTTGAGGTCGCGCCGGAGGAGATGGCCGGGGTCGTCAAATGGCTCCGGGGCAAGAATACCGCCCCGGGGCCGGACGGTATCCCCGGCCGGGTCTGGTTGCTCGCCACGAGCGTCCTGGGGGAGAGGCTGAGGAGCCTCTACTCTGGGCTCCTGAGGTCGGGGACGTTCCCCGACCTATGGAGAGAAAGTCGGATGGTCCTCTTGAGGAAGGATGGGAGGCCGGGGGATTCTCCCTCCGCGTACCGGCCCATTTGTCTCCTGGATGAGGCGGGCAAGATCTTCGAGAAGATCATTGTTGCCCGCCTCTCCAGGCACCTGTCCCGCGACGGCCCAGATCTGGCGGACTGCCAGTTTGGCTTCCGGGAGGGGCGATCGACGGTCGACGCTATCGTCCGTCTCAAGTCCCTCTCGGACAATGCCGTGGCAAGGGGCGGGGTGTGCTTGGCGGTGTCCATTGACATCGTCAATGCGTTCAACACCCTGCCCTGGTCCGCCATTAGGGGGGCCCTCGTCGATCACCAGGTGCCTCCCTATCTGAGGCGGGTGATCGGGGCCTACCTGCGGGACAGGTGGGTCGAATACCCGGGCCGGTACGGGATGATACGGAGGGAAGTGGACCGCGGGGTCCCGCAGGGGTCTGTTTTAGGACCGCTCCTGTGGGACCTGGGTTACAACGCGGTCCTGGAAAAGGCCTCCCTGCCCGACGGTGCCACCCTCGTCTGCTACGCGGACGACACGTTGGTGGTCGCCGTCGGAAGTACCTTCGAGAGGACCATCCGACGAGCAGAGGTTGCGGTGGCAGCCGTCGTCGCGAGGATCCGCGATCTGGGGCTGAAAATAGCCCCGGAGAAGGCCGAGGCTGTCTGGTTCCACGGACGGCCTCGGTCTCGGCCACCGGCCAGATCGTGGATCCGGGTTGGAGAAGCCTGCGTCGAGGTGAAGTCCCAGTTGAAATATCTCGGACTGATCCTCGACAGCCGCTGGAGCTTCGATGCGCATCTCGACCGTCTCGTCCCCCGAGTCGAAAAGGCGGCGGCCTCTTTGGGCCGCCTGCTGCCCAACCTCGGGGGACCGGGAGATTTGGTGCGCCGCCTATACCTGGGCGTGGTGCGGTCTATGGCCTTATACGGTGCCCCAATCTGGGCGCCGTACGTGATGACCAGCCGGCGCAACACGCTGTTGTTGCGCCGGCTGCAGAGGCGGATGGCCATCCGCCTCATAAGAGGTTACCGCACCACGTCTACCGTGGCGGCGCTTGCTCTGGCGGGAGAACTTCCCTTCGAGCTTCAGGCGGCGGTGCGCGCCTATGTTTATGGGCGCACAAGCATCGCCAGCCGTGCTCGAGGGGCCCTGCCGGAGCGAGAGACGGTCGAGGGCTTCGAGCTCCAGGCCCGGCGACTAGCGCTCGCCAGATGGCGTGCCGAGCTTTGCTCCCACGCCGGCGAGCGCGTCCCCGGGGCTCTCCTGCCGCACTTCACCTCGTGGCGGGAGAGACGGCATGGCAGGCTCTCCTACCGAGCGACGCAGGTGTTCACCGGGCATGGCTGCTTCGGTGTCTACCTGTGTCGCATCGGGCGGGAAGCGACGACGGTGTGCCACCATTGTGGCGCGGAGGAAGACTCGGCGCAGCACACGCTGGAGGAATGTCCCGCCTTTTCAGCGCTGCGCCGAGTCCTAAAACGGGAAGTCGGCCGCGACCTCGCACTCTCCAGCCTAGTTGGGGCCATGCTGGAGGGCCCGGGGAAGTGGGCGGCAGCAATCTCTTTCTGCGAGGAGGTTATGTCGCGGAAGGAGGCTGCCGAGCGGGATCGGGAGCTTACAGATCCCGCCCGACGTGCCCGGGGACGGCGTGCGCGCCCGCGCCGAGAAACCCCGGGCAGCTGAGAGTAGGCGGGCGGCGGGTGTACCAGAACATGCTGGTTTCATTGCCCGCCGCCCGCCAACAGAGGAGGACCTCCACTGTTGGGAGTGGGGGATGACGAGTCGTCTGAGGGAGGCGAGTGTTAACTGTGATCCTCCTCCGATATACTCGTCGTCCCCCCGGCGGCCGCTGTGATCAGGGCGGGGGCCCTGGTCACCTATCGCGCGGTCGCCGTGTCGGGGCGGTTCGGGGTGCGACCCCTCGCGCCGCCGAATTTAAATGGATTTTAGGGGGGAGGATTTATTTTATTTCCCCCCGGGACGCGGCCGGCCATCGTTACCATCTTGATGGCCGGCCAGGCGAGGGGGAGCCGCGGTAGTGTTCTTCAAGAGTTCCCGTGGCTCCCCCGTTGAATCGCCAGCGATCGGTTCTGCGTCCTCAGGTCGCCGTGGAGGTTTTAGTGGGTCAAACCCCACACTACCCTCGTCCCGCTCCCCCGGGCGGGGCGGGGGTGTCTGGCAAGCAGATTTCCTCCACGTAAAATAAAAAAAAAAAAAAAAAAGGTTATGTCAAGGTTATGTCAAGGTTATGTCAAGGTTATGTCAAGGTTATGTCAAGGTTATGTCAAGGTTATGTCAAGGTTATGTCAAGGTCTCCCCCCCGTGTCCGCTACCTTGTCGTGGTGGGGGGGCTTCGTGCCCTAATGATCCTCAAGGTTGTGCCGGCGGGGAATTTATTCCCTGGCAGGTTCCACCATGCCGGAGTGGCTTGAGGTGAGGGGCCAACTAAAGTCGGACACATACCGTAAACCTGTGGTCATGTTTTACAGGAACGGGGGTCTTGCCTTAACCGGCCGGGCCGCGAGGATGACAACCTCTCTAAAAAATCCCTAGCCCCAAGCAGTGTTGCGCGGTGAAGAGGGCGTAGCTGGAGTAAGCGCCAGCTATGGTTGGTGGGTGCACCAATCGTTAGCGGACAACCCCGGGGTACCTGGCGACCCCCCGGGCGTATTAGCCTTCCCCGGGTATGGCGGCTCTACCCGGGGTGACCTCCTTTCCGACCACACTCGTGGGATTAAGTATGGAGTCTACTTTTTCACAAACAACCGGGGAGGGGGGAAACGAGCGTGAGGTGGAGGTGCGCGGGCCTATCGTGCGCCTCAAAAGATGCACAGAGCCGGTGTCGCGGAGGCATTCGGCGACACGCGGCAAAAAGAGGACCGCAGCGGGCCTTGGTGAGTGCGATGAGGGGGAGGAGTCAGATTTCTCTGTCTCCTCCCACCACTCATCGCAGAGTGTCCCGGGCTCGTCGTCAGCGAGGAAAAGAGGACGGCCGCCGACGACCGGCGAATATGTTGGCCTCGCAGAGGCCAAACTTAGGCTGGCCGAGGCTTCGCAGCTGGAGGCCGAGGCAAGGGAGGTGGCGGCGATATTCGACCCGGGAGCCCCCGTGCCGAGACCATCGCGGTCGAGCGTCCCGCTCCCGGACGAGACGGATATAGCGGAAAATTTCCGCAACCGTCCAACGCGCGATGTCGCGGCCGCTATATTGGAGAGCCTGGATGAAGTGGCCAGGATCTCCGGCGTGTCAAAGGGGCTGAAGGGCAATTTGGCCCGCGCCCTAAGGGTGGCCGCCTTAAACGGCAGGGTGGGGGTGTCCGAGCTTGCGGTTAGGTCAGCTACCGACGCCACGCGTGCCCTGGAGGCAGAGAATGCCGTCCTCAGGGGGCAAATGACGGAGCTGCGGGCGGAGGTGGCTCGGCTCCGGCAGGTGGTGGAGGCGAGTACGGCTGCTGCCGCAATGCCTCCGCCGCCGCGCCCGGGAGGGGGCTCAGTATCGCCGCCGATCGTCGCCGCCCGGGACTGCCAACGCTCCGGGCAAGAAAAGTCCTCGCCCCCACATGCGACTGCGCCCGCAGATTTTCTGGCGCAGATAAGCGCCCTGATAGACGCCAAATTGGCGTCATTCAGGAGGGAGCTCGCGCCGCGAACGGACTCGGCCCTGCGATCGGTGGCACCTGGGCCGTCCGTCCCCTCACAGTCTTCGGACAGGGTGGGGCGGAAGACGAAGAAGAAGAAGAAAGGTGGGAAAGCTGGGGCGGCTATAGCGGCCCAGACGGAGCCCGCTCGACCGCGAGCAGAATCGGCGCTACCCTCTGCCGCGCCTCCGCCCCAGGAGGCGTGGTCCCAGGTGGTTGGCCGCAAGGCTAAAAAGGCGGCTGCCAAGGCCACTGCTGCGGCGAATAACAAAAAAGGACGGGTGGTCCCGGCGGCCCCCAGGAAGACACCCCTGCCTCCGCGACCGCCACGCACAGCAGCGGTTACCATAACGGTTCCGTCTGGCGTGGACATTACTTACGCGCAGGCGATGGCCACTGCCAGGTCCAAGGTGGACCTGGCAGAAATTGGCATCGCCTCGCTGAGGCCGCGAAGGGCGGTGACTGGGGGGTTAATTTTGGAAGTCCCTGGCACCGATGGGGCCGCCAAGGCCACCGTCCTCGCCACAAAAGTGGCGGAAGCGCTGGCAGGCACCGGCGTAAAGGTCGCGCGTCCGGTCAAAAAAGCTGACCTTAGGGTGCGCGGCCTGGTCGATTCGACCACGCCGGCGGAGGTCGCAGCGGCTGTTGCCCGCGTGGGCGGGTGCAGCGAGGGGGACATCAATACCGGCGAAATCCGGTCTTCCCCCTCGGGATTGGGCACCCTCTGGGTCCGATGTCCTGCCGCGGCCGCTCGCAAGGTTGCTGTCGCGGGCCGGATAACCGTCGGCTGGACCCATGCAGCCGTGGAGGCCCTGAGTGCCCGGCCTCTGCAGTGTTACCGTTGCCTTGATGTTGGCCACACCAGTCAGCGGTGCACTTCTGCCGAGGATAGGTCCGACTGCTGCTATAGATGCGGCAGTCGGGACCATAAGGTGGCAGCCTGTACGGCCACGCCCAATTGTCCGCTTTGTGCGGGCGCGGGCAGGCCTTCTGGTCACCGCCTCGGCGGCCGGGCGTGTCCTGTCAGTGCGAGGCGAGGCAAGGTAGGCGGCCAAAGGTCGTCTGCCAGATTCAATAAAAAAGGGAAGGAAACCACGATGGCCAAGGCAGCGACCACCGTGGCCAGCAACGAAAAGGCGGCACCGCCTGATGCTACCGCCGCACCCGCGGGGGCGAATGGGGCCACTAAAGTCCCTGACGCCACCGCATCCGCGGCCGTGACGGCGATGGACACGGCTGTGTAATGGGGCCCCCGGGCCCGATAATACAAGTTAACCTCAACTGCTCGGCCAGAGCGCAGGATCTCCTGTTTCAATGCCTGGCCGAGCGGGGTGCCGGGTTGGCAGTCGTGGCGGAGCCGCACAGGGTCCCCAAACATCCACACTGGATGGGGGACTCGATTGGCTCCGCCGCGATTATTTGGGCTGGGAGGTCGGGGTCCCCGCCGTGCTCGGTTATCGAGCGCGGCCTGGGATACGTGGCCGTTGATTGGGGCGGAACCGCGGTTGTGGCGATATACGCACCTCCAAGGTGGTCCCTCGAAGAGTTTGAGCAGTATCTGGACGGGGTAGGGAGATGCGTCTCCCGCTGCCATCCCCGTCCGGTGCTGGTCCTGGGGGACTTCAATGCCAAGGCCACGGCTTGGGGTTCCCCCGGGACTGACTCGAGGGGCCGGGAGGTGCTGGATTGGGCGGCGGGACTGGAGCTCCGTCTCCTGAATACGGGCTCGGTCCATACGTGCGTGCGGCATAACGGGGGGTCCATCGTTGACCTTTCGTGGGCAACGCCCCCGGCCGCGCGCCGTATTACGGGGTGGAGGGTGGCGGAAGGGGTCGAGACGTTGTCTGACCACAGATACATAGTTCTCGACCTCTCCGCCGCCCCACCATCTACACCCCGTCGTAGCACCGCCGATGAAGGTTCGCCTCGACCGCGGTGGGCGCTGAAGCGCCTCGACCAGGACGCTCTGATGGCGGCAGCACACGTCGTGGCCTGGCCAGCAACACCGGCCGGGCCAGTCGACGGGAATGGGGAGGCCCTTTGGTTCCGGGGCGCAATGACATCGGTTTGCGACGTCGCCATGCCCCGGGCCAGGGTCTTCCCGAGGAAGGCGGTGTACTGGTGGTCGCGCGAGATAGCGGAATTACGCACCGAGTGCGTTCGCGCGCGACGCCGGTACGCTCGCGCCCGTCGACGACGACGAACGGACGACGTGCTGGCTGCCCAGCTGTACGGGCTATATCGGGAGAAGGTGGTCGCCCTGCAGCTGGCCATCAGGCGGGCAAAGGACCAGGCCTGGCGCGATCTCCTCGGCTCTCTGAACCGAGATCCGTGGGGGCGCCCATACAAGATGGCTTTGGGACGATTACGTCCCTGGGCGCCCCCCGTGACGGAGAGCCTGGATCCCGGACTGCTCGAGCGGGTCGTGGACGCTTTATTCCCCGTTAGCGGGGAGGCGTCCCGGCCCGTCCCTGAGCCAGAGGAACATGAGTGGTCCCCGGATCTTGAGGTCGCGCCGGAGGAGATGGCCGCGGTCGTCAGATGGCTCCGGGGCAAGAATACCGCCCCGGGGCCGGACGGTATCCCCGGCCGGGTCTGGTTGCTCGCCGCGAGCGTCCTGGGGGAGAGGCTGAGGAGCCTCTACTCTGGGCTCCTGAGGGCGGGGACGTTCCCCGACCTATGGAGAGAAAGTCGGATGGTCCTCTTGAGGAAGGATGGGAGGCCGGGGGAATCTCCCTCCGCGTACCGGCCCATTTGTCTCCTGGATGAGGCTGGCAAGATCTTCGAGAAGATCATTGTTGCCCGCCTCTCCAGACACCTGTCCCGCGACGGCCCAGATCTGGCGGACTGCCAGTTTGGCTTCCGGGAGGGGCGATCGACGGTCGACGCTATCGACCGTCTCAAGTCCCTCTCGGACAATGCCGTGGCAAGGGGCGGGGTGTGCTTGGCGGTGTCCATTGACATCGTCAATGCGTTCAACACCCTGCCCTGGTCCGCCATTAGGGAGGCCCTCGTCGATCACCAGGTGCCTCCCTATCTGAGGCGGGTGATCGGGGCCTACCTGCGGGACAGGTGGGTCGAATACCCGGGCCGGTACGGGATGATACGGAGGGAAGTGGACTGCGGGGTCCCGCAGGGGTCCGTTTTAGGACCACTCCTGTGGGACCTGGGTTACAACGCGGTCCTGGAAAAGGCCTCCCTGCCCGACGGTGCCACCCTCGTCTGCTACGCGGACGACACGTTGGTGGTCGCCGTCGGGAGTACCTTCGAGAGGACCATCCGACGAGCAGAGGTTGCGGTGGCAGCCGTCGTCGCGAGGATCCGCGATCTGGGGCTGAAAATAGCCCCGGAGAAGGCCGAGGCTGTCTGGTTCCACGGACGGCCTCGGTCTCGGCCACCGGCCAGATCGTGGATCCGGGTTGGAGAAGCCTGCGTAGAGGTGAAGTCCGAGTTGAAATATCTCGGACTGATCCTCGACAGCCGCTGGAGCTTCGATGCGCATCTCGACCGTCTCGTCCCCCGAGTCGAAAAGGCGGCGGCCTCTTTGGGCCGCCTGCTGCCCAACCTCGGGGGACCGGGAGATTTGGTGCGCCGCCTATACCTGGGCGTGGTGCGGTCTATGGCCTTATACGGTGCCCCAATATGGGCGCCGTACGTGATGTCCGGTCGACGCAACACGCTGTTGTTGCGCCGGCTGCAGAGGCGGATGGCCATCCGCCTCATAAGAGGTTACCGCACCACGTCTACCGTGGCGGCGCTTGCTCTGGCGGGAGAACTTCCCTTCGAGCTTCAGGCGGCGGTGCGCGCCTATGTTTATAGGCGCACAAGCATCGCCAGCCGTGCTCGAGGGGCCCCGCCGGAGCGAGAGACGGTCGAGAGCTTCGAGCTCCAAGCCCGGCGACTAGCGCTCGCCAGATGGCGTGCCGAGCTTTGCTCTCGCGCCGGCGAGCGCGTCCCCGGGGCTCTCCTGCCGCACTTCACCTCGTGGCGGGAGAGACGGCATGGCAGGCTCTCCTACCGAGCGACGCAGGTGTTCACCGGGCATGGCTGCTTCGGTGTCTACCTGTGTCGCATCGGGCGGGAAGCGACGACGGTGTGCCACCATTGTGGCGCGGAGGAGGACTCGGCGCAGCACACGCTGGAGGAATGTCCCGCCTTTTCAGCGCTGCGCCGAGTCCTAAAACGAGAAGTCGGTCACGACCTCGCACTCTCCAGCCTGGTTGGGGCCATGCTGGAGGGCCCGGGGAAGTGGGCGGCAGCAATCTCTTTCTGCGAGGAGGTTATGTCGCGGAAGGAGGCTGCCGAGCGGGATCGGGAGCTTACAGATCCCGCCCGACGTGCCCGGGGACGGCGTGCGCGCCCACGCCGAGAAACCCCGGGCAGCTGAGAGTAGGCGGGCGGCGGGTGTACCAGAACATGCTGGTTTCATTGCCCGCCGCCCGCCAACAGAGGAGGACCTCCCCTGTTGTGAGTGGGGGATGGCGAGTCGCCTGAAGGAGGCGAGGGCTAATTGTGATCCTCCTCCAACATACTCGTCGTCCCCCCGGCGGCCGCTGTGATCAGGGCGGGGGCCCTGGTCACCTATCGTGCGGTCGCCGTGTAGGGGCGGTGCGGGGTGCGACCCCTCGCGCCGCCGAATTTAAATGGATTTTAGGGGGGAGGATTTATTTTATTTCCCCCCGGGACGCGGCCGGCCATCGTTACCATCCTGATGGCCGGCCAGGCGAGGGGGGGCCGCGGTAGTGTTCTTCAAGAGTTCCCGTGGCTCCCCCGTTGAATCGCCAGCGATCGGTCCTGCGTCCTCAGGTCGCCGTGGAGGTTTTAGTGGGTCAAACCCCACACTACCCTCGTCCCGCACCCCCGGGCGGGGCGGGGGTGTCTGTCGAGCAGATTTCCTCCACGTAAAATAAAAAAAAAAAAAAAAAAAGGTTATGTCAAGGTCTGGCCAGCAACGAAAAGGCGGCACCGCCTGATGCTACCGCCGCGCCCGCGTGGGCGGATGGGGCCACTAAAGTCCCAGACGCCACCGCATCCGCGGCCGTGACGGCGATGGACACGGCTGTGTAATGGGGCCCGCGGGCCCGATAATACAAGTTAACCTCAACTGCTCGGCCAGAGCGCAGGACCTCCTGTTTCAATGCATGGCCGAGCGGGGTGCCGGGTTGGCAGTCGTGGCGGAGCCGCACAGGGTCCCCAAACATCCACACTGGATGGGGGACTCGATTGGCTCCGCCGCGATTATTTGGGCAGGGAGGCCGGGGTCCCCGCCGTGCTCGCTTATCGAGCGCGGCCTGGGATACGTGGCCGTTGATTGGGGCGGCACCGCGGTTGTGGCGATATACGCACCTCCAAGTTGGTCCCTCGAAGAGTTTGAGCAGTATCTGGACGGGGTAGGGAGATGCGTCTCCCGCTGCCGTCCCCGTCCGGTGCTGGTGCTGGGGGACTTCAATGCCAAGGCCACGGCTTGGGGTTCCCCCGGGACTGACTCGCGGGGCCGGGAGGTGCTGGATTGGGCGGCGGGACTGGAGCTCCGTCTCCTGAACACGGGCTCGGTCCATACGTGCGTGCGGCATAACGGGGGGTCCATCGTTGACCTTTCGTGGGCAACGCCCCCGGCCGCGCGCCGTATTACGGGGTGGAGGGTGGCGGAAGAGGTCGAGACGTTGTCTGACCACAGATACATAGTTCTCGACCTCTCCGCCGCCCCACCATCGACACCCCGACGTCGCCCCGCCGATGAGGGTTCGCCTCAACCGCGGTGGGCGCTGAAGCGCCTCGACCAGGACGCTCTGATGGCGGCAGCACACGTCGTGGCCTGGCCAGCAACACCGGCCGGGCCAGTCGACGGGGATGGGGAGGCCCGTTGGTTCCGGGGCGCAATGACGTCGATTTGCGACGTCGCCATGCCCCGGGCCAGGGTCTTCCCGAGGAAGGCGGTGTACTGGTGGTCGCGCGAGATAGCGGAATTACGCACCGAGTGCGTTCGCGCGCGACGCCAGTACGCTCGCGCCCGTCGACGACGACGAACGGACGACGTGCTGGCTGCCCAGCTGTACGGGCTATATCGGGAGAAGGTGGTCGCCCTGCAGCTGGCCATCAGACGGGCAAAGGACCAGGCCTGGCGCGATCTCCTCGGCTCTCTGAACCGAGATCCGTGGGGGCGCCCATACAAGATGGCATTGGGACGACTGCGTCCCTGGGCGCCCCCCGTGACGGAGAGCCTGGATCCGGGGCTGCTCGGGCGGGTCGTGGACGCTTTATTCCCCGTTAGCGGGGAGGTGTCCCGGTCCGTCCCTGAGCCAGAGGAACATGAGTGGTCACCGGATCTTGAGGTCGCGCCGGAGGAGATGGCCGGGGTCGTCAAATGGCTCCGGGGCAAGAATGCCGCCCCGGGGCCGGACGGTATCCCCGGCCGGGTCTGGTTGCTCGCCGCGAGCGTCCTGGGGGAGAGGCTGAGGAGCCTCTACTCTGGGCTCCTGAGGTCGGGGACGTTCCCCGACCTATGGAGAGAAAGTCGGATGGTCCTCTTGAGGAAGGATGGGAGGCCGGGGGATTCTCCCTCCGCGTACCGGCCCATTTGTCTCCTGGATGAGGCGGGCAAGATCTTCGAGAAGATCATTGTTGCCCGCCTCTCCAGACACCTGTCCCGCGACGGCCCCGATCTAGCGGACTGCCAGTTTGGCTTCCGGGAGGGGCGATCGACGGTCAACGCTATCGACCGTCTCAAGTCCCTCTCGGACAATGCCGTGGCAAGGGGCGGGGTGTGCTTGGCGGTGTCCATTGACATCGTCAATGCGTTCAAC
Organism: Megalopta genalis; assembly: GCF_051020955.1. Lineage (NCBI taxonomy): Eukaryota > Metazoa > Arthropoda > Insecta > Hymenoptera > Halictidae > Megalopta > Megalopta genalis. The sequence goes on from NW_027476103.1 coordinate 2,099,082, forward strand.
ACCCTGCCCTGGTCCGCCATTAGGGAGGCCCTCGTCGATCACCAGGTGCCTGCCTATCTGAGGCGGGTGATCGGAGCCTACCTGCGGGACAGGTGGGTCGAATACCCGGGCCGGTACGGGATGATACGGAGGGAGGTGGACCGCGGGGTCCCGCAGGGGTCCGTTTTAGGACCGCTCCTGTGGGACCTGGGTTACAACGCGGTCCTGGAAAAGGCCTCCCTACCCGACGGTGCCACCCTCGTCTGCTACGCGGACGACACGTTGGTGGTCGCCGTCGGGAGTACCTTCGAGAGGACCATCCGACGAGCAGAGGTTGCGGTGGCAGCCGTCGTCGCGAGGATCCGCGATCTGGGGCTGAAAATAGCCCCGGAGAAGGCCGAGGCTGTCTGGTTTCATGGACGACCTCGGTCTCGGCCACCGGCCAGATCGTGGATCCGGGTTGGAGAAGCCTGCGTCGAGGTGAAGTCCGAGTTGAAATATCTCGGACTGACCCTCGACAGCCGCTGGAGCTTCGATGCGCATCTCGACCGTCTCGTCCCCCGAGTCGAAAAGGCGGCTGTCTCTTTGGGCCGCCTGCTGCCCAACCTCGGGGGACCGGGAGATTTGGTGCGCCGCCTATACCTGGGCGTGGTGCGGTCTATGGCCTTATACGGTGCCCCAATATGGGCGCCGTACGTGATGACCAGCCGGCGCAACACGCTGTTGTTGCGCCGGCTGCAGAGGCGGATGGCCATCCGCCTCATAAGAGGTTACCGCACCACGTCTACCGTGGCGGCGCTTGCTCTGGCGGGAGAACTTCCCTTCGAGCTTCAGGCGGCGGTGCGCGCCTATGTTTATGGGCGCACAAGCATCGCCAGCCGTGCTCGAGGGGCCCCGCCGGAGCGAGAGACGGTCGAGGGCTTCGAGCTCCAGGCCCGGAGACTAGCGCTCGCAAGATGGCGTGCCGAGCTTTGCTCCCACGCCGGCGAGCGCGTCCCCGGGGCTCTCCTGCCGCACTTCACCTCGTGGCGGGAGAGACGGCATGGCAGGCTCTCCTACCGAGCGACGCAGGTGTTCACCGGGCATGGCTGCTTCGGTGTCTACCTGTGTCGCATCGGGCGGGAAGCGACGACGGTGTGCCACCATTGTGGCGCGGAGGAAGACTCGGCGCAGCACACGCTGGAGGAATGTCCCGCCTTTTCAGCGCTGCGCCGAGTCCTAAAACGAGTAGTCGGCCACGACCTCGCACTCTCCAGCCTAGTTGGGGCCATGCTGGAGGGCCCGGGGAAGTGGGCGGCAGCAATCTCTTTCTGCGAGGAGGTTATGTCGCGGAAGGAGGCTGCCGAGCGGGATCGGGAGCTTACAGATCCCGCCCGACGTGCCCGGGGACGGCGTGCGCGCCCACGCCGAGAAACCCCGGGCAGCTGAGAGTAGGCGGGCGGCGGGTGTACCAGAACATGCTGGTTTCATTGCCCGCCGCCCGCCAACAGAGGAGGACCTCCACTGTTGGGAGTGGGGGATGACGAGTCGCCAGAAGGAGGCGAGGGTTAACTGTAATCCTCCTCCAATATACTCGTCGTCCCCCCGGCGGCCGCTGTGATCAGGGCGGGGGCCCTGGTCACCTATCGCGCGGTCGCCGTGTCGGGGCGGTGCGGGGTGCGACCCCTCGCGCCGCCGAATTTAAATGGATTTTAGGGGGGAGGATTTATTTTATTTCCCCCCGGGACGCGGCCGGCCATCGTTACCATCCTGATGGCCGGCCAGGCGAGGGGGGGCCGCGGTAGTGTTCTTCAAGAGTTCCCGTGGCTCCCCCGTTGAATCGCCAGCGATCGGTCCTGCGTCCTCAGGTCGCCGTGGAGGTTTTAGTGGGTCAAACCCCACACTACCCTCGTCCCGCACCCCCGGGCGGGGCGGGGGTGTCTGGCGAGCAGATTTCCTCCACGTAAAATAAAAAAAAAAAAAAAAAAAAAGGTTATGTCAAGGTTATGTCAAGGTTATGTCAAGGTTATGTCAAGGTTATGTCAAGGTTATGTCAAGGTTATGTCAAGGTTATGTCAAGGTTCCCCCCCATGTCCGCTACCTTGTCGTGGTGGGGGGGCTTCGTGCCCTAATGATCCTCAAGGCTGTGCCGGCGGGGAATTTATTCCCTGGCAGGTTCTACCATGCCGGAGTGGCTTGAGGTGAGGGGCCAACTAAAGTCGGACACATACCGTAAACCTGTGGTCATGTTTTACAGGAACGGGGGTCTTGCCTTAACCGGCCGGGCCGCGAGGATGACAACCTCTCTAAAAAATCCCTAGCCCCAAGCAGTGTTGCGCGGTGATGAGGGTGTAGCTGGACTAAGCGCCAGCTATGGTTGGTGGGTGCACCAATCTTTAGCGGACAACCCCGGGGTACCTGGCGACCCCCGGGTGTATTAGCCTTCCCCGGGTATGGCGGCTCTGCCCGGGGTGACCTTCTTTCCGACCACACTCGTGGGACCAATTATGGATTCTTTTTCACAAACAACCGGGGAGGGGGGATACGAGCGTGAGGGGGAGGTGCGCGGGCCTATCGTGCGCCTCAAAAGATGCACAGAGCCGGTGTCGCGGAGGCATTCGGCGACACGCGGCAAAAAGAGGACCGCAGCGGGCCTTGGTGAGTGCGATGAGGGGGAGGAGTCAGATTTCTCTGTCTCCTCCCACCACTCATCGCAGAGTGTCCCGGGCTCGTCGTCAGCGAGGAAGAGAGGACGGCCGCCGACGACCGGCGAATATGTTGGCCTCGCAGAGGCCAAACTTAGGCTGGCCGAGGCCTCGCAGTTGGAGGCCGAGGCAAGGGAGGTGGCGGCGATATTCGACCCGGGTGCCCCCGTGCCGAGACCATCGCGGTCGAGCGTTCCGCTCCCGGACGAGACGGATATCGCGGAAAATTTCCGCAACCGTCCGACGCGGGATGTCGCGGCCGCTATATTGGAGAGCCTGGATGAGGTGGCCAGGATCTCCGGCGTTTCGAAGGGGCTGAAGGGCAACTTGGCCCGCGCCCTGAGGGTGGCCGCCTTAAACGGCAGGGTAGGGGTGTCCGAGCTGGCAGTGAGGTCAGCTACCGACGCCACGCGTGTCCTGGAGGCCGAAAATGCCGTCCTCAGGGGGCAAATGACGGAGCTGCAGGCGGAGGTAGCCCGGCTCCGGCAGGTGGTGGAGGCGAGAACGGCTGCTGCTGCAATGCCCCCGCCGCCACGCCCGGGAAAGGGCTCAGTATCGCTGCCGATCGTCGACGCCCGGGATTGCCATCGCTCCGGGCAAGAAAAGTCCTCGCCACCACCTGCGGCTGCGCCCGCAGATTTTCTGGCGCAAATAGGCGCCCTGATAGACGCCAAATTGGCGTCATTCAGGAAGGAGCTCGCGCCGCGAACGGACTCGGCCCTACGATCGGTGGCCCCTGGGCCGTCCGTCCCCTCACAGTCTTCGGACAAGGTGGGGCGGAGGGCGAAGAAGAAAAAGAAAGGTGAGAAAGCTGGGGCGGCTAAAGCGGCCCAGACGAAGCCCGCTCGACCGCGAGCAGAATTGGCCCCACCCTCCGCCGCGCCTCCACCCCAGGAGGCGTGGTCTCAGGTGGTTGGCCGGAAGGTCAAAAAGGCGGCAGCCAAGGCCACTGCGGCCGCGAATAGAAAAGGACGGGTGGTCCCGGCGGCCCCCAGGAAGACACCCCTGCCTCCTCGACCGCCACGCACAGCAGCGGTTACCATAACGGTTCCGTCTGGCGTGGACATTACTTACGCGCAGGCGATGGCCACTGCCAGGTCCAAGGTGGACCTGGCAGAAATTGGCATCGCCTCGCTGAGGCCGCGAAGGGCGGTGACTGGGGGGTTAATTTTGGAAGTCCCTGGCACCGATGGGGCCGCCAAGGCCACCGTCCTCGCCACAAAAGTGGCGGAAGCGCTGGCAGGCACCGGCGTAAAGGTCGCGCGTCCGGTCAAAAAAGCTGACCTTAGGGTGCGCGGCCTGGTCGATTCGACCACGCCGGCGGAGGTCGCTGCGGCTGTTGCCCGCGTGGGCGGGTGCAGCGAGGGGGACATCAATACCGGCGAAATCCGGTCTTCCCCCTCGGGATTGGGCACCCTCTGGGTCCGATGTCCTGCCGCGGCCGCTCGCAAGGTTGCTGTCGCGGGCCGGATAACCGTCGGCTGGACCCATGCAGCCGTGGAGGCCCTGAGTGCCCGGCCTCTGCAGTGTTACCGTTGCCTTGATGTTGGCCACACCAGTCAGCGGTGCACTTCTGCCGAGGATAGGTCCGACTGCTGCTATAGATGCGGCAGTCGGGACCATAAGGTGGCAGCCTGTACGGCCACGCCCAATTGTCCGCTTTGTGCGGGCGCGGGCAGGCCTTCTGGTCACCGCCTCGGCGGCCGGGCGTGTCCTGTCAGTGCGAGGCGAGGCAAGGTAGGCGGCCAAAGGTCGTCTGCCAGATTCAATAAAAAAGGGAAGGAAACCACGATGGCCAAGGCAGCGACCACCGTGGCCAGCAACGAAAAGGCGGCACCGCCTGATGCTACCGCCGCACCCGCGGGGGCGAATGGGGCCACTAAAGTCCCTGACGCCACCGCATCCGCGGCCGTGACGGCGATGGACACGGCTGTGTAATGGGGCCCCCGGGCCCGATAATACAAGTTAACCTCAACTGCTCGGCCAGAGCGCAGGATCTCCTGTTTCAATGCCTGGCCGAGCGGGGTGCCGGGTTGGCAGTCGTGGCGGAGCCGCACAGGGTCGCCAAACATCCACACTGGATGGGGGACTCGATTGGCTCCGCCGCGATTATTTGGGCTTGGAGGCCGGGGTCCCCGCCGTGCTCGCTTATCGAGCGCGGCCTGGGATACGTGGCCGTCGATTGGGGCGGCACCGCGGTTGTGGCGATATACGCACCTCCAAGGTGGTCCCTCGAAGAGTTTGAGCAGTATCTGGACGGGGTAGGGAGATGCGTCTCCCGCTGCCATCCCCGTCCGGTGCTGGTCCTGGGGGACTTTAATGCCAAGGCCACGGCTTGGGGTTCCCCCGTGACTGATTCGAGGGGCCGGGAGGTGCTGGATTGGGCGGCGGGACTGGAGCTCCGTCTCCTGAACACGGGCTCGGTCCATACGTGCGTGCGGCATAACGGGGGGTCCATCGTTGACCTTTCGTGGGCAACGCCCCAGGCCGCGCGCCGTATTACGGGGTGGAGGGTGGCGGAAGGGGTCGAGACGTTGTCTGACCACAGATACATAGTTCTCGACCTCTCCGCCGCCCCAACATCGGCACTCCGTCGTCGCTCCGCCGATGAAGGTTCGCCTCGACCGCGGTGGGCGCTGAAGCGCCTCGACCAGGACGCTCTGATGGCGGCGGCCCACGTCGTGGCCTGGCCAGCAACACCGGCCGGGCCAGTCGACGGGAATGGGGAGGCCCATTGGTTCCGTGGCGCAATGACGTCCATTTGCGACGTAGCCATGCCCCGGGCCAGGGTCTTCCCGAGGAAGGCGGTGTACTGGTGGTCGCGCGCGATAGCGGAGTTACGCACCGAGTGCGTCCGCGCGCGACGCCAGTACGCTCGCGCCCGTCGACGACGACGTACGGACGACGTTCTGGCTGCCCAGCTGTACGGGCGATATCGGGAGAAGGTGGTCGCCCTGCAGCTGGCCATCAGGCGAGCGAAGGACCAGGCCTGGCGCGATCTCCTCGGCTCTCTAAACCGAGATCCGTGGGGGCGCCCATACAAGATGGCATTGGGACGATTGCGTCCCTGGGCGCCCCCCGTGACGGAGAGCCTGGATCCGGGGCTGCTCGGGCGGGTCGTGGACGCTTTATTCCCCGTTAGCGTGGAGGCGTCCCGGCCCGTCCCTGAGCCAGAGGAACATGAGTGGTCCCCGGATCTTGAGGTCGCGCCGGAGGAGATGGCCGGGGTCGTCAAATGGCTCCGGGGCAAGAATACCGCCCCGGGGCCGGACGGTATCCCCGGCCGGGTCTGGTTGCTCGCCGCGAGCGTCCTGGGGGAGAGGCTGAGGAGCCTCTACTCTGGGCTCCTGAGGTCGGGGACGTTCCCCGACCTTTGGAGAGAAAGTCGGATGGTCCTCTTGAGGAAGGATGGGAGGCCGGGGGATTCTCCCTCCGCGTACCGGCCCATTTGTCTCCTGGACGAGGCGGGCAAGATCTTCGAGAAGATCATTGTTGCCCGCCTCTCCAGACACCTGTCCCGCGACGGCCCAGATCTGGCGGACTGCCAGTTTGGTTTCCGGGAGGGGCGATCGACGGTCGATGCTATCGGCCGTGTCAAGTCCCTCTCGGACAATGCCGTGGCAAGGGGCGGGGTGTGCTTGGCGGTGTCCATTGACATCGTCAATGCGTTCAACACCCTGCCCTGGTCCGCCATTAGGGGGGCCCTCGTTGATCACCAGGTGCCTCCCTATCTGAGGCGGGTGATCGGGGCCTACCTGCGGGATAGGTGGGTCGAATACCCGGGCCGGTGCGGGATGATACGGAGGGAAGTGGACCGCGGGGTCCCGCAGGGGTCCGTTTTAGGACCGCTCCTGTGGGACCTGGGTTACAACGCGGTCCTGGAGAAGGCCTCCCTGCCCGACGGTGCCACCCTCGTCTGCTACGCGGACGACACGTTGGTGGTCGCCGTCGGGAGTACCTTCGAGAGGACCATCCGACGAGCAGAGGTTGCGGTGGCAGCCGTCGTCGCGAGGATCCGCGATCTGGGGCTGAAAATAGCCCCGGAGAGGGCCGAGGCTGTCTGGTTCCACGGACGGCCTCGGTCTCGGCCACCGGCCAGATCGTGGGTCCGGGTTGGAGAAGCCTGCGTCGAGGTGAAGTCCGAGTTGAAATATCTCGGACTGATACTCGACAGCCGCTGGAGCTTCGATGCGCATCTCGCCCGTCTCGTTCCCCGAGTCGAAAAGGCGGCGGCCTCTTTGGGCCGCTTGCTGCCCAACCTCGGGGGACCGGGAGATTTGGTGCGCCGCCTATACCTGGGCGTGGTGCGGTCTATGGCCTTATACGGTGCCCCAATCTGGGCGCCGTACGTGATGACCAGCCGGCGCAACACGCTGTTGTTGCGCCGGCTGCAGAGGCGGATGGCCATCCGCCTCATAAGAGGTTACCGCACCACGTCTACCGTGGCGGCGCTTGCTCTGGCGGGAGAACTTCCCTTCGAGCTTCAAGCGGCGGTGCGCGCCTATGTTTATAGGCGCACTAGCATCGCCAGCCGTGCTCGAGGGGCCCCGCCGGAGCGTGAGACGGTCGAGGGCTTCGAGCTCCAGGCCCGGCGACTAGCGCTCGCCAGATGGCGTGCCGAGCTTTGCTCCCACGCCGGCGAGCGCGTCCCCGGGGCTCTCCTGCCGCACTTCACCTCGTGGCGGGAGAGACGGCATGGCAGGCTCTCCTACCGAGCGACGCAGGTGTTCACCGGGCATGGCTGCTTCGGTGTCTACCTGTGTCGCATCGGGCGGGAAGCGACGACGGTGTGCCACCATTGTGGCGCGGAGGAAGACTCGGCGCAGCACACGCTGGAGGAATGTCCCGCCTTTTCAGCGCTGCGCCGAGTCCTAAAACGGGAAGTCGGTCACGACCTCGCACTCTCCAGCCTAGTTGGGGCCATGCTGGAGAGCCCGGGGAAGTGGGCGGCAGCAATCTCTTTCTGCGAGGATGTTATGTCGCGGAAGGAGGCTGCCGAGCGGGATCGGGAGCTTACAGATGCCGCCCGACGTGCCCGGGGACGGCGTGCGCGCCCACGCCGAGAAACCCCGGGCAGCTGAGAGTAGGCGGGCGGCGGGTGTACCAGAACATGCTGGTTTCATTGCCCGCCGCCCGCCAACAGAGGAGGACCTCCACTGTTGGGAGTGGGGGATGACGAGTCGCCTGATGGAGGGGAGGGTTAACTGTGATCCTCCTCCAATATACTCGTCGTCCCCCCGGCGGCCGCTGTGATCAGGGCGGGGGCCCTGGTCACCTATCGCGCGGTCGCCGTGTCGGGGCGGTGCGGGGTGCGACCCCTCGCGCCGCCGAATTTAAATGGATTTTTTAGGGGGGAGGATTTATTTTATTTCCCCCCGGGACGCGGCCCGCCATCGTTACCATCCTGATGGCCGGCCAGGCGAGGGGGAGCCGCGGTAGTGTTCTTCAAGAGTTCCCGTGGCTCCCCCGTTGAATCGCCAGCGATCGGTCCTGCGTCCTCAGGTCGCCGTGGAGGTTTTAGTGGGTCAAATCCCACACTACCCTCGTCCCGCTCCCCCGGGCGGGGCGGGGGTGTCTGGCGAGCAGATTTCCTCCACGTAAAATAAAAAAAAAAAAAAAAAAAAAAAAAAAAAAAAAAAAGGTTATGTCAAGGTTATGTCAAGGTTATGTCAAGGTTATGTCAAGGTTATGTCAAGGTTATGTCAAGGTTATGTCAAGGTTATGTCAAGGTTATGTCAAGGTTGGCGCTGAAGCGCCTCGACCAGGACGCTCTGATGGCGGCAGCCCACGTCGTGGCCTGGCCAGCAACACCGGCCGGGCGAGTCGACGGGAATGGGGAGGCCCGTTGGTTCCGGGGCGCAATGACGTCGGTTTGCGACGTCGCCATGCCCCGGGCCAGGGTCTTCCCGAGGAAGGCGGTGTACTGGTGGTCGTGCGAAATAGCGGAATTACGCACCGTGTGCGTCCGCGCGCGACGCCAGTACGCTCGCGCCCGTCGACGACGACGTACGGACGACGTGCTGGCTGTCCAGCTGTATGGGAGATATCGGGAGAAGGTGGTCGCCCTGCAGCTGGCCATCAGGCGAGCGAAGGACCAGGCCTGGCGCGATCTCCTCGGCTCTCTGAACCGAGATCCGTGGGGGCGCCCATACAAGATGGCTTTGGGACGACTACGTCCCTGGGCGCCCCCCGTGACGGAGAGCCTGGATCCGGGGCTGCTCGGGCGGGTCGTGGACGCTTTATTCCCCGTTAGCGGGGAGGCGTCCCGGCCCGTCCCTGAGCCAGAGGAACATGAGTGGTCCCCGGATCTTGAGGTCGCGCCGGAGGAGATGGCCGGGGTCGTCAAATGGCTCCGGGGCAAGAATACCGCCCCGGGGCCGGACGGTATCCCCGGCCGGGTCTGGTTGCTCGCCGCGAGCGTCCTGGGGGAGAGGCTGAGGAGCCTCTACTCTGGGCTCCTGAGGTCGGGGACGTTCCCCGACCTATGGAGAGAAAGTCGGATGGTCCTCTTGAGGAAGGATGGGAGGCCGGAGGATTCTCCCTCCGCGTACCGGCCCATTTGTCTCCTGGATGAGGCGGGCAAGATCTTCGAGAAGATCATTGTTGCCCGCCTCTGCAGACACCTGTCCCGCGACGGCCCAGATCTGGCGGACTGCCAGTTTGGCTTCCGGGAGGGGCGATCGACGGTCGACGCTATCGACCGTCTCAAGTCCCTCTCGGACAATGCCGTGGCAAGGGGCGGGGTGTGCTTGGCGGTGTCCATTGACATCGTCAATGCGTTCAACACCCTGCCCTGGTCCGCCATTAGGGGGGCCCTCGTCGATCACCAGGTGCCTCCATATCTGAGGCGGGTGATCGGGGCCTACCTGCGGGACAGGTGGGTCGAATACCCGGGCCGGTACGGGATGATACGGAGGGAAGTGGACCGCGGGGTCCCGCAGGGGTCTGTTTTAGGACCGCTCCTGTGGGACCTGGGTTACAACGCGGTCCTGGAAAAGGCCTCCCTGCCCGACGGTGCCACCCTCGTCTGCTACGCGGACGACACGTTGGTGGTCGCCGTCGGAAGTACCTTCGAGAGGACCATCCGACGAGCAGAGGTTGCGGTGGCAGCCGTCGTCGCGAGGATCCGCGATCTGGGGCTGAAAATAGCCCCGGAGAAGGCCGAGGCTGTCTGGTTCCACGGACGGCCTCGGTCTCGGCCACCGGCCAGATCGTGGATCCGGGTTGGAGAAGCCTGCGTCGAGGTGAAGTCCCAGTTGAAATATCTCGGACTGATCCTCGACAGCCGCTGGAGCTTCGATGCGCATCTCGACCGTCTCGTCCCCCGAGTCGAAAAGGCGGCGGCCTCTTTGGGCCGCCTGCTGCCCAACCTCGGGGGACCGGGAGATTTGGTGCGCCGCCTATACCTGGGCGTGGTGCGGTCTATGGCCTTATACGGTGCCCCAATATGGGCGCCGTACGTGATGACCAGCCGGCGCAACACGCTGTTGTTGCGCCGGCTGCAGAGGCGGATGGCCATCCGCCTCATAAGGGGTTACCGCACCACGTCTACCGTGGCGGCGCTTGCTCTGGCGGGAGAACTTCCCTTCGAGCTTCAGGCGGCGGTGCGCGCCTATGTTTATAGGCGCACAAGCATCGCCAGCCGTGCTCGAGGGGCCCCGCCGGAGCGAGAGACGGTCGAGGGCTTCGAGCTCCAGGCCCGGCGACTAGCGCTCGCCAGATGGCGTGCCGAGCTTTGCTCCCACGCCGGCGAGCGCGTTCCCGGGGCTCTCCTGCCACACTTCACCTCGTGGCGGGAGAGACGGCATGGCAGGCTCTCCTACCGAGCGACGCAGGTGTTCACCGGGCATGGCTGCTTCGGTGTCTACCTGTGTCGCATCGGGCGGGAAGCGACGACGGTGTGCCACCATTGTGGCGCGGAGGAAGACTCGGCGCAGCACACGCTGGAGGAATGTCCCGCCTTTTCAGCGCTGCGCCGAGTCCTAAGACGAGAAGTCGGCCGCGACCTCGCACTCTCCAGCCTAGTTGGGGCCATGCTGGAGGGCCCGGGGAAGTGGGCGGCAGCAATCTCTTTCTGCGAGGAGGTTATGTCGCGGAAGGAGGCTGCCGAGCGGGATCGGGAGCTTACAGATCCCGCCCGACGTGCCCGGGGGCGGCGTGCGCGCCCACGCCAAGAAACCCCGGGCAGCTGAGAGTAGGCGGGCGGCGGGTGTACCAGAATATGCTGGTTTCATTGCCCGCCGCCCGCCAACAGAGGAGGACGTCCACTGTTGGGAGTGGGGGATGACGAGTCGCCTGAGGGAGGCGAGGGTTAACTGTGATCCTCCTCCGGTATACTCGTCGTCCCCCCGGCGGCCGCTGTGATCAGGGCGGGGGCCCTGGTCACCTATCGCGCGGCCGCCGTGTCGGGGCGGTGCGGGGTGCGACCCCTCGCGCCGCCGAATTTAAATGGATTTTAGGGGGGAGGATTTATCTCCCCCCGGGACGCGGCCGGCCATCGTTACCATCTTGATGGCCGGCCAGGCGAGGGGGAGCCGCGGTAGTGTTCTTCAAGAGTTCCCGTGGCTCCCCCGTTGAATCGCCAGCGATCGGTCCTGCGTCCTCAGGTCGCCGTGGAGGTTTTAGTGGGTCAAACCCCACACTACCCTCGTCCCGCTCCCCCGGGCGGGGCGGGGGTGTCTGGCGAGCAGATTTCCTCCACGTAAAATAAAAAAAAAAAAAAAAAAAAAAGGTTATGTCAAGGTTATGTCAAGGTTATGTCAAGGTTATGTCAAGGTTATGTCAAGGTTATGTCAAGGTTATGTCAAGGTTATGTCAAGGTTATGTCAAGGTTATGTCAAGGTTATGTCAAGGTTATGTCAAGGTTATGTCAAGGTTATGTCAAGGTTATGTCAAGGTTATGTCAAGGTTATGTCAAGGTTATGTCAAGGTTATGTCAAGGTTATGTCAAGGTTATGTCAAGGTTATGTCAAGGTTATGTCAAGGTTATGTCAAGGTTATGTCAAGGTTATGTCAAGGTTATGTCAAGGTTATGTCAAGGTTATGTCAAGGTTATGTCAAGGTTATGTCAAGGTTATGTCAAGGTTATGTCAAGGTTATGTCAAGGTTATGTCAAGGTTATGTCAAGGTTATGTCAAGGTTATGTCAAGGTTATGTCAAGGTTATGTCAAGGTTATGTCAAGGTTATGTCAAGGTTATGTCAAGGTTATGTCAAGGTTATGTCAAGGTTATGTCAAGGTTATGTCAAGGTTATGTCAAGGTTATGTCAAGGTTATGTCAAGGTTATGTCAAGGTTATGTCAAGGTTATGTCAAGGTTATGTCAAGGTTATGTCAAGGTTATGTCAAGGTTATGTCAAGGTTATGTCAAGGTTATGTCAAGGTTATGTCAAGGTTATGTCAAGGTTATGTCAAGGTTATGTCAAGGTTATGTCAAGGTTATGTCAAGGTTATGTCAAGGTTATGTCAAGGTTATGTCAAGGTTATGTCAAGGTTATGTCAAGGTTATGTCAAGGTTATGTCAAGGTTATGTCAAGGTTATGTCAAGGTTATGTCAAGGTTATGTCAAGGTTATGTCAAGGTTATGTCAAGGTTATGTCAAGGTTATGTCAAGGTTATGTCAAGGTTATGTCAAGGTTATGTCAAGGTTATGTCAAGGTTATGTCAAGGTTATGTCAAGGTTATGTCAAGGTTATGTCAAGGTTATGTCAAGGTTATGTCAAGGTTATGTCAAGGTTATGTCAAGGTTATGTCAAGGTTATGTCAAGGTTATGTCAAGGTTATGTCAAGGTTATGTCAAGGTTATGTCAAGGTTATGTCAAGGTTATGTCAAGGTTATGTCAAGGTTATGTCAAGGTTATGTCAAGGTTATGTCAAGGTTATGTCAAGGTTATGTCAAGGTTATGTCAAGGTTATGTCAAGGTTATGTCAAGGTTATGTCAAGGTTATGTCAAGGTTATGTCAAGGTTATGTCAAGGTTATGTCAAGGTTATGTCAAGGTTATGTCAAGGTTATGTCAAGGTTATGTCAAGGTTATGTCAAGGTTATGTCAAGGTTATGTCAAGGTTATGTCAAGGTTATGTCAAGGTTATGTCAAGGTTATGTCAAGGTTATGTCAAGGTTATGTCAAGGTTATGTCAAGGTTATGTCAAGGTTATGTCAAGGTTATGTCAAGGTTATGTCAAGGTTATGTCAAGGTTATGTCAAGGTTATGTCAAGGTTATGTCAAGGTTATGTCAAGGTTATGTCAAGGTTATGTCAAGGTTATGTCAAGGTTATGTCAAGGTTATGTCAAGGTTATGTCAAGGTTATGTCAAGGTTATGTCAAGGTTATGTCAAGGTTATGTCAAGGTTATGTCAAGGTTATGTCAAGGTTATGTCAAGGTTATGTCAAGGTTATGTCAAGGTTATGTCAAGGTTATGTCAAGGTTATGTCAAGGTTATGTCAAGGTTATGTCAAGGTTATGTCAAGGTTATGTCAAGGTTATGTCAAGGTTATGTCAAGGTTATGTCAAGGTTATGTCAAGGTTATGTCAAGGTTATGTCAAGGTTATGTCAAGGTTATGTCAAGGTTATGTCAAGGTTATGTCAAGGTTATGTCAAGGTTATGTCAAGGTTATGTCAAGGTTATGTCAAGGTTATGTCAAGGTTATGTCAAGGTTATGTCAAGGTTATGTCAAGGTTATGTCAAGGTTATGTCAAGGTTATGTCAAGGTTATGTCAAGGTTATGTCAAGGTTATGTCAAGGTTATGTCAAGGTTATGTCAAGGTTATGTCAAGGTTATGTCAAGGTTATGTCAAGGTTATGTCAAGGTTATGTCAAGGTTATGTCAAGGTTATGTCAAGGTTATGTCAAGGTTATGTCAAGGTTATGTCAAGGTTATGTCAAGGTTATGTCAAGGTTATGTCAAGGTTATGTCAAGGTTATGTCAAGGTTATGTCAAGGTTATGTCAAGGTTATGTCAAGGTTATGTCAAGGTTATGTCAAGGTTATGTCAAGGTTATGTCAAGGTTATGTCAAGGTTATGTCAAGGTTATGTCAAGGTTATGTCAAGGTTATGTCAAGGTTATGTCAAGGTTATGTCAAGGTTATGTCAAGGTTATGTCAAGGTTATGTCAAGGTTATGTCAAGGTTATGTCAAGGTTATGTCAAGGTTATGTCAAGGTTATGTCAAGGTTATGTCAAGGTTATGTCAAGGTTATGTCAAGGTTATGTCAAGGTTATGTCAAGGTTATGTCAAGGTTATGTCAAGGTTATGTCAAGGTTATGCCAAGGTTATGCCAAGGTTATGTCAAGGTTATGTCAAGGTTATGTCAAGGTTATGTCAAGGTTATGTCAAGGTTATGTCAAGGTTATGTCAAGGTTATGTCAAGGTTATGTCAAGGTTATGTCAAGGTTATGTCAAGGTTATGTCAAGGTTATGTCAAGGTTATGTCAAGGTTATGTCAAGGTTATGTCAAGGTTATGTCAAGGTTATGTCAAGGTTATGTCAAGGTTATGTCAAGGTTATGTCAAGGTTATGTCAAGGTTATGTCAAGGTTATGTCAAGGTTATGTCAAGGTTATGTCAAGGTTATGTCAAGGTTATGTCAAGGTTATGTCAAGGTTATGTCAAGGTTATGTCAAGGTTATGTCAAGGTTATGTCAAGGTTATGTCAAGGTTATGTCAAGGTTATGTCAAGGTTATGTCAAGGTTATGTCAAGGTTATGTCAAGGTTATGTCAAGGTTATGTCAAGGTTATGTCAAGGTTATGTCGGTCGGATAAGGGACTGTCATGCGTAACTAAGGTCTTTTGGCCATAGCCTCTGCAGTTCAAGTCTTCCCCACCTTCACGTGGTACCGGCTGTTCTCGCCGAAGGGGTTCAGGCTCTCGAATGACGCAGCAACAGTGGTAGCTGTCGACGGGCACAACCACTCACTTTCATATACACACACTTTTCTACGCGTGCTTCCGGGCACCCTTTGTCTCGGGGAGAGTGTAAGAGAGGCCTTCCCCTTTTTTCCGGGGAGCCAGTGGATGAATTGAGTAACCCTATAAACGGGTTCACTCGTGAATGAAGGGGGCCTACCTATAAACGGGAATGCCCTGGCGGGTTATGAATGGTCCGGGTATCTGGTCAATAGGTACACCGGAATATGAATGAGTCTCCGAGTTCGAGGGGTCGCTGTCTGGGAGTACGGTGCAGTGATCGTCGGGGGAGGGAATGATCGGGGGTCCTGAGGGGACTTCCTCGTGTCCGTGTGCGCCCCCTATCTGGAGGGTACAGCGGTTAACACCGGTGGGCACTGCCGGGCCGCCATTAGTAGGGGGGCCCGAACCCAGCCCAGCCAGTTGGGAGGCAGCCCTGCACAGTGGTAGGGCGAATACGCTAAATCCCGCTTCTCGTAGTAGTGCCGAGTGGCGTCCGGACGGGTACCCTGCTGCGGGGAGCGGGGGGGGAACCGACGAGGCCACCGGATTGTAGGGACGCTCGGACATCGGGGGGGTCCAGGACGGGCTGCCGGTGCCCCTTCTCCCGGCGATCCTCCTGACCATATCACACATTTACACTCTCTTACACTGTTTTTGTCCCTTTATGTCTAACTTTTCTTTTTTTTTTAAAATGAACAGTGACAAAGAAAATAAGCAGGTTTTTACAGTGCCGCCTGCGTCCCTCGGTTTACCCGAGGTAAGGGTGCTTCCCGGCACCCGCAATTCCGCCAAGTCGGTAGGCAACCAGGCCGACTTGGACGTGCTGGCTACTGGAAGTCAGCGCCTCGATCTCGCGCAGGAGGGCTCGCCCTTTCTGCCGAGAAAGAGTTTGGCACGGTCTCCGCCGTCAGGATCTCGTGATCCTGCACGTGAGGCCGAGGACCGGGAGAATCCCCGGACGGCGGCCGTTACGGCCTCCTCTCCGGTGCCCAATCCCCCCTCCCCTCCCTTCTTCTCCCCTCTCCCTCCTTCCTCCCTCTTTACCTTCCCTTCTTCCCCCACCCTTGGCTCCGGAAAGGGGTCAGCGGGGAGGGGGAAGATCAAGAGGAAGAGGACCGCTTTTTCGTCGCCCGAAGAAGCACACGAATGCACGTCGGACGAATCGACGTTGGCCAGTGGTTATGTGAGTCCCCTGCCTTGCTTGGAGACTCAAGTTAAGAAGGCGGTTGCCGGTACGCGAGCCCTCTCCAAAAAGCTAGGCGCCTTAGCTGAGCAAGAGGAGGGCACGCGTAAGCTATTTAACACCATTATCAGGAGTCTCAACGAGGTGCAACATGCGGTCAAGGCTATGAGGAGGAACGAGCGTGCCCCTTCAACCTTGACTCCAGCCCACCGCCCTCCAACACGGAGCTCCCCAGCTCCGGACGCGAAGCCTGGAGGTCGCGGGGTCAATACGGGCACGCAGACCGAGCCTGCGACGGAGAGGATGGACACCGAGTGCATCGCCCCGCCGAGGACCAGGTCTTGTGGCACTCAGACCTGCGACCCGCAGGAGGTGGACGACCACGACGTAGCGGACTGGACGCGCGGGGCCAGGGACTGGCCATCTCTCCGAGCACTGGTGGACAGGAGGTGGGCGGAATCGTCGTTCGTGAACACGACAATTGTCGAGGGTAACC
The DNA here is from genome assembly GCF_051020955.1 of Megalopta genalis. NCBI lineage: Eukaryota > Metazoa > Arthropoda > Insecta > Hymenoptera > Halictidae > Megalopta > Megalopta genalis. The sequence continues at coordinate 2,115,334 of NW_027476103.1, forward strand.
CCCTCGTTGGCTGTCCGGACGACGATCTGGCGTGCTTCGCCCCAGCTGACCTCGAGGTGGGAACGGGCCCTGCCCGCTTTCTTCTAGACCGGATACCGGGGGTTGCTGACCTGAGGACGGACCCTCCATCGGTTGGTGAGTCCACATTTCTCACCCTTAGGACATCCATTCCGCGCCGCGATGCCCCCCCCAGAATCCGCGAGAAAAGAATATTTGTCGCGGCTGACAGGGTAACCGGGTCCAGCACCTTCGCGGCGGAAAACGCGTACAGGGCACTCGCGCACTTAAGGGAGTTGGGAGTCAAGATGGCATGCAAGTGCATTGCCATTGCCTCCCACCCCGACATTCCTTCGGAACCTTTCCGAAAGATGCTGGAGGCGGTTTTTTCGGGAACCGGGGTTGCAATTAAGATCTGGGGGATCCCAGCCGGCCAAATGCGTCGCCCCCCCGAGCAGCCCTCCGACACGGTACTGGTGAGGGGCGAGAACCTCACGTACGCTCAGATGCTTCGGGCCGTAAAGGATAAGGTCGACATCGACGGCGCGGGGATTCTCGTCTCCGACGTCAGGACCAGCAGGGATGGACATATGCTCATTCAAGTGAGGGGCGACGGGGCGAAGGCCAGGGCCCTCAGCTCCCTTGTTAACGAAAAAGTACAAGGGCTTAGGGCGTCGGTCGGGGTGGGAAGGGGCCCTCTCCGCACCTTGCACCTCCGCCGTGTCGAAGGCGACGCGACCGTCGACGACATAAAGGCGGCCATCCACAGGAGGCTGCCCGAATTTCCATCTGACAGCTACAAGATACGCGCTCTCCGGCCGGCGTTTGCTGGGAGGCAGAATGCATCTATTCTGGCTCCCGCGTCGGTGGCGGCGCGTATCCTCGCCCTCAGCCCGCTACGCGTGGGCTGGAGCTGCTGTCTGGTAACTGAGCGCGAGGAAATCCTCCAGTGCTTCAGGTGCCGGGGATACGGACATCGGGCCGCTGACTGTAAAGGGCCAGACCGTACAAAGGTCTGCCGCAAATGCGGCGCTGATGATCACCGGGCGGGCGAGTGTAAGGGGCGCGAGAGGTGCGTGGTCTGCGACCAGGACGGGCACCGGGACGGGGGTCTCAGATGTCCTGCATACCGCAGGGCCCTTGAAGAGGCCAGGAGCAAGGGGGGGAAGCCTCCTTCTAACGAACGACGTCCAAGAATAACGCCGCGAGCGCGAGCCTCTCCCCCTTCGGTTGAAAAGGGGATTAGCTCGTCCGCGGTGCGCAATCATAATACAACACCTGAGCAGTCTGCTCGTCGGGATGAAGCAGGCATTAGTTCTGGGGGCGGTGGTACGCGCGCGGGTGGATGTCCGCAGCCTGCACCGCGCGGTGCATCGGCCGGGGGGGTACCCCCTGTGCCAAGTAGCGCGTCGCCAACGCGCAGCGATGTCTGCGCAGACCAGTGCGCAGACTCGGCCCTTCGCCGCGAGCCGTGCCGGAAAGAGCCGAAGCTCAGGCTGAAGAGAGCGCCGGCCCAGGGACGCGCGGGGGGAGACGGGCTGACGAGTCCGAATGACGTCGTCTTGCGTCCGCGCAGCACGGAACGCGCAGGCGGCGGCGCAGGCGCGGCCGAGCTGGGCGAAATTACACGACAGGAGCCGAGCGGCTCAACAAGCACTGCGGAGCAGGGACGTGCGGAGAGGGACGGTCCTCTCCGTCAAAATATAGAAAGTAAGGCTGACGTCACGTAACGTCTGTTTCGATACGCGACTGACACGCACGGTTTTTTGTGCAAGAGTTTTTGTGCGAGGTACATTTCTTGTCGGCCTACTTCTTAAACTTTTTCTTTTTCTTACAGTTCTTTTCTTTTGTTATAACGTTAGCTTATCGGTCGTTAACCGATAAGTTTTGAAATTTAATTTAATTAATTTTATTAGTGAAGTGCAGTGTGTGGGTGCAACGGCAACGCCGAGCTTAACATTGCTGTACGGAATCCACTGTTTGGTTCATCGGAATACCTTCGCTTCGTTTTTAGCAGAGCGCAAACGTCTCGCCGATGGTAAATCCCATATTTACTCTCAATTTTCGAATTACACGAGACGTTATACTAGTGCGGCGCTATGGCTAATATGGCCAGTTTACAGAGCATCCGGCTGGGGGGTCTCAATGTTCTCCAGATAAACCTGCATAGGTGTCGGCTAGCCCACGATTTACTGCAGCAGGCTGTGCGTGAGCTCGAGGTCGACGTTGTCCTCGTGTCGGAGCCCTGGACCGTTCCAGGTGACTGGCACAGGGATGAAACCGGAAAGGCGGCCGTCTGGGTCGCGGGGAGGGGCGCTGCGGGGGCGGGGGTTAGGCCTGTAGGGGCCGTTCGGGGGGCGGTGGCGGTCAGCGTGGGTGACCTCACCCTCGTTGGCTGCTATTTCTCCCCGAATATTCCTCTCTCTGAATTCGGTGCCCTTCTCTGTGATCTTGAGGCCCTAATTGGAAATATCCCTCTGGGTCAGATTGCAGTGGGCGGGGACTTCAACGCGAAGTCCCCGGCCTGGGGATCGGTCTGCTCCGATGCAAGGGGGCACGCCGTCCTCGAGCTCATAAATAAGATGGGCCTCGTCCCGGTAAAGAGTACCGGGTCTTTCACTTTTGAGAGGGGGAGCCAGCGCTCCCTCATCGATTTTATGTTCTGTGGCGGCGGCGCCTATGCCAGGTTGATGGAGAGCAGGATCCTCGACATTGAGACTGCCTCCGACCACCGGTACATTCTGCACAAGTTTGGTGGGTGCGCGGCCGGGCGGGGACCGCATCTCGGCCCTCCGCGCCGGAGCATCGACACCAGGAAATTCTTGAAATTATATTGCAGGTATGCGCATGAAGCTAACCCTCTCAGTATTGTTACTGTTGAGGACGTGGACGCGTACATAGACATGATTGTCGACCTGGCCGGACGAGCGTCTCGCACCCTCCACCCCGGGCTGCGCGATAAGCGTCCCGTGTGGTGGTGGAGTAGCGAGATCGCGACGGCCAGGAAAATGGTTTGCAAGGCCAGGCGAAGCCTGCAGAGGGCCAGGCGCGGTCGGGACGCCGGGGCCCTGGAAGTTCGTATCTCGGCGTATAAAGTCCTTAAAAAGGACCTGGCACGCTCTATAGCGATTGCCAAGTCCGCCGCGTGGAAAAAGTTTACTGATAGCGTGGAGGCTGATGTGTGGGGCCGGCCGTACCTGTGGGTCAGCGGCAGGGTCAAGGGACGCTCTCCGCCAGCATCCCTTAGTGCCGGCGAGGTGGCGGACGTCGTCCGCAAGCTTTTTGTAACGGAGCCTCCTAGTGGGGCTCCTTTCCCTCGAATTGAGGAGTTTATATCAGAGTGCCCTGCCTCTTCTAGGCAGTTTTTTACAGAGGACGAGGTCGAGGCGGCCATCAAAAAGGTCAAGAGGAAGGCGGCCGGCGTCGACGGCATAGCGTCCTCCGTGGTCTGGGCTCTTGGGAGAGAGGCGCTCAGCCACGTCGCCCACCTTTTCAACACATGCCTCGAATTGGGATATTTCCCGGAGGCGTGGAAGGTGGGCCGGCTGGTGTTGATCCCTAAGAGGCCTGGACCCGGGGGCGTGGTGTCGTGGCGCCCGCTTTGCCTTCTCTCGAACTTCTCCAAGGCGTTTGAGTATTGTCTCAAGGAGCGCCTGGCGTCCGTTGTGGCCTTCGCAAGCAATCAATTTGGCTTTGTCAAGCGCAAAAGCACGGTCGATGCCATGTGTCGCCTCATCGACACATGGGACGCTGCCAAGCGTACAGGATTGCATTGCGTAATGGTTGCCTTGGACGTCAGGAATGCCTTTAACACCGTGAGGTGGGACGGTATTTTGGGCGCCTTGGCGGGGAAAGGGGTCTCGGCTCCGCTGTTGCGCGTGCTGAGTAGCTATCTCAGTGGGCGCGTGGTGGAGGCGACGACCCCGTCCGGACCTGAGCGTTTTCCAGTTCATGCCGGGGTGCCTCAGGGCTCCGTTCTCGGCCCCTGGTTCTGGAACGCCCAATACGATGGCCTCCTCGAGATGTCTCTTCCCAGGCACTGTAGTCTTATAGGATTTGCGGACGACGTCGCCCTGCTCGTCGGCGCGCGCAGTGCCGACCGCGTGGTTGCGTTGGCCGAGCAAACGCTCGCCCGCATCCGCGCGTGGTTCGGGGACAACCATCTAGAGCTGGCGGAGGAGAAGACCGAGGTCCTGCACCTGACCAGCAGGAAGGCTCCGGGGCCCCTCCAGCTGGCCCTCGGTTCGGCGTCCCTTCGAGGCGGCGGATGCGTGCGCTACCTCGGACTGCTGATCGAGGGAAATCAGTGTTTTCGTGCACATGTCAGGCGAAGCTGCGAGAAGGCAGCCAAGTACGCGGGCCTGCTAGCCCGAATCCTTCCCAATATCCGGGGCGGGGGCTACTGGGCTCGGCTGCTCTATTATAGGGTGGTCGAGTCGGTGGTCCTCTACGCGGCCCCTGCTTGGGCGCACGTGGCGTCGAGGTGCGGCAACGATAAGGCCATTAACGCGGTCCAGCGTTCGATCCTGGCCCGAGTGGCCAGGTCGTACAGGACCGTGTCCCTCGACGCCGTTTGTGTTCTGGCGGGCGTGCCGCCTCTGGTGTTGGTGGCGGAGGAAAGGCTTCGCATTTTTCGCAGGCTGTCCACCCTCGACCGGGGCTCGGAGGGCTTCGTGTCGGAGGCTGGGCGGGTTAAGGCTGAGGAAAGGCTTGTCACGCTACAGCGTTGGCAAGACAGATGGGACGCTGCAAAGCATGGACGCTGGACCCACCGCTTGATTCCCGTTATCAGCGAGTGGGTCCAGTGGGGCCCTAAAATTCTCAGTTTTCACCTGACCCAGTTTATCACCGGGCACGGATGCTTCTCTGAGTATCAGTCGAGGATGGGCTTTTTGTCGAGTGATCTCTGCCTGGCATGTGGGCGCGGGCCTGATGGCCCCGTTCATGCGTTCTTGGAGTGCGGGCGTTTTGCTGCCGAGAGGGGCGCCGCCGAGGGTTCGATGGGTACAGCTATCAGCCTCGGCAATTTTATGGCGCTTTTAAAAAACGACACCACCAGGACAATTCTCGTTCGCTACATCACCGGTGTTGCCAAGCAACGAGAAGAGCTTGATCGGACAGAAAAGCGACGGCACTGTAGGATGCGAGGCACCTCCAGTTGATCTGGTTGGGTCAATAGTCTAGGCGTTCACTATTTATTTATTTATTATTTATTCTTTTTTTTTTTCACTTTTATTTATGTACTTATTTATTTTCTATTTTATGTCACTTATTTATAGATGTTTGTTCTAGACTTCGGTTCCCCTAGGTTTGTCTAGGTGCTCCATGGCTATTTTTTCTTGACTTTAGGATTTTCTAGCATAGGCTTACCGTGGCCTTTGTCAAACGGTCATGACAGACGATCCAGACACCCACCGTGCAGGAATCCCGAGAGGGGACGCCGCGGTGGGTGTTCTGCGCAAAGGCTGAAGCCTGAGGAGGGGTTTAGTGGGTATACCAGGCATTGCACCTTTTTCGCCAGGGAGTCCCACACTCCCGCCCACCAACATCCAGGGGCGGCGTGCGCAAAGCATTCCCCTCCTCCTGAAAAAAAAAAAAAAAAAATGTCAAGGTTATGTCAAGGTTATGTCAAGGTTATGTCAAGGTTATGTCAAGGTTATGTCAAGGTTATGTCAAGGTTATGTCAAGGTTATGTCAAGGTTCCCCCCCGTGTCCGCTACCTTGTCGTGGTGGGGGGGCTTCGTGCCCTAATGATCCTCAAGGCTGTGCCGGCGGGGAATTTATTCCCTGGCAGGTTCTACCATGCCGGAGTGGCTTGAGGTGAGGGGCCAACTAAAGTCGGACACATACCGTAAACCTGTGGTCATGTTTTACAGGAACGGGGGTCTTGCCTTAACCGGCCGGGCCGCGAGGATGACAACCTCTCTAAAAAATCCCTAGCCCCAAGCAGTGTTGCGCGGTGATGAGGGTGTAGCTGGAGTAAGCGCCAGCTATGGTTGGTGGGTGCACCAATCGTTAGCGGACAACCCCGGGGTACCTGGCGACCCCCCGGGCGTATTAGCCTTCCCCGGGTATGGCGGCTCTACCCGGGGTGACCTCCTTTCCGACCACACTCGTGGGATTAAGTATGGAGTCTACTTTTTCACAAACAACCGGGGAGGGGGGAAACGAGCGTGAGGTGGAGGTGCGCGGGCCTATCGTGCGCCTCAAAAGATGCACAGAGCCGGTGTCGCGGAGGCATTCGGCGACACGCGGCAAAAAGAGGACCGCAGCGGGCCTTGGTGAGTGCGATGAGGGGGAGGAGTCAGATTTCTCTGTCTCCTCCCACCACTCATCGCAGAGTGTCCCGGGCTCGTCGTCAGCGAGGAAAAGAGGACGGCCGCCGACGACCGGCGAATATGTTGGCCTCGCAGAGGCCAAACTTAGGCTGGCCGAGGCTTCGCAGCTAGAGGCCGAGGCAAGGGAGGTGGCGGCGATATTCGACCCGGGAGCCCCCGTGCCGAGACCATCGCGGTCGAGCGTCCCGCTCCCGGACGAGACGGATATAGCGGAAAATTTCCGCAACCGTCCAACGCGGGATGTCGCGGCCGCTATATTGGAGAGCCTGGATGAAGTGGCCAGGATCTCCGGCGTGTCAAAGGGGCTGAAGGGCAATTTGGCCCGCGCCCTAAGGGTGGCCGCCTTAAACGGCAGGGTGGGGGTGTCCGAGCTTGCGGTTAGGTCAGCTACCGACGCCACGCGTGCCCTGGAGGCAGAGAATGCCGTCCTCAGGGGGCAAATGACGGAGCTGCGGGCGGAGGTGGCTCGGCTCCGGCAGGTGGTGGAGGCGAGTACGGCTGCTGCCGCAATGCCTCCGCCGCCGCGCCCGGGAGAGGGCTCAGTATCGCCGCCGATCGTCGCCGCCCGGGACTGCCAACGCTCCGGGCAAGAAAAGTCCTCGCCCCCACATGCGACTGCGCCCGCAGATTTTCTGGCGCAGATAAGCGCCCTGATAGACGCCAAATTGGCGTCATTCAGGAGGGAGCTCGCGCCGCGAACGGACTCGGCCCTGCGATCGGTGGCCCCTGGGCCGTCCGTCCCCTCACAGTCTTCGGACAGGGTCGGGCGGAGGGCGAAGAAGAAGAAGAAAGGTGGGAAAGCTGGGGCGGCTATAGCGGCCCAGACGGAGCCCGCTCGACCGCGAGCAGAATCGGCGCTACCCTCTGCCGCGCCTCCGCCCCAGGAGGCGTGGTCCCAGGTGGTTGGCCGCAAGGCTAAAAAGGCGGCTGCCAAGGCCACTGCGGCGGCGAATAATAAAAAAGGACGGGTGGTCCCGGCGGCCCCCAGGAAGACACCCCTGCCTCCGCGACCGCCACGCACAGCAGCGGTTACCATAACGGTTCCGTCTGGCGTGGACATTACTTACGCGCAGGCGATGGCCACTGCCAGGTCCAAGGTGGACCTGGCAGAAATTGGCATCGCCTCGCTGAGGCCGCGAAGGGCGGTGACTGGGGGGTTAATTTTGGAGGTCCCTGGCACCGATGGGGCCGCCAAGGCCACCGTCCTCGCCACAAAAGTGGCGGAAGCGCTGGCAGGCACCGGCGTAAAGGTCGCGCGTCCGGTCAAAAAAGCTGACCTTAGGGTGCGCGGCCTGGTCGATTCGACCACGCCGGCGGAGGTCGCTGCGGCTGTTGCCCGCGTGGGCGGGTGCAGCGAGGGGGACATCAATACCGGCGAAATTCGGTCTTCCCCCTCGGGATTGGGCACCCTCTGGCTCCAATGTCCTGCCGCGGCCGCTCGCAAGGTTGCTGTCGCGGGCCGGATAACTGTCGGCTGGACCCAGGCAGCCGTGGAGGCCCTGAGTGCCCGGCCTCTGCAGTGTTACCGTTGCCTTGGTGTTGGCCACACCAGTCAGCGGTGCACTTCTGCCGAGGATAGGTCCGACTGCTGCTATAGATGCGGCAGTCGGGACCATAAGGTGGCAGCCTGTACGGCCACGCCCAATTGTCCGCTTTGTGCGGGCGCGGGCAAGCCGTCTGGTCACCGCCTCGGCAGCCGGGCATGTCCTGCCAGTGTGAGGCGAGGCAAGGTAGACGGCCAAAGGCCGTCTGCCAGACTTTATAAGAAAGGGAAGGTAACCACGATGGCCAAGGCAGCGACCACCGTGGCCAGCAACGGAAAGGCAGCATCGCCTGATGCTACCGCCGCGCCCGCTGGGGCGGATGGGGCCATTAAAGTCCCAGACGCCACCGCATCCGCGGCCGTGACGGCGATGGACACGGCTGTGTAATGGGGCCCCCGGGCCCGATAATACAAGTTAACCTCAACTGCTCGGCCAGAGCGCAGGATCTCCTGTTTCAATGCATGGCCGAGCGGGGTGCCGGGTTGGCAGTCGTGGCGGAGCCGCACAGGGTCCCCAAACATCCACACTGGATGGGGGACTCGATTGGCTCCGCCGCGATTATTTGGGCTGGGAGGCCGGGGTCCCCGCCGTGCTCGCTTATCGAGCGCGGCCTGGGATACGTGGCCGTTGATTGGGGCGGCACCGCGGTTGTGGCGATATACGCACCTCCAAGGTGGTCCCTCGAAGAGTTTGAGCAGTATCTGGGCGGGGTAGGGAGATGCGTCTCCCGCTGCCATCCCCGTCCTGTGCTGGTCCTGGGGGACTTCAATGCCAAGGCCACGGCTTGGGGTTCCCCCGGGACTGACTCGAGGGGCCGGGAGGTGCTGGATTGGGCGGCGGGACTGGAGCTCCGTCTCCTGAACACGGGCTCGGTCCATACGTGCGTGCGGCATAACGGGGGGTCCATCGTTGACCTTTCGTGGGCAACGCCCCAGGCCGCGCGCCGTATTACGGGGTGGAGGGTGGCGGAAGGGGTCGAGACGTTGTCTGACCACAGATACATAGTTCTCGACCTCTCCGCCGCCCCACCATCGACACTCCGTCGTCGCCCCGCCGATGAAGGTTCGCCTCGACCGCGGTGGGCGCTGAAGCGCCTCGACCAGGACGCTCTGATGGCGGCGGCCCACGTCGTGGCCTGGCCAGCAACACCGGCCGGGCCAGTCGACGGGAATGGGGAGGCCCATTGGTTCCGTGGCGCAATGACGTCCATTTGCGACGTAGCCATGCCCCGGGCCAGGGTCTTCCCGAGGAAGGCGGTGTACTGGTGGTCGCGCGCGATAGCGGAGTTACGCACCGAGTGCGTCCGCGCGCGACGCCAGTACGCTCGCGCCCGTCGACGACGACGTACGGACGACGTTCTGGCTGCCCAGCTGTACGGGCGATATCGGGAGAAGGTGGTCGCCCTGCAGCTGGCCATCAGGCGAGCGAAGGACCAGGCCTGGCGCGATCTCCTCGGCTCTCTAAACCGAGATCCGTGGGGGCGCCCATACAAGATGGCATTGGGACGATTGCGTCCCTGGGCGCCCCCCGTGACGGAGAGCCTGGATCCGGGGCTGCTCGGGCGGGTCGTGGACGCTTTATTCCCCGTTAGCGGGGAGGCGTCCCGGCCTGTCCCTGAGCCAGAGGAACATGAGTGGTCCCCGGATCTTGAGGTCGCGCCGGAGGAGATGGCCGGGGTCGTCAAATGGCTCCGGGGCAAGAATACCGCCCCGGGGCCGGACGGTATCCCCGGCCGGGTCTGGCTGCTCGCCGCGAGCGTCCTGGGCGAGAGGCTGAGGAGCCTCTACTCTGGGCTCCTGAGGTCGGGGACGTTCCCCGACCTATGGAGAGAAAGTCGGATGGTCCTCTTGAGGAAGGATGGGAGGCCGGGGGATTCTCCCTCCGCGTACCGGCCCATTTGTCTCCTGGATGAGGCGGGCAAGATCTTCGAGAAGATCATTGTTGCCCGCCTCTCCAGACACCTGTCCCGCGACGGCCCAGATCTGGCGGACTGCCAGTTTGGCTTCCGGGAGGGGCGATCGACGGTCGACGCAATCGACCGTCTCAAGTCCCTCTCGGACAATGCCGTGGCAAGGGGCGGGGTGTGCTTGGCGGTGTCCATTGACATCGTCAATGCGTTCAACACCCTGCCCTGGTCCGCCATTAGGGAGGCCCTCGTCGATCACCAGGTGCCTCCCTATCTGAGGCGGGTGATCGGGGCCTACCTGCGGGACAGGTGGGTTGAATACCCGGGCCGATGCGGGATGATACGGAGGGAAGTGGACCGCGGGGTCCCGCAGGGGTCCGTTTTAGGACCGCTCCTGTGGGACCTAGGTTACAACGCGGTCCTGGAAAAGGCCTCCCTGCCCGACGGTGCCACCCTCGTCTGCTACGCGGACGACACGTTGGTGGTCGCCGTCGGGAGTACCTTCGAGAGGGCCATCCGTCGAGCAGAGGTTGCGGTGGCAGCCGTCGTCGCGAGGATCCACGATCTGGGGCTGAAAATAGCCCCGGAGAAGGCCGAGGCTGTCTGGTTTCACGGACGGCCTCGGTCTCGGCCACCGGCCAGATCGTGGATCCGGGTTGGAGAAGCCTGCGTCGAGGTGAAGTCCGAGTTGAAATATCTCGGACTGATCCTCGACAGCCACTGGTGCTTCGATGCGCATCTCGACCGTCTCGTCCCCCGAGTCGAAAAGGCGGCGGCCTCTTTGGGCCGCCTGCTGCCCAACCTCGGGGGACCGGGAGATTTGGTGCGCCGCCTATACCTGGGCGTGGTGCGGTCTATGGCCTTATACGGTGCCCCAATATGGGCGCCGTACGTGATGACCAGCCGGCGCAACACGCTGTTGTTGCGCCGGCTGCAGAGGCGGATGGCCATCCGCCTCATAAGAGGTTACCGCACCACGTCTACCGTGGCGGCGCTTGCTCTGGCGGGAGAACTTCCCTTCGAGCTTCAGGCGGCGGTGCGCGCCTATGTTTATGGGCGCACAAGCATCGCCAGCCGTGCTCGAGGGGCCCCGCCGGAGCGAGAGACGGTCGAGGGCTTCGAGCTCCAGGCCCGGCGACTAGCGCTCGCCAGATGGCGTGCCGAGCTTTGCTCCCACGCCGGCGAGCGCGTCCCCGGGGCTCTCCTGCCGCACTTCACCTCGTGGCGGGAGAGACGGCATGGCAGGCTCTCCTACCGAGCGACGCAGGTGTTCACCGGGCATGGCTGCTTCGGTGTCTACCTGTGTCGCATCGGGCGGGAAGCGACGACGGTGTGCCACCATTGTGGCGCGGAGGAGGACTCGGCGCAGCACACGCTGGAGGAATGTCCCGCCTTTTCAGCGCTGCGCCGAGTCCTAAAACGAGAAGTCGGCCACGACCTCGCAATCTCCAGCCTAGTTGGGGCCATGCTGGAGGGCCCGGGGAAGTGGGCGGCAGCAATCTCTTTCTGCGAGGAGGTTATGTCGCGGAAGGAGGCTGCCGAGCGGGATCGGGAGCTTACAGATCCCGCCCGACGTGCCCGGGGACGGCGTGCGCGCCCACGCCGAGAAACCCCGGGCAGCTGAGAGTAGGCGGGCGGCGGGTGTACCGGAACATGCTGGTTTCATTGCCCGCCGCCCGCCAACAGAGGAGGACGTCCACTGTTGGGTGTGGGGGATGACGAGTCGCCTGAAGGAGGCGAGGTTTAACTGTGATCCTCCTCCAATATACTCGTCGTCCCCCCGGCGGCCGCTGTGATCAGGGCGGGGGCCCTGGTCACCTATCGCGCGGTCGCCGTGTCGGGGCGGTGCGGGGTGCGACCCCTCGCGCCGCCGAATTTAAATGGATTTAGGGGGGAGGATTATATCTCCCCCGGGACGCGGCCGGCCATCCTTACCATCCTGATGGACGGCCAGGCGAGGGGGAGCCGCGGTAGTGTTCTTCAAGAGTTCCCGTGGCTCCCCCGTTGAATCGCCAGCGATCGGTCCTGCGTCCTCAGGTCGCCGTGGAGGTTTTAGTGGGTCAAGCCCCACACTACCCTCGTCCCGCTCCCCCGGGCGGGGCGGGGGTGTCTGGCGAGCAGATTTCCTCCACGTAAAATAAAAAAAAAAAAAAAAAAAAAAAAAAAAAAGGTTATGTCAAGGTTCCCCCCCGTGTCCGCTACCTTGTCGTGGTGGGGGGGCTTCGTGCCCTAATGATCCTCAAGGCTGTGCCGGCGGGGAATTTATTCCCTGGCAGGTTCTACCATGCCGGAGTGGCTCGAGGTGAGGGGCCAACTAAAGTCGGACACATACCGTAAACCTGTGGTCATGTTTTACAGGAACGGGGGTCTTGCCTTAACCGGCCGGGCCGCGAGGATGACAACCTCTCTAAAAAATCCCTAGCCCCAAGCAGTGTTGCGCGGTGAAGAGGGCGTAGCTGGAGTAAGCGCCAGCTATGGTTGGTGGGTGCACCAATCGTTAGCGGACAACCCCGGGGTACCTGGCGACCCCCCGGGCGTATTAGCCTTCCCCGGGTATGGCGGCTCTACCCGGGGTGACCTCCTTTCCGACCACACTCGTGGGATTAAGTATGGAGTCTACTTTTTCACAAACAACCGGGGAGGGGGGAAACGAGCGTGAGGTGGAGGTGCGCGGGCCTATCGTGCGCCTCAAAAGATGCACAGAGCCGGTGTCGCGGAGGCATTCGGCGACACGCGGCAAAAAGAGGACCGCAGCGGGCCTTGGTGAGTGCGATGAGGGGGAGGAGTCAGATTTCTCTGTCTCCTCCCACCACTCATCGCAGAGTGTCCCGGGCTCGTCGTCAGCGAGGAAAAGAGGACGGCCGCCGACGACCGGCGAATATGTTGGCCTCGCAGAGGCCAAACTTAGGCTGGCCGAGGCTTCGCAGCTGGAGGCCGAGGCAAGGGAGGTGGCGGCGATATTCGACCCGGGAGCCCCCGTGCCGAGACCATCGCGGTCGAGCGTCCCGCTCCCGGACGAGACGGATATAGCGGAAAATTTCCGCAACCGTCCAACGCGGGATGTCGCGGCCGCTATATTGGAGAGCCTGGATGAAGTGGCCAGGATCTCCGGCGTGTCAAAGGGGCTGAAGGGCAATTTGGCCCGCGCCCTAAGGGTGGCCGCCTTAAACGGCAGGGTGGGGGTGTCCGAGCTTGCGGTTAGGTCAGCTACCGACGCCACGCGTGCCCTGGAGGCAGAGAATGCCGTCCTCAGGGGGCAAATGACGGAGCTGCGGGCGGAGGTGGCTCGGCTCCGGCAGGTGGTGGAGGCGAGTACGGCTGCTGCCGCAATGCCTCCGCCGCCGCGCCCGGGAGAGGGCTCAGTATCGCCGCCGATCGTCGCCGCCCGGGACTGCCAGCGCTCCGGGCAAGAAAAGTCCTCGCCCCCACATGCGACTGCGCCCGCAGATTTTCTGGCGCAGATAAGCGCCCTGATAGACGCCAAATTGGCGTCATTCAGGAGGGAGCTCGCGCCGCGAACGGACTCGGCCCTGCGATCGGTGGCACCTGGGCCGTCCGTCCCCTCACAGTCTTCGGACAGGGTGGGGCGGAAGACGAAGAAGAAGAAGAAAGGTGGGAAAGCTGGGGCGGCTATAGCGGCCCAGACGGAGCCCGCTCGACCGCGAGCAGAATCGGCGCTACCCTCTGCCGCGCCTCCGCCCCAGGAGGCGTGGTCCCAGGTGGTTGGCCGCAAGGCTAAAAAGGCGGCTGCCAAGGCCACTGCGGCGGCGAATAATAAAAAAGGACGGGTGGTCCCGGCGGCCCCCAGGAAGACACCCCTGCCTCCGCGACCGCCACGCACAGCAGCGGTTACCATAACGGTTCCGTCTGGCGTGGACATTACTTACGCGCAGGCGATGGCCACTGCCAGGTCCAAGGTGGACCTGGCAGAAATTGGCATCGCCTCGCTGAGGCCGCGAAGGGCGGTGACTGGGGGGTTAATTTTGGAAGTCCCTGGCACCGATGGGGCCGCCAAGGCCACCGTCCTCGCCACAAAAGTGGCGGAGGCGCTGGCAGGCACCGGCGTAAAGGTCGCGCGTCCGGTCAAAAAAGCTGACCTTAGGGTGCGCGGCCTGGTCGATTCGACCACGCCGGCGGAGGTCGCTGCGGCTGTTGCCCGCGTGGGCGGGTGCAGCGAGGGGGACATCAATACCGGCGAAATCCGGTCTTCCCCCTCGGGATTGGGCACCCTCTGGGTCCGATGTCCTGCCGCGGCCGCTCGCAAGGTTGCTGTCGCGGGCCGGATAACCGTCGGCTGGACCCATGCAGCCGTGGAGGCCCTGAGTGCCCGGCCTCTGCAGTGTTACCGTTGCCTTGATGTTGGCCACACCAGTCAGCGGTGCACTTCTGCCGAGGATAGGTCCGACTGCTGCTATAGATGCGGCAGTCGGGACCATAAGGTGGCAGCCTGTACGGCCACGCCCAATTGTCCCCTTTGTGCGGGCGCGGGCAAGCCGTCTGGTCACCGCCTCGGCAGCCGGGCATGTCCTGCCAGTGTGAGGCGAGGCAAGGTAGGAGGCCAAAGGCCGTCTGCCAGATTTAATAAAAAGAGGAAGGAAACCACGATGGCCAAGGCAGCGACCACCGTGGCCAGCAACGAAAAGGCGGCACCGCCTGATGCTACCGCCGCGCCCGCGTGGGCGGACGGGGCCACTAAAGTCCCAGACGCCACCGCAACCGCGGCCGTGACGGCGATGGACACGGCTGTGTAATGGGGCCCCCGGGCCCGATAATACAAGTTAACCTCAACTGCTCGGCCAGAGCGCAGGACCTCCTGTTTCAATGCATGGCCGAGCGGGGTGCCGGGTTGGCAGTCGTGGCGGAGCCGCACAGGGTCCCCAAACATCCACACTGGATGGGGGACTCGATTGGCTCCGCCGCGATTATTTGGGCTGGGAGGCCGGGGTCCCCGCCGTGCTCGCTTATAGAGCGCGGCCTGGGATACGTGGCCGTCGATTGGGGCGGCACCGCGGTTGTGGCGATATACGCACCTCCAAGGTGGTCCCTCGAAGAGTTTGAGCAGTATCTGGACGGGGTAGGGAGATGCGTCTCCCGCTGCCATCCCCGTCCGGTGCTGGTCCTGGGGGACTTTAATGCCAAGGCCACGGCTTGGGGTTCCACCGGGACTGATTCGAGGGGCCGGGAGGTGCTGGATTGGGCGGCGGGACTGGAGCTCCGTCTCCTGAACACGGGCTCGGTCCATACGTGCGTGCGGCATAACGGGGGGTCCATCGTTGACCTTTCGTGGGCAACGCCCCGGGCCGCGCGCCGTATTACGGGGTGGAGGGTGGCGGAAGGGGTCGAGACGTTGTCTGACCACAGATACATAGTTCTCGACCTCTCCGCCGCCCCACCATCGACACTCCGTCGTCGCCCCGCCGATGAAGGTTCGCCGCGACCGCGGTGGGCGCTGAAGCGCCTCGACCAGGACGCTCTGATGGCGGCGGCCCACGTCGTGGCCTGGCCAGCAACACCGGCCGGGCCAGTCGACGGGAATGGGGAGGCCCATTGGTTCCGGGGCGCAATGACGTCCATTTGCGACGTAGCCATGCCCCGGGCCAGGGTCTTCCCGAGGAAGGCGGTGTACTGGTGGTCGCGCGAGATAGCGGAATTACGCACCGAGTGCGTTCGCGCGCGACGCCAGTACGCTCGCGCCCGTCGACGACGACGAACGGACGACGTGCTGGCTGCCCAGCTGTACGGGCGATATCGGGAGAAGGTGGTCGCCCTGCAGCTGGCCATCAGGCGAGCGAAGGACCGGGCCTGGCGCGATCTCCTCGGCTCTCTGAACCGAGATCCGTGGGGGCGCCCATACAAGATGGCTTTGGGACGATTGCGTCCCTGGGCGCCCCCCGTGACGGAGAGCCTGGATCCGGGGCTGCTCGGGCGGGTCGTGGACGCTTTATTCCCCGTTAGCGGGGAGGCGTCCCGGTCCGTCCCTGAGCCAGAGGAACACGAGTGGTCCCCGGATCTTGAGGTCGCGCCGGAGGAGATGGCCGGGGTCGTCAAATGGCTCCGGGGCAAGAATACCGCCCCGGGGCCGGACGGTATCCCCGGCCGGGTCTGGTTGCTCGCCGCGAGCGTCCTGGGGGAGAGGCTGAGGAGCCTCTACTCTGGGCTCCTGAGGTCGGGGACGTTCCCCGACCTATGGAGAGAAAGTCGGATGGTCCTCTTGAGGAAGGATGGGAGGCCGGGTGATTCTCCCTCCGCGTACCGGCCCATTTGTCTCCTGGATGAGGCGGGCAAGATCTTCGAGAAGATCATTGTTGCCCGCCTCTCCAGACACCTGTCCCGCGACGGCCCAGATCTGGCGGACTGCCAGTTTGGCTTCCGGGAGGGGCGATCGACGGTCGACGCAATCGACCGCCTCAAGTCCCTCTCGGACAATGCCGTGGCAAGGGGCGGGGTGTGCTTGGCGGTGTCCATTGACATCGTCAATGCGTTCAACACCCTGCCCTGGTCCGCCATTAGGGAGGCCCTCGTCGATCACCAGGTGCCTCCCTATCTGAGGCGGGTGATCGGGGCCTACCTGCGGGACAGGTGGGTTGAATACCCGGGCCGGTGCGGGATGATACGGAGGGAAGTGGACCGCGGGGTCCCGCAGGGGTCCGTTTTAGGACCGCTCCTGTGGGACCTCGGTTACAACGCGGTCCTGGAGAAGGCCTCCCTGCCCGACGGTGCCACCCTCGTCTGCTACGCGGACGACACGTTGGTGGTCGCTGTCGGGAGTACCTTCGAGAGGACCATCCGACGAGCAGAGGTTGCGGTGGCAGCCGTCGTCGCGAGGATCCGCGATCTGGGGCTGAAAATAGCCCCGGAGAAGGCCGAGGCTGTCTGGTTCCACGGACGGCCTCGGTCTCGGCCACCGGCCAGATCGTGGATCCGGGTTGGAGAAGCCTGCGTCGAGGTGAAGTCCGAGTTGAAATATCTCGGACTGATACTCGACAGCCGCTGGAGCTTCGATGCGCATCTCGACCGTCTCGTCCCCCGAGTCGAAAAGGCGGCGGCCTCTTTGGGCCGCCTGCTGCCCAACCTCGGGGGACCGGGAGATTTGGTGCGCCGCCTATACCTGGGCGTGGTGCGGTCTATGGCCTTATACGGTGCCCCAATATGGGCGCCGTACGTGATGACCAGCCGGCGCAACACGCTGTTGTTGCGCCGGCTGCAGAGGCGGATGGCCATCCGCCTTATAAGAGGTTACCGCACCGCGTCTACCGTGGCGGCGCTTGCTCTGGCGGGAGAACTTCCCTTCGAGCTTCAAGCGGCGGTGCGCGCCTATGTTTATGGGCGCACAAGCATCGCCAGCCGTGCTCGAGGGGCCCCGCCGGAGCGAGAGATGGTCGAGGGCTTCGAGCTCCAGGCCCGGCGACTAGCGCTCGCCAGATGGCGTGCCGAGCTTTGCTCCCACGCCGGCGAGCGCGTCCCCGGGGCTCTCCTGCCGCACTTCGCCTCGTGGCGGGAGAGACGGCATGGCAGGCTCTCCTACCGTGCGACGCAGGTGTTCACCGGGCATGGCTGCTTCGGTGTCTACCTGTGTCGCATCGGGCGGGAAGCGACGACGGTGTGCCACCATTGTGGCGCGGAGGAAGACTCGGCGCAGCACACGCTGGAGGAATGTCCCGCCTTTTCAGCGCTGCGCCGAGTCCTAAAACGAGAAGTCGGCCACGACCTCGCACTCTCCAGCCTAGTTGGGGCCATGCTGGAGAGCCCGGGGAAGTGGGCGGCAGCAATCTCTTTCTGCGAGGAGGTTATGTCGCGGAAGGAGGCTGCCGAGCGGGATCGGGAGCTTACAGATCCCGCCCGACGTGCCCGGGGACGGCGTGCGCGCCCACGCCGAGAAACCCCGGGCAGCTGAGAGTAGGCGGGCGGCGGGTGTACCAGTACATGCTGGTTTCATTGCCCGCCGCCCGCCAACAGAGGAGGACCTCCCCTGTTGTGAGTGGGGGATGACGAGTCGCCTGAAGGAGGCGAGGGATAATTGTGATCCTCCTCCAATATACTCGCCGTCCCCCCGGCGGCCGCTGTGATCAGGGCGGGGGCCCTGGTCACCTATCGCGCGGTCGCCGTGTCGGGGCGGTGCGGGGTGCGACCCCTCGCGCCGCCGAATTTAAATGGATTTTAGGGGGGAGGATTTATTTTATTTCCCCCCGGGACGCGGCCGGCCATCGTTACCATCCTGATGGCCGGCCAGGCGAGAGGGAGCCGCGGTAGTGTTCTTCAAGAGTTCCCGAGGCTCCCCCGTTGAATCGCCAGCGATCGGTCCTGCGTCCTCAGGTCGCCGTGGAGGTTTTAGTGGGTCAAACCCCACACTACCCTCGTCCCGCTCCCCCGGGCGGGGCGGGGGTGTCTGGCGAGCAGATTTCCTCCACGTAAAATAAAAAAAAAAAAAAGGTTATGTCAAGGTCCCCCCCGTGTCCGCTACCTTGTCGTGGTGGGGGGGCTTCGTGCCCTAATGATCCTCAAGGCTGTGCCGGCGGGGAATTTATTCCCTGGCAGGTTCTACCATGCCGGAGTGGCTTGAGGTGAGGGGCCAACTAAAGTCGGACACATACCGTAAACCTGTGGTCATGTTTTACAGGAACGGGGGTCTTGCCTTAACCGGCCGGGCCGCGAGGATGACAACCTCTCTAAAAAATCCCTAGCCCCAAGCAGTGTTGCGCGGTGAAGAGGGCGTAGCTGGAGTAAGCGCCAGCTATGGTTGGTGGGTGCACCAATCGTTAGCGGACAACCCCGGGGTACCTGGCGACCCCCCGGGCGTATTAGCCTTCCCCGGGTATGGCGGCTCTACCCGGGGTGACCTCCTTTCCGACCACACTCGTGGGATTAAGTATGGAGTCTACTTTTTCACAAACAACCGGGGAGGGGGGAAACGAGCGTGTGGGGGAGGTGCACGGGCCTATCGTGCGCCTCAAAAGATGCACAGAGCCGGTGTCGCGGAGGCATTCGGCGACACGCGGCAAAAAGAGGACCGCAGCGGGCCTTGGTGAGTGCGATGAGGGGGAGGAGTCAGATTTCTCTGTCTCCTCCCACCACTCATCGCAGAGTGTCCCGGGCTCGTCGTCAGCGAGGAAAAGAGGACGGCCGCCGACGACCGGCGAATATGTTGGCCTCGCAGAGGCCAAACTTAGGCTGGCCGAGGCTTCGCAGCTGGAGGCCGAGGCAAGGGAGGTGGCGGCGATATTCGACCCGGGAGCCCCCGTGCCGAGACCATCGCGGTCGAGCGTCCCGCTCCCGGACGAGACGGATATAGCGGAAAATTTCCGCAACCGTCCAACGCGGGATGTCGCGGCCGCTATATTGGAGAGCCTGGATGAAGTGGCCAGGATCTCCGGCGTGTCAAAGGGGCTGAAGGGCAATTTGGCCCGCGCCCTAAGGGTGGCCGCCTTAAACGGCAGGGTGGGGGTGTCCGAGCTTGCGGTTAGGTCGGCTACCGACGCCACGCGTGCCCTGGAGGCAGAGAATGCCGTCCTCAGGGGGCAAATGACGGAGCTGCGGGCGGAGGTGGCTCGGCTCCGGCAGGTGGTGGAGGCGAGTACGGCTGCTGCCGCAATGCCTCCGCCGCTGCGCCCGGGAGAGGGCTCAGTATCGCCGCCGATCGTCGCCGCCCGGGACTGCCAACGCTCCGGGCAAGAAAAGTCCTCGCCCCCACATGCGACTGCGCCCGCAGATTTTCTGGCGCAGATAAGCGCCCTGATAGACGCCAAATTGGCGTCATTCAGGAGGGAGCTCGCGCCGCGAACGGACTCGGCCCTGCGATCGGTGGCACCTGGGCCGTCCGTCCCCTCACAGTCTTCGGACAGGGTGGGGCGGAAGACGAAGAAGAAGAAGAAAGGTGGGAAAGCTGGGGCGGCTATAGCGGCCCAGACGGAGCCCGCTCGACCGCGAGCAGAATCGGCGCTACCCTCTGCCGCGCCTCCGCCCCAGGAGGCGTGGTCCCAGGTGGTTGGCCGCAAGGCTAAAAAGGCGGCTGCCAAGGCCACTGCGGCGGCGAATAATAAAAAAGGACGGGTGGTCCCGGCGGCTCCCAGGAAGACACCCCTGCCTCCGCGACCGCCACGCACAGCAGCGGTTACCATAACGGTTCCGTCTGGCGTGGACATTACTTACGCGCAGGCGATGGCCACTGCCAGGTCCAAGGTGGACCTGGCAGAAATTGGCATCGCCTCGCTGAGGCCGCGAAGGGCGGTGACTGGGGGGTTAATTTTGGAAGTCCCTGGCACCGATGGGGCCGCCAAGGCCACCGTCCTCGCCACAAAAGTGGCGGAAGCGCTGGCAGGCACCGGCGTAAAGGTCGCGCGTCCGGTCAAAAAAGCTGACCTTAGGGTGCGCGGCCTGGTCGATTCGACCACGCCGGCGGAGGTCGCTGCGGCTGTTGCCCGCGTGGGCGGGTGCAGCGAGGGGGACATCAATACCGGCGAAATCCGGTCTTCCCCCTCGGGATTGGGCACCCTCTGGGTCCGATGTCCTGCCGCGGCCGCTCGCAAGGTTGCTGTCGCGGGCCGGATAACCGTCGGCTGGACCCATGCAGCCGTGGAGGCCCTGAGTGCCCGGCCTCTGCAGTGTTACCGTTGCCTTGATGTTGGCCACACCAGTCAGCGGTGCACTTCTGCCGAGGATAGGTCCGACTGCTGCTATAGATGCGGCAGTCGGGGCCATAAGGTGGCAGCCTGTACGGCCACGCCCAATTGTCCGCTTTGTGCGGGCGCGGGCAGGCCTTCTGGTCACCGCCTCGGCGGCCGGGCGTGTCCTGTCAGTGCGAGGCGAGGCAAGGTAGGCGGCCAAAGGTCGTCTGCCAGATTCAATAAAAAAGGGAAGGAAACCACGATGGCCAAGGCAGCGACCACCGTGGCCAGCAACGAAAAGGCGGCACCGCCTGATGCTACCGCCGCACCCGCGGGGGCGAATGGGGCCACTAAAGTCCCTGACGCCACCGCATCCGCGGCCGTGACGGCGATGGACACGGCTGTGTAATGGGGCCCCCGGGCCCGATAATACAAGTGAACCTCAACTGCTCGGCCAGAGCGCAGGATCTCCTGTTTCAATGCCTGGCCGAGCGGGGTGCCGGGTTGGCAGTCGTGGCGGAGCCGCACAGGGTCCCCAAACATCCACACTGGATTGGGGACTCGATTGGCTCCGCCGCGATTATTTGGGCTGGGAGGTCGGGGTCCCCGCCGTGCTCGGTTATCGAGCGCGGCCTGGGATACGTGGCCGTTGATTGGGGCGGAACCGCGGTTGTGGCGATATACGCACCTCCAAGGTGGTCCCTCGAAGAGTTTGAGCAGTATCTGGACGGGGTAGGGAGATGCGTCTCCCGCTGCCATCCCCGTCCGGTGCTGGTCCTGGGGGACTTCAATGCCAAGGCCACGGCTTGGGGTTCCCCCGGGACTGACTCGAGGGGCCGGGAGGTGCTGGATTGGGCGGCGGGACTGGAGCTCCGTCTCCTGAATACGGGCTCGGTCCATACGTGCGTGCGGCATAACGGGGGGTCCATCGTTGACCTTTCGTGGGCAACGCCCCCGGCCGCGCGCCGTATTACGGGGTGGAGGGTGGCGGAAGGGGTCGAGACGTTGTCTGACCACAGATACATAATTCTCGACCTCTCCGCCGTCCCACCATCGACACCCCGTCGTCGCCCCGCTGATGAAGGTTCGCCTCAACCGCGGTGGGCGCTGAAGCGCCTCGACCAGGACGCTCTGATGGCGGCAGCCCACGTCGTGGCCTGGCCAGCAACACCGGCCGGGCCAGTCGACGGGAATGGGGAGGCCCGTTGGTTCCGGGGCGCAATGACGTCGGTTTGCGACGTCGCCATGCCCCGGGCCAGGGTCTTCCCGAGGAAGGCGGTGTACTGGTGGTCGCGCGCGATAGCGGAATTACGCACCGAGTGCGTCCGCGCGCGACGCCAGTACGCTCGCGCCCGTCGACGACGACGTACGGACGACGTGCTGGCTGCCCAGCTGTACGGGCGATATCGGGAGAAGGTGGTCGCCCTGCAGCTGGCCATCAGGCGAGCGAAGGACCAGGCCTGGCGCGATCTCCTCGGCTCTCTGAACCGAGATCCGTGGGGGCGCCCATACAAGATGGCATTGGGGCGATTACGTCCCTGGGCGCCCCCCGTGACGGAGAGCCTGGATCCGGGGCTGCTCGTGCGGGTCGTGGACGCTTTATTCCCCGTTAGCGGGGAGGCGTCCCGGCCCGTCCCTGAGCCAGAGGAACATGAGTGGTCCCCGGATCTTGAGGTCGCGCCGGAGGAGATGGCCGGGGTCGTCAAATGGCTCCGGGGCAAGAATACCGCCCCGGGGCCGGACGGTATCCCCGGCCGGGTCTGGTTGCTCGCCACGAGCGTCCTGGGGGAGAGGCTGAGGAGCCTCTACTCTGGGCTCCTGAGGTCGGGGACGTTCCCCGACCTATGGAGAGAAAGTCGGATGGTCCTCTTGAGGAAGGATGGGAGGCCGGGGGATTCTCCCTCCGCGTACCGGCCCATTTGTCTCCTGGATGAGGCGGGCAAGATCTTCGAGAAGATCATTGTTGCCCGCCTCTCCAGGCACCTGTCCCGCGACGGCCCAGATCTGGCGGACTGCCAGTTTGGCTTCCGGGAGGGGCGATCGACGGTCGACGCTATCGTCCGTCTCAAGTCCCTCTCGGACAATGCCGTGGCAAGGGGCGGGGTGTGCTTGGCGGTGTCCATTGACATCGTCAATGCGTTCAACACCCTGCCCTGGTCCGCCATTAGGGGGGCCCTCGTCGATCACCAGGTGCCTCCCTATCTGAGGCGGGTGATCGGGGCCTACCTGCGGGACGGGTGGGTCGAATACCCGGGCCGGTACGGGATGATACGGAGGGAAGTGGACCGCGGGGTCCCGCAGGGGTCCGTTTTAGGACCGCTCCTGTGGGACCTGGGTTACAACGCGGTCCTGGAAAAGGCCTCCCTGCCCGACGGTGCCACCCTCGTCTGCTACGCGGACGACACGTTGGTGGTCGCCGTCGGGAGTACCTTCGATAGGACCATCCGACGAGCAGAGGTTGCGGTGGCAGCCGTCGTCGCGAGGATCCGCGATCTGGGGCTGAAAATAGCCCCGGAGAAGGCCGAGGCTGTCTGGTTTCACGGACGGCCTCGGTCTCGGCCACCGGCCAGATCGTGGATCCGGGTTGGAGAAGCCTGCGTCGAGGTGAAGTCCGAGTTGAAATATCTCGGACTGATCCTCGACAGCCGCTGGAGCTTCGATGCGCATCTCGACCGTCTCGTCCCCCGAGTCGAAAAGGCGGCGGCCTCTTTGGGCCGCCTGCTGCCCAACCTCGGGGGACCGGGAGATTTGGTGCGCCGCCTATACCTGGGCGTGGTGCGGTCTATGGCCTTATACGGTGCCCCAATATGGGCGCCGTACGTGATGACCAGCCGGCGCAACACGGTGTTGTTGCGCCGGCTGCAGAGGCGGATGGCCATCCGCCTCATAAGAGGTTACCGCACCACGTCTACCGTGGCGGCGCTTGCTCTGGCGGGAGAAATTCCCTTCGAGCTTCAGGCGGCGGTGCGCGCCTATCTTTATAGGCGCACAAGCATCGCCAGCCGTGCTCGAGGGGCCCCGCCGGAGCGAGAGACGGTCGAGGGCTTCGAGCTCCAGGCCCGGAGACTAGCGCTCGCCAGATGGCGTGCCGAGCTTTGCTCCCACGCCGGCGAGCGCGTCCCCGGGGCTCTCCTGCCGCACTTCACCTCGTGGCAGGAGAGACGGCATGGCAGGCTCTCCTACCGAGCGACGCAGGTGTTCACCGGGCATGGCTGCTTCGGTGTCTACCTGTGTCGCATCGGGCGGGAAGCGACGACGGTGTGCCACCACTGTGGCGCGGAGGAAGACTCGGCGCAGCACACGCTGGAGGAATGTCCCGCCTTTTCAGCGCTGCGCCGAGTCCTAAAACGGGAAGTCGGTCACGACCTCGCACTCTCCAGCCTAGTTGGGGCCATGCTGGAGAGCCCGGGGAAGTGGGCGGCAGCAATCTCTTTCTGCGAGGATGTTATGTCGCGGAAGGAGGCTGCCGAGCGGGAACGGGAGCTTACAGATCCCGCCCGACGTGCCCGGGGACGGCGTGCGCGCCCACGCCGAGAAACTCCGGGCAGCTGAGAGTAGGCGGGCGGCGGGTGTACCAGAACATGCTGGTTTCATTGCCCGCCGCCCGCCAACAGAGGAGGACCTCCACTGTTGGGAGTGGGGGATGACGAGTCGCCTGAGGGAGGCGAGGGTTAACTGTAATCCTCCTCCAATATACTCGTCGTCCCCCCGGCGTCCGCTGTGATCAGGACGGGGGCCCTGGTCACCTATCGCGCGGTCGCCGTGTCGGGGCGGTGCGGGGTGCGACCCCTCGCGCCGCCGAATTTAAATGGATTTTAGGGGGGAGGATTTATTTTATTTCCCCCCGGGACGCGGCCGGCCATCGTTACCATCCTGATGGCCGGCCAGGCGAGGGGGGGCCGCGGTAGTGTTCTTCAAGAGTTCCCGTGGCTCCCCCGTTGAATCGCCAGCGATCGGTCCTGCGTCCTCAGGTCGCCGTGGAGGTTTTAGTGGGTCAAACCCCACACTACCCTCGTCCCGCACCCCCGGGCGGGGCGGGGGTGTCTGGCGAGCAGATTTCCTCCACGTAAAATAAAAAAAAAAAAAAAAAAAGGTTATGTCAAGGTCCCCCCCGTGTCCGCTACCTTGTCGTGGTGGGGGGGCTTCGTGCCCTAATGATCCTCAAGGCTGTGCCGGCGGGGAATTTATTCCCTGGCAGGTTCTACCATGCCGGAGTGGCTTGAGGTGAGGGGCCAACTAAAGTCGGACACATACCGTAAACCTGTGGTCATGTTTTACAGGAACGGGGGTCTTGCCTTAACCGGCCGGGCCGCGAGGATGACAACCTCTCTAAAAAATCCCTAGCCCCAAGCAGTGTTGCGCGGTGAAGAGGGCGTAGCTGGAGTAAGCGCCAGCTATGGTTGGTGGGTGCACCAATCGTTAGCGGACAACCCCGGGGTACCTGGCGACCCCCCGGGTGTATTAGCCTTCCCCGGGTATGGCGGCTCTGCCCGGGGTGACCTTCTTTCCGACCACACTCGTGGGACCAATTATGGATTCTTTTTCAAATATAACCGGGGAGGGGGGAAACGAGCGTGAGGTGGAGGTGCGCGGGCCTATCGTGCGCCTCGAAAGATGTACAGAGCCGGTGTCGCGGAGGCATTCGGCAACACGCGGCAAAAAGAGGACCGCAGCGGGCCTTGGTGAGTGCGATGACGGGGAGGAGTCAGATTTCTCTGTCTCCTCCCACCACTCATCGCAGAGTGTCCCGGGCTCTTCGTCGGCGAGGAAGAGAGGGCGGCCGCCGACGACCGGCGAATATGTTGGCCTCGCAGAGGCCAAACTTAGGCTGGCCGAGGCTTCGCAGCTGGAGGCCGAGGCAAGGGAGGTGGCGGCGATATTCGACCCGGGTGCCCCCGTGCCGAGACCATCGCGGTCGAGCGTCCCGCTCCCGGACGAGACTGATATCGCGGAAAATTTCCGCAACCGTCCGACGCGGGATGTCGCGGCCGCTATACTGGAGAGCCTGGATGAGGTGGCCAGGATCTCCGGCGTTTCGAAGGGGCTGAAGGGCAACTTGGCCCGCGCCCTGAGGGTGGCCGCTTTAAACGGCAGGGTGGGGGTATCCGAGCTTGCGGTTAGGTCGGCTACCGACGCCACGCGTGCCCTGGAGGCCGAGAATGCCGTCCTCAGGGGACAAATGACGGAGCTGCAGGCGGAGGTGGCCCGGCTCCGGCAGGTGGTGGAGGCGAGAACGGCTGCTGCCGCAATGCCTCCGCCGCCGCGCCCGGGAGAGGGCTCAGTATCGCTGCCGATCGTCGCCGCCCGGGACTGCCAACGCTCCGGGCAAGAAAAGTCCTCGCCCCCACCTGCGGCTGCGCCCGCAGATTTTCTGGTGCAGATAAGCGCCCTGATAGACGCCAAATTGGCGTCATTCAGGAGGGAGCTCGCGCCGCGAACGGACTCGGCCCTGCGATCGGTGGCACCTGGGCCGACCGTCCCCTCACAGTCTTCGGACAGGGTGGGGCGGAAGACGAAGAAGAAGAAGAAAGGTGGGAAAGCTGGGACGGCTATAGCGGCCCAGACGGAGCCCGCTCGACCGCGAGCAGAATTGGCCCCACCCTCCGCTGCGCCTCCACCCCAGGAGGCGTGGTCCCAGGTGGTTGGCCGGAAGGCCAAAAAGGCGGCTGCCAAGGCCACTTCGGCCGCGAATAAAAAAGGACGGGTGGTCCCGGCGGCCCCCGGGAAGACACCCCTGCCTCCTCGACCGCCACGCACAGCAGCGGTTACCATAACGGTTCCGTCTGGCGTGGACATTACTTACGCGCAGGCGATGGCCACTGCCAGGTCCAAGGTGGACCTGGCAGAAATTGGCATCGCCTCGCTGCGGCCGCGAAGGGCGGTGACTGGGGGGTTAATTTTGGAGGTCCCTGGCACCGATGGGGCCGCCAAGGCCACCGTCCTCGCCACAAAAGTGGCGGAAGCGCTGGCAGGCACCGGCGTAAAGGTCGCGCGTCCGGTCAAAAAAGCTGACCTTAGGGTGCGCGGCCTGGTCGATTCGACCACGCCGGCGGAGGTCGCTGCGGCTGTTGCCCGCGTGGGCGGGTGTAGCGAGGGGGACATCAATACCGGCGAAATCCGGTCTTCCCCCTCGGGATTGGGCACCCTCTGGGTCCGATGTCCTGCCGCGGCCGCTCGCAAGGTTGCTGTCGCGGGCCGGATAACCGTCGGCTGGACCCAGGCAGCCGTGGAGGCCCTGAGTGCCCGGCCACTGCAGTGTTACCGTTGCCTTGGTGTTGGCCACACCGGTCAGCGGTGCACTGCTGCCGAGGATAGGTCCGACTGCTGTTATAGATGCGGCAGTCGTGACCACAAGGTGGCAGCCTGTACGGCCTCGCCCAATTGTCTGCTTTGTGCGGGCGCGGGCAGGCCGTCTGGTCACCGCCTCGGCAGCCGGGCTTGTCCTGCCAGTGCGGGGCGGGGCAGGGGAGGCGGCCAAAGGCCGTCTGCCAGGTATAATAAAAAGGGGAGGGAAACCACGATGGCCAAGGCAGCAACCACCGTGGCCAGCAACGAAAAGGTAGCATCGCCTGATGCTACCGCCGCGCCCGCGTGGGCGGATGGGGCCAATAAAGTCCCAGACGCCACCGCATACGCGGCCGTGACGGCGATGGACACGGCTGTGTAATGGGGCCCCCGGGCCCGATAATACAAGTGAACCTCAACTGCTCGGCCAGAGCGCAGGATCTCCTGTTTCAATGCCTGGCCGAGCGGGGTGCCGGGTTGGCAGTCGTGGCGGAGCCGCACAGGGTCCCCAAACATCCACACTGGATGGGGGACTCGATTGGCTCCGCCGCGATTATTTGGGCTGGGAGGTCGGGGTCCCCGCCGTGCTCGGTTATCGAGCGCGGCCTGGGATACGTGGCCGTTGATTGGGGCGGAACCGCGGTTGTGGCGAT
Organism: Megalopta genalis; assembly: GCF_051020955.1. NCBI lineage: Eukaryota > Metazoa > Arthropoda > Insecta > Hymenoptera > Halictidae > Megalopta > Megalopta genalis. The sequence continues at coordinate 2,142,658 of NW_027476103.1, forward strand.
ATACGCACCTCCAAGGTGGTCCCTCGAAGAGTTTGAGCAGTATCTGGACGGGGTAGGGAGATGCGTCTCCCGCTGCCATCCCCGTCCGGTGCTGGTCCTGGGGGACTTCAATGCCAAGGCCACGGCTTGGGGTTCCCCCGGGACTGACTCGAGGGGCCGGGAGGTGCTGGATTGGGCGGCGGGACTGGAGCTCCGTCTCCTGAATACGGGCTCGGTCCATACGTGCGTGCGGCATAACGGGGGGTCCATCGTTGACCTTTCGTGGGCAACGCCCCCGGCCGCGCGCCGTATTACGGGGTGGAGGGTGGCGGAAGGGGTCGAGACGTTGTCTGACCACAGATACATAGTTCTCGACCTCTCCGCCGTCCCACCATCGACACCCCGTCGTCGTCCCGCCGATGAGGGTTCGCCTCAACCGCGGTGGGCGCTGAAGCGCCTCGACCAGGACGCTCTGATGGCGGCAGCCCACGTCGTGGTCTGGCCAGCAACACCGGCCGGGCCAGTCGACGGGAATGGGGAGGCCCATTGGTTCCGGTGCGCAATGACGTCGATTTGCGACGTCGCCATGCCCCGGGCCAGGGTCTTCCCGAGGAAGGCGGTGTACTGGTGGTCGCGCGAGATAGCGGAATTACGCACCGAGTGCGTTCGCGCGCGACGCCAGTACGCTCGCGCCCGTCGACGACGACGAACGGACGACGTGCTGGCTGCCCAGCTGTATGGGCGATATCGGGAGAAGGTGGTCGCCCTGCAGCTGGCCATCAGGCGAGCGAAAGACCAGGCCTGGCGCGATCTCCTCGGCTCTCTGAACCGAGATCCGTGGGGGCGACCATACAAGATGGCATTGGGACGATTCCGTCCCTGGGCGCCCCCCGTGACGGAGAGCCTGGATCCGGGGCTGCTCGGGCGGGTCGTGGACGCTTTATTCCCCGTTAGCGGGGAGGCGTCCCGGCCCGTCCCTGAGCCAGAGGAACATGAGTGGTCCCCGGATCTTGAGGTCGCGCCGGAGGAGATGGCCGCGGTCGTCAAATGGCTCCGGGGCAAGAATACCGCCCCGGGGCCGGACGGTATCCCCGGCCGGGTCTGGTTGCTCGCCGCGAGCGTCCTGGGGGAGAGGCTGAGGAGCCTCTACTCTGGGCTCCTGAGGACGGGGACGTTCCCCGACCTATGGAGAGAAAGTCGGATGGTCCTCTTGAGGAAGGATGGGAGGACGGGGGATTCTCCCTCCGCGTACCGGCCCATTTGTCTCCTGGATGAGGCGGGCAAGATCTTCGAGAAGATCATTGTTGCCCGCCTCTCCAGACACCTGTCCCGCGACGGCCCAAATCTGGCGGACTGCCAGTTTGGCTTCCGGGAGGGGCGATCGACGGTCGACGCTATCGACCGTCTCAAGTCCCTCTCGGTCAATGCCGTGGCAAGGGGCGGGGTGTGCTTGGCGGTGTCCATTGACATCGTCAATGCGTTCAACACCCTGCCCTGGTCCGCCATCAGGGAGGCCCTCGTCGATCACCAGGTGCCTCCCTATCTGAGGCGGGTGATCGGGGCCTACCTGCGGGACAGGTGGGTTGAATACCCGGGCCGGTACGGGATGATACGTAGGGAAGTGGACCGCGGGGTCCCGCAGGGGTCCGTTTTAGGACCACTCCTGTGGGACCTGGGTTACAACGCGGTCCTGGAAAAGGCCTCCCTGCCCGACGGTGCCACCCTCGTCTGCTACGCGGACGACACGTTGGTGGTCGCCGTCGGGAGTACCTTCGAGAGGACCATCCGGCGAGCAGAGGTTGCGGTGGCAGCCGTCGTCGCGAGGATCCGCGATCTGGGGCTGAAAATAGCACCGGAGAGGGCCGAGGCTGTCTGGTTTCACGGACGGCCTCGGTCTCGGCCACCGGCCAGATCGTGGATCCGGGTTGGAGAAGCCTGCGTCGAGGTGAAGTCCGAGTTGAAATATCTCGGACTGATCCTCGACAGCCGCTGGAGCTTCGATGCGCATCTCGACCGTCTCGTCCCCCGAGTCGAAAAGGCGGCGGCCTCTTTGGGCCGCCTGCTGCCCAACCTCGGGGGACCGGGAGATTTGGTGCGCCGCCTATACCTGGGCGTGGTGCGGTCTATGGCCTTATACGGTGCCCCAATATGGGCGCCGTACGTGATGACCAGCCGGCGCAGCACGCTGTTGTTGCGCCGGCTGCAGAGGCGGATGGCCATCCGCCTCATAAGAGGTTACCGCACCACGTCTACCGTGGCGGCGCTTGCTCTGGCGGGAGAACTTCCCATCGAGCTTCAGGCGGCGGTGCGCGCCTATGTTTATGGGCGCACAAGCATCGCCAGCCGTGCTCGAGGGGCCCCGCCGGAGCGAGAGACGGTCGAGGGCTTCGAGCTCCAGGCCCGGAGACTAGCGCTCGCCAGATGGCGTGCCGAGCTTTGCTCCCACGCCGGCGAGCGCGTCCCCGGGGCTCTCCTGCCGCACTTCACCTCGTGGCGGGAGAGACGGCATGGCAGGCTCTCCTACCGAGCGGCGCAGGTGTTCACCGGGCATGGCTGCTTCGGTGTCTACCTGTGTCGCATCGGGCGGGAAGCGACGACGGTGTGCCACCATTGTGGCGCGGAGGAGGACTCGGCGCAGCACACGCTGGAGGAATGTCCCGCCTTTTCAGCGCTGCGCCGAGTCCTAAAACGGGAAGTCGGTCACGACCTCGCACTCTCCAGCCTGGTTGGGGCCATGCTGGAGAGCCCGCGGAAGTGGGCGGCAGCAATCTCTTTCTGCGAGGATGTTATGTCGCGGAAGGAGGCTGCCGAGCGGGATCGGGAGCTTACAGATCCCGCCCGACGTGCCCGGGGACGGCGTGCGCGCCCACGCCGAGAAACCCCGGGCAGCTGAGAGTAGGCGGGCGGCGGGTGTACCAGAACATGCTGGTTTCATTGCCCGCCGCCCGCCAACAGAGGAGGACCTCCACTGTTGGGAGTGGGGGATGACGAGTCGCCTGATGGAGGGGAGGGTTAACTGTGATCCTCCTCCAATATACTCGTCGTCCCCCCGGCGGCCGCTGTGATCATGGCGGGGGCCCTGGTCACCTATCGCGCGGTCGCCGTGTCGGGGCGGTGCGGGGTGCGACCCCTCGCGCCGCCGAATTTAAATGGATTTTAGGGGGGAGGATTTATTTTATTTCCCCCCGGGACGCGGCCCGCCATCGTTACCATCCTGATGGCCGGCCAGGCGAGGGGGAGCCGCGGTAGTGTTCTTCAAGAGTTCCCGTGGCTCCCCCGTTGAATCGCCAGCGATCGGTCCTGCGTCCTCAGGTCGCCGTGGAGGTTTTAGTGGGTCAATCCCCACACTACCCTCGTCCCGCTCCCCCGGGCGGGGCGGGGGTGTCTGGCGAGCAGATTTCCCCCACGTAAAATAAAAAAAAAAAAAAAAAAAAAAAAAGGTCCCCCCCGAGTCCCCCCCGTGTCCGCTACCTTGTCGTGGTGGGGGGGCTTCGTGCCCTAATGATCCTCAAGGCTGTGCCGGCGGGGAATTTATTCCCTGGCAGGTTCTACCATGCCGGAGTGGCTTGAGGTGAGGGGCCAACTAAAGTCGGACACATACCGTAAACCTGTGGTCATGTTTTACAGGAACGGGGGTCTTGCCTTAACCGGCCGGGCCGCGAGGATGACAACCTCTCTAAAAATCCCTAGCCCCAAGCAGTGTTGCGCGGTGAAGAGGGCGTAGCTGGAGTAAGCGCCAGCTATGGTTGGTGGGTGCACCAATCGTTAGCGGACAACCCCGGGGTACCTGGCGACCCCCCGGGCGTATTAGCCTTCCCCGGGTATGGCGGCTCTACCCGGGGTGACCTTCTTTCCGACCACACTCGTGGGACCAATTATGGATTCTTTTAAACAAATAACCGGGGAGGGAGGAAACGAGCGTGAGGTGGAGGTGCGCGGGCCTATCGTGCGCCTCAAAAGATGTGCAGAGCCGGTGTCGCGGAGGCATTCTGCAACACGCGGTAAAAAGAGGACCGCAGCGGGCCTTGGTGAGTGCGATGACGGGGAGGAGTCAGATTTCTCTGTCTCCTCCCACCACTCATCGCAGAGTGTCCCGGGCTCTTCGTCGGCGAGGAAGAGAGGACGGCCGCCGACGACCGGCGAATATGTTGGCCTCGCAGAGGCCAAACTTAGGCTGGCCGAGGCTTCGCAGCTGGAGGCCGAGGCAAGGGAGGTGGCGGCGATATTCGACCCGGGAGCCCCCGTGCCGAGACCATCGCGGTCGAGCGTCCCGCTCCCGGACGAGACGGATATAGCGGAAAATTTCCGCAACCGTCCGACGCGGGATGTCGCGGCCGCTATATTGGAGAGCCTGGATGAAGTGGCCAGGATCTCCGGCGTGTCAAAGGGGCTGAAGGGCAATTTGGCCCGCGCCCTAAGGGTGGCCGCCTTAAACGGCAGGGTGGGGGTGTCCGAGCTTGCGGTTAGGTCGGCTACCGACGCCACGCGTGTCCTGGAGGCCGAAAATGCCGTCCTCAGGGGACAAATGACGGAGCTGCAGGCGGAGGTGGCACGGCTCCGGCAGGTGGTGGAGGCGAGAACGGCTGCTGCCGCAATGCCTCCGCCGCCGCTCCCGGGAGAGGGCACAGTATCGCCGCCGATCGTCGGCGCCCGGGATTGCCATTGCTCCGGGCAAGAAAAGTCCTCGCCACCAAATGCGGCTGCGCCTGCAGATTTTCTGGTGCAGGTAAGCGCCCTGATAGACGCCAAATTGGCGTCATTCAGGAGGGAGCTCGCGCCGCGAACGGACTCGGCCCTGCGATCGGTGGCTCCTGGGCCGTCCGTCCCCTCACAGTCTTCGGACGGGGTGGGGCGGAAGGCGAAGAAGAAAAAGAAAGGTGGGAAATCTGGGGCGGCTATAGCGGCCCAGACGGAGCCCGCTCGACCTCGAGCAGAATTGGCCCCACACTCCGCCGCGCCTCCACCTCAGGAGGCGTGGTCCCAGGTGGTTGGCCGGAAGGCCAAAAAGGCGGCTGCCAAGGCCACTGCGGCCGCGAATAGAAAAGGACGGGTGGTCCCGGCGGCCCCCAGGAAGACACCCCTGCCTCCTCGACCGCCACGCACAGCAGCGGTTACCATAACGGTTCCGTCTGGCGTGGACATTACTTACGCGCAGGCGATGGCCACTGCCAGGTCCAAGGTTGACCTGGCAGAAATTGGCATCGCCTCGCTGAGGCCGCGAAGGGCGGTGACTGGGGGGTTAATTTTGGAGGTCCCTGGCACCGATGGGGCCGCCAAGGCCACCGTCCTCGCCACAAAAGTGGCGGAAGCGCTGGCAGGCACCGGCGTAAAGGTCGCGCGTCCGGTCAAAAAAGCTGACCTTAGGGTGCGCGGCCTGGTCGATTCGACCACGCCGGCGGAGGTCGCTGCTGCTGTTGCCCGCGTGGGCGGGTGCAGCGAGGGGGACATCAATACCGGCGAAATCCGGGCTTCCCCCTCGGGATTGGGCACCCTCTGGGTCCGATGTCCTGCCGCGGCCGCTCGCAAGGTTGCTGTCGCGGGCCGGATAACTGTCGGCTGGACCCAGGCAGCCGTGGAGGCCCTGAGTGCCCGGCCCCTGCAGTGTTACCGTTGCCTTGGTGTTGGCCACACCAGTCAGCGGTGCACTTCTGCCGAGGATAGGTCCAACTGCTGCTATAGATGCGGCAGTCGGGACCATAAGGTGACAGCCTGTACGGCCACGCCCAATTGTCCGCTTTGTGCGGGCGCGGGCAAGCCGTCTGGTCACCGCCTCGGGAGCCGGGCATGTCCTGCCGGTGCGGGGCGAGGCAAGGGGGGCGGCCAAAGGTCGTCTGCCAGATTTAATAAAAAAGGGAAGGGAACCACGATGGCCAAGGCAGCGACCACAGTGGCCAGCAACGAAAAGGCGGCACCTCCTGATGCTACCGCCGCACCCGCAGGGGCGGATGGGACCAATAAAGTCCCAGACGCCACCGCATCCGCGGCCGTGACGGCGATGGACACGGCTGTGTAATGGGGCCCCCGGGCCCGATAATACAAGTTAACCTCAACTGCTCGGCCAGAGCGCAGGATCTCCTGTTTCAATGCCTGGCCGAGCGGGGTGCCGGGTTGGCAGTCGTGGCGGAGCCGCACAGGGTCCCCAAACATCCACACTGGATGGGGGACTCGATTGGCTCCGCCGCGATTATTTGGGCTGGGAGGCCGGGGTCCCCGCCGTGCTCGCTTATCGAGCGCGGCCCGGGATACGTGGCCGTTGATTGGGGCGGCACCGCGGTTGTGGCGATATACGCACCTCCAAGGTGGTCCCTCGAAGAGTTTGAGCAGTATCTGGACGGGGTAGGGAGATGCGTCTCCCGCTGCCATCCCCGTCCGGTGCTGGTCCTGGGGGACTTCAATGCCAAGGCCACGGCTTGGGGTTCCCCCGGGACTGACTCGAGGGGCCGGGAGGTGCTGGATTGGGCGGCGGGACTGGAGCTCCGTCTTCTGAACACGGGCTCGGTCCATACGTGCGTGCGGCATAACGGGGGGTCCATCGTTGACCTTTCGTGGGCAACGCCCCCGGCCGCGCGCCGTATTACGGGATGGAGGGTGGCGGAAGGGGTCGAGACGTTGTCTGACCACAGATACATAGTTCTCGACCTCTCCGCCGCCCCACCATCGACACCCCGTCGTCGCCCCGCCGATTCGGGTTCGCCTCAGCCGCGGTGGGCGCTGAAGCGCCTCGACCAGGACGCTCTGATGGCGGCAGCACACGTCGTGGCCTGGCCAGCAACACCGGCCGGGCCAGTCGACGGGAATGGGGAGGCCCGTCGGTTCCGGGGCGCAATGACGTCGATTTGCGACGTCGCCATGCCCCGGGCCAGGGTCTTCCCGAGGAAGGCGGTGTACTGGTGGTCGCGCGCGATAGCGGAATTACGCACCGAGTGCGTCCGCGCGCGACGCCAGTACGCTCGCGCCCGTCGACGACGACGTACGGACGACGTGCTGGCTGCCCAACTGTACGGGCGATATCGGGAGAAGGTGGTCGCCCTGCAGCTGGCCATCAGGCGAGCGAAGGACCAGGCCTGGCGCGATCTCCTCGGCTCTCTGAACCGAGATCCGTGGGGGCGCCCATACAAGATGACATTGGGACGATTGCGTCCCTGGGCGCCCCCCGTGACGGAGAGCCTGGATCCGGGGCTGCTCGGGCGGGTCGTGGACGCTTTATTCCCCGTTAGCGGGGAGGCGTCCCGGCCTGTCCCTGAGCCAGAGGAACATGAGTGGTCCCCGGATCTTGAGGTCGCGCCGGAGGAGATGGCCGGGGTCGTCAAATGGCTCCGGGGCAAGAATACCGCCCCGGGGCCGGACGGTATCCCCGGCCGGGTCTGGTTGCTCGCCGCGAGCGTCCTGGGGGAGAGGCTGAGGAGCCTCTACTCTGGGCTCCTGAGGTCGGGGACGTTCCCCGACCTATGGAGAGAAAGTCGGATGGTCCTCTTGAGGAAGGATGGGAGGCCGGGGGATTCTCCCTCCGCGTACCGGCCCATTTGTCTCCTGGATGAGGCGGGCAAGATCTTCGAGAAGATCATTGTTGCCCGCCTCTCCAGACACCTGTCCCGCGACGGCCCCGATCTCGCGGACTGCCAGTTTGGCTTCCGGGAGGGGCGATCGACGGTAGACGCTATTGACCGTCTCAAGTCCCTCTCGGACAATGCCGTGGAAAGGGGCGGGGTGTGCTTGGCGGTGTCCATTGACATCGTCAATGCGTTCAACACCCTGCCCTGGTCCGCCATTAGGGGGGCCCTCGTCGATCACCATGTGCCTCCCTATCTGAGGCGGGTGATCGGGGCCTACCTGCGGGACAGGTGGGTTGAATACCCGGGCCGGTGCGGGATGATACGGAGGGAAGTGGACCGCGGGGTCCCGCAGGGGTCCGTTTTAGGACCGCTCCTGTGGGACCTGGGTTACAACGCGGTCCTGGAGAAGGCCTCCCTGCCCGACGGTGCCACCCTCGTCTGCTACGCGGACGACACGTTGGTGGTCGCCGTCGGGAGTACCTTCGAGAGGACCATCCGACGAGCAGAGGTTGCGGTGGCAGCCGTCGTCGCGAGGATCCGCGATCTGGGGCTGAAAATAGCCCCGGAGAAGGCCGAGGCTGTCTGGTTTCACGGACGGCCTCGGTCTCGGCCACCGGCCAGATCGTGGATCCGGGTTGGAGAAGCCTGCGTAGAGGTGAAGTCCGAGTTGAAATATCTCGGACTGATCCTCGACAGCCGCTGGAGCTTCGACGCGCATCTCGACCGTCTCGTCCCCCGAGTCGAAAAGGCAGCGGCCTCTTTGGGCCGCCTGCTGCCCAACCTCGGGGGACCGGGAGATTTGGTGCGCCGCCTATACCTGGGCGTGGTGCGGTCTATGGCCTTATACGGTGCCCCAATATGGGCGCCGTACGTGATGACCAACCGGCGCAACACGCTGTTGTTGCGCCGGCTGCAGAGGCGGATGGCCATCCGCCTCATAAGAGGTTACCGCACCGCGTCTACCGTGGCGGCGCTTGCTCTGGCGGGAGAACTTCCCTTCGAGCTTCAAGCGGCGGTGCGCGCCTATGTTTATAGGCGCACTAGCATCGCCAGCCGTGCTCGAGGGGCCCCGCCGGAGCGTGAGACGGTCGAGGGCTTCGAGCTCCAGGCCCGGCGACTAGCGCTCGCCAGATGGCGTGCCGAGCTTTGCTCCCACGCCGGCGAGCGCGTCCCCGGGGCTCTCCTGCCGCACTTCACCTCGTGGCGGGAGAGACGGCATGGCAGGCTCTCCTACCGAGCGACGCAGGTGTTCACCGGGCATGGCTGCTTCGGTGTCTACCTGTGTCGCATCGGGCGGGAAGCGACGACGGTGTGCCACCATTGTGGCGCGGAGGAAGACTCGGCGCAGCACACGCTGGAGGAATGTCCCGCCTTTTCAGCGCTGCGCCGAGTCCTAAAACGAGAAGTCGGCCACGACCTCGCACTCTCCAGCCTAGTTGGGGCCATGCTGGAGAGCCCGGGGAAGTGGGCGGCAGCAATCTCTTTCTGCGAGGAGGTTATGTCGCGAAAGGAGGCTGCCGAGCGGGATCGGGAGCTTACAGATCCCGCCCGACGTGCCCGGGGACGGCGTGCGCGCCCACGCCGAGAAACCCCGGGCAGCTGAGAGTAGGCGGGCGGCGGGTGTACCAGTACATGCTGGTTTCATTGCCCGCCGCCCGCCAACAGAGGAGGACGTCAACTGTTGGGGATGGGGGATGACGAGTCGCCTGAAGGAGGCGAGGGTTAACTGTAATCCTCCTCCAATATACTCGTCGTCCCCCCAGCGGCCGATGTGATCAGGGCGGGGGCCCTGGTCACCTATCGCGCGGTCGCCGTGTCGGGGCGGTGCGGGGTGCGACCCCTCGCGCCGCCGAATTTAAATGGATTTTAGGGGGGAGGATGTATTTTATTTCCCCCCGGGACGCGGCCGGCCATCGTTACCATCTTGATGGCCGGCCAGGCGAGGGGGAGCCGCGGTAGTGTTCTTCAAGAGTTCCCGTGGCTCCCCCGTTGAATCGCCAGCGATCGGTCCTGCGTCCTCAGGTCGCCGTGGAGGTTTTAGTGGGTCAATCCCCACACTACCCTCGTCTCGCTCCCCCGGGCGGGGCGGGGGTGTCTGGCGAGCAGATTCCCTCCACGTAAAATAAAAAAAAAAAAAAAAGGTCCCCCCCGAGTCCGCTACCTTGTCGTGGTGGGGGGGCTTCGTGCCCTAATGATCCTCAAGGCTGTGCCGGCGGGGAATTTATTCCCTGGCAGGTTCTACCATGCCGGAGTGGCTTGAGCTGAGGGGCCAACTAAAGTCGGACACATACCGTAAACCTGTGGTCATGTTTTACAGGAACGGGGGTCTTGCCTTAACCGGCCGGGCCGCGAGGATGACAACCTCTCTAAAAAATCCCTAGCCCCAAGCAGTGTTGCGCGGTGAAGAGGGCGTAGCTGGAGTAAGCGCCAGCTATGGTTGGTGGGTGCACCAATCGTTAGCGGACAACCCCGGGGTACCTGGCGACCCCCCGGGCGTATTAGCCTTCCCCGGGTATGGCGGCTCTACCCGGGGTGACCTCCTTTCCGACCACACTCGTGGGATTAAGTATGGAGTCTACTTTTTCACAAACAACCGGGGAGGGGGGAAACGAGCGTGAGGTGGAGGTGCGCGGGCCTATCGTGCGCCTCAAAAGATGCACAGAGCCGGTGTCGCGGAGGCATTCGGCGACACGCGGCAAAAAGAGGACCGCAGCGGGCCTTGGTGAGTGCGATGAGGGGGAGGAGTCAGATTTCTCTGTCTCCTCCCACCACTCATCGCAGAGTGTCCCGGGCTCGTCGTCAGCGAGGAAAAGAGGACGGCCGCCGACGACCGGCGAATATGTTGGCCTCGCAGAGGCCAAACTTAGGCTGGCCGAGGCTTCGCAGCTGGAGGCCGAGGCAAGGGAGGTGGCGGCGATATTCGACCCGGGAGCCCCCGTGCCGAGACCATCGCGGTCGAGCGTCCCGCTCCCGGACGAGACGGATATTGCGGAAAATTTCCGCAACCGTCCAACGCGGGATGTCGCGGCCGCTATATTGGAGAGCCTGGATGAAGTGGCCAGGATCTCCGGCGTGTCAAAGGGGCTGAAGGGCAATTTGGCCCGCGCCCTAAGGGTGGCCGCCTTAAACGGCAGGGTGGGGGTGTCCGAGCTTGCGGTTAGGTCAGCTACCGACGCCACGCGTGCCCTGGAGGCAGAGAATGCCGTCCTCAGGGGGCAAATGACGGAGCTGCGGGCGGAGGTGGCTCGGCTCCGGCAGGTGGTGGAGGCGAGTACGGCTGCTGCCGCAATGCCTCCGCCGCCGCGCCCGGGAGGGGGCTCAGTATCGCCGCCGATCGTCGCCGCCCGGGACTGCCAACGCTCCGGGCAAGAAAAGTCCTCGCCCCCACATGCGACTGCGCCCGCAGATTTTCTGGCGCAGATAAGCGCCCTGATAGACGCCAAATTGGCGTCATTCAGGAGGGAGCTCGCGCCGCGAACGGACTCGGCCCTGCGATCGGTGGCACCTGGGCCGTCCGTCCCCTCACAGTCTTCGGACAGGGTGGGGCGGAAGACGAAGAAGAAGAAGAAAGGTGGGAAAGCTGGGGCGGCTATAGCGGCCCAGACGGAGCCCGCTCGACCGCGAGCAGAATCGGCGCTACCCTCTGCCGCGCCTCCGCCCCAGGAGGCGTGGTCCCAGGTGGTTGGCCGCAAGGCTAAAAAGGCGGCTGCCAAGGCCACTGCGGCGGCGAATAACAAAAAAGGACGGGTGGTCCCGGCGGCCCCCAGGAAGACACCCCTGCCTCCGCGACCGCCACGCACAGCAGCGGTTACCATAACGGTTCCGTCTGGCGTGGACATTACTTACGCGCAGGCGATGGCCACTGCCAGGTCCAAGGTGGACCTGGCAGAAATTGGCATCGCCTCGCTGAGGCCGCGAAGGGCGGTGACTGGGGGGTTAATTTTGGAAGTCCCTGGCACCGATGGGGCCGCCAAGGCCACCGTCCTCGCCACAAAAGTGGCGGAAGCGCTGGCAGGCACCGGCGTAAAGGTCGCGCGTCCGGTCAAAAAAGCTGACCTTAGGGTGCGCGGCCTGGTCGATTCGACCACGCCGGCGGAGGTCGCTGCGGCTGTTGCCCGCGTGGGCGGGTGCAGCGAGGGGGACATCAATACCGGCGAAATCCGGTCTTCCCCCTCGGGATTGGGCACCCTCTGGGTCCGATGTCCTGCCGCGGCCGCTCGCAAGGTTGCTGTCGCGGGCCGGATAACTGTCGGCTGGACCCAGGCAACCGTGGAGGCCCTGAGTGCCCGGCCTCTGCAGTGTTACCGCTGTCTTGGTGTTGGCCACACCAGTCAGCGGTGCACTTCTGCCGAGGATAGGTCCGACTGCTGCTATAGATGCGGCAGTCGGGACCATAAGGTGGCAGCCTGTACGGCCACGCCCAATTGTCCGCTTTGTGCGGGCGCGGGCAAGCCGTCTGGTCACCGCCTCGGCAGCCGGGCTTGTCCTGCCAGTGCGGGGCGGGGCAGGGGAGGCGGCCAAAGGCCGTCTGCCAGGTATAATAAAAAGGGGAGGGAAACCACGATGGCCAAGGCAGCAACCACCGTGGCCAGCAACGAAAAGGTAGCATCGCCTGATGCTACCGCCGCGCCCGCGGGGGCGAATGGGGCCACTAAAGTCCCTGACGCCACCGCATCCGCGGCCGTGACGGCGATGGACACGGCTGTGTAATGGGGCCCCCGGGCCCGATAATACAAGTTAACCTCAACTGCTCGGCCAGAGCGCAGGATCTCCTGTTTCAATGCCTGGCCGAGCGGGGTGCCGGGTTGGCAGTCGTGGCGGAGCCGCACAGGGTCCCCAAACATCCACACTGGATGGGGGACTCGATTGGCTCCGCCGCGATTATTTGGGCTGGGAGGCCGGGGTCCCCGCCGTGCTCGCTTATCGAGCGCGGCCTGGGATACGTGGCCGTCGATTGGGGCGGCACCGCGGTTGTGGCGATATACGCACCTCCAAGGTGGTCCCTCGAAGAGTTTGAGCAGTATCTGGACGGGGTAGGGAGATGCGTCTCCCGCTGCCATCCCCGTCCGGTGCTGGTCCTGGGGGACTTTAATGCCAAGGCCACGGCTTGGGGTTCCCCCGGGACTGATTCGAGGGGCCGGGAGGTGCTGGATTGGGCGGCGGGACTGGAGCTCCGTCTCCTGAACACGGGCTCGGTCCATACGTGCGTGCGGCATAACGGGGGGTCCATCGTTGACCTTTCGTGGGCAACGCCCCAGGCCGCGCGCCGTATTACGGGGTGGAGGGTGGCGGAAGGGGTCGAGACGTTGTCTGACCACAGATACATAGTTCTCGACCTCTCCGCCGCCCCACCATCGACACTCCGTCGTCGCCCCGCCGATGAAGGTTCGCCTCGACCGCGGTGGGCGCTGAAGCGCCTCGACCAGGACGCTCTGATGGCCGCAGCACACGTCGTGGCCTGGCCAGCAACACCGGCCGGGCCAGTCGACGGGAATGGGGAGGCCCATTGGTTCCGTGGCGCAATGACGTCGATTTGCGACGTAGCCATGCCCCGGGCCAGGGTCTTCCCGAGGAAGGCGGTGTACTGGTGGTCGCGCGCGATAGCGGAGTTACGCACCGAGTGCGTCCGCGCGCGACGCCAGTACGCTCGCGCCCGTCGACGACGACGTACGGACGACGTTCTGGCTGCCCAGCTGTACGGGCGATATCGGGAGAAGGTGGTCGCCCTGCAGCTGGCCATCAGGCGAGCGAAGGACCAGGCCTGGCGCGATCTCCTCGGCTCTCTAAACCGAGATCCGTGGGGGCGCCCATACAAGATGGCATTGGGACGATTGCGTCCCTGGGCGCCCCCCGTGACGGAGAGCCTGGATCCGGGGCTGCTCGGGCGGGTCGTGGACGCTTTATTCCCCGTTAGCGGGGAGGCGTCCCGGCCTGTCCCTGAGCCAGAGGAACATGAGTGGTCCCCGGATCTTGAGGTCGCGCCGGAGGAGATGGCCGGGGTCGTCAAATGGCTCCGGGGCAAGAATACCGCCCCGGGGCCGGACGGTATCCCCGGCCGGGTCTGGCTGCTCGCCGCGAGCGTCCTGGGCGAGAGGCTGAGGAGCCTCTACTCTGGGCTCCTGAGGTCGGGGACGTTCCCCGACCTATGGAGAGAAAGTCGGATGGTCCTCTTGAGGAAGGATGGGAGGCCGGGGGATTCTCCCTCCGCGTACCGGCCCATTTGTCTCCTGGATGAGGCGGGAAAGATCTTCGAGAAGATCATTGTTGCCCGCCTCTCCAGACACCTGTCCCGCGACGGCCCAGATCTGGCGGACTGCCAGTTTGGCTTCCGGGAGGGGCGATCGACGGTCGACGCAATCGACCGTCTCAAGTCCCTCTCGGACAATGCCGTGGCAAGGGGCGGGGTGTGCTTGGCGGTGTCCATTGACATCGTCAATGCGTTCAACACCCTGCCCTGGTCCGCCATTAGGGAGGCCCTCGTCGATCACCAGGTGCCTCCCTATCTGAGGCGGGTGATCGGGGCCTACCTGCGGGACAGGTGGGTCGAATACCCGGGCCGGTGCGGGATGATACGGAGGGAAGTGGACCGCGGGGTCCCGCAGGGGTCCGTTTTAGGACCGCTCCTGTGGGACCTGGGTTACAACGCGGTCCTGGAAAAGGCCTCCCTGCCCGACGGTGCCACCCTCGTCTGCTACGCGGATGACACGTTGGTGGTCGCCGTCGGGAGTACCTTCGAGAGGACCATCCGACGAGCAGAGGTTGCGGTGGCAGCCGTCGTCGCGAGGATCCGCGATCTGGGGCTGAAAATAGCCCCGGAGAAGGCCGAGGCTGTCTGGTTTCACGGACGGCCTCGGTCTCGGCCACCGGCCAGATCGTGGATCCGGGTTGGAGAAGCCTGCGTCGAGGTGAAGTCCGAGTTGAAATATCTCGGACTGATCCTCGACAGCCACTGGTGCTTCGATGCGCATCTCGACCGTCTCGTCCCCCGAGTCGAAAAGGCGGCGGCCTCTTTGGGCCGCCTGCTGCCCAATCTCGGGGGACCGGGAGATTTGGTGCGCCGCCTATACCTGGGCGTGGTGCGGTCTATGGCCTTGTACGGTGCCCCAATATGGGCGCCGTACGTGATGACCAGCCGGCGCAACACGCTGTTGTTGCGCCGGCTGCAGAGGCGGATGGCCATCCGCCTCATAAGAGGTTACCGCACCACGTCTACCGTGGCGGCGCTTGCTCTGGCGGGTGAACTTCCCTTCGAGCTTCAGGCGGCGGTGCGCGCCTATGTTTACAGGCGCACTAGCATCGCCAGCCGTGCTCGGGGGTCCCCGCCGGAGCGAGAGACGGTCGAGGGCTTCGAGCTCCAGGCCCGGAGACTAGCGCTCGCCAGATGGCGTGCCGAGCTTTGCTCCCACGCCGGCGAGCGCGTTCCCGGGGCTCTCCTGCCGCACTTCACCTCGTGGCGGGAGAGACGGCATGGCAGGCTCTCCTACCGAGCGACGCAGGTGTTCACCGGGCATGGCTGCTTCGGTGTCTACCTGTGTCGCATCGGGCGGGAAGCGACGACGGTGTGCCACCATTGTGGCGCGGAGGAAGACTCGGCGCAGCACACGCTGGAGGAATGTCCCGCCTTTTCAGCGCTGCGCCGAGTCCTAAAACGGGAAGTCGGTCACGACCTCGCACTCTCCAGCCTAGTTGGGGCCATGCTGGAGAGCCCGGGGAAGTGGGCGGCAGCAATCTCTTTCTGCGAGGAGGTTATGTCGCGGAAGGAGGCTGCCGAGCGGGATCGGGAGCTAACCGATCCCGCCCGACTTGCCCGGGGACGGCGTGCGCGCCCACGCCGAGAAACCCCGGGCAGCTGAGAGTAGGCGGGCGGCGGGTGTACCAGTACATGCTGGTTTCATTGCCCGCCGCCCGCCAACAGAGGGGGACGTCCACTGTTGGGAGTGGGGGATGACGAGTCGCCTGAAGGAGGCGAGGGATAATTGTGATCCTCCTCCAATATACTCGTCGTCCCCCCGGCGGCCGCTGTGATCAGGGCGGGGGCCCTGGTCACCTATCGCGCGGTCGCCGTGTCGGGGCGGTGCGGGGTGCGACCCCTCGCGCCGCCGAATTTAAATGGATTTAGGGGGGAGGATTATATCTCCCCCGGGACGCGGCCGGCCATCCTTACCATCCTGATGGCCGGCCAGGCGAGGGGGAGCCGCGGTAGTGTTCTTCAAGAGTTCCCGTGGCTCCCCCGTTGAATCGCCAGCGATCGGTCCTGCGTCCTCAGGTCGCCGTGGAGGTTTTAGTGGGTCAATCCCCACACTACCCTCTTCCCGCTCCCCCGGGCGGGGCGGGGGTGTCTGGCGAGCAGATTTCCTCCACGTAAAATAAAAAAAAAAAAAAAGGTTATGTCAAGGTCCCCCCCGTGTCCGCTACCTTGTCGTGGTGGGGGGGCTTCGTGCCCTAATGATCCTCAAGGCTGTGCCGGCGGGGAATTTATTCCCTGGCAGGTTCTACCATGCCGGAGTGGCTTGAGGTGAGGGGCCAACTAAAGTCGGACACATACCGTAAACCTGTGGTCATGTTTTACAGGAACGGGGGTCTTGCCTTAACCGGCCGGGCCGCGAGGATGACAACCTCTCTAAAAAATCCCTAGCCCCAAGCAGTGTTGCGCGGTGAAGAGGGCGTAGCTGGAGTAAGCGCCAGCTATGGTTGGTGGGTGCACCAATCGTTAGCGGTCAACCCCGGGGTACCTGGCGACCCCCCGGGCGTATTAGCCTTCCCCGGGTATGGCGGCTCTACCCGGGGTGACCTCCTTTCCGACCACACTCGTGGGATTAAGTATGGAGTCTACTTTTTCACAAACAACCGGGGAGGGGGGAAACGAGCGTGAGGTGGAGGTGCGCGGGCCTATCGTGCGCCTCAAAAGATGCACAGAGCCGGTGTCGCGGAGGCATTCGGCGACACGCGGCAAAAAGAGGACCGCAGCGGGCCTTGGTGAGTGCGATGAGGGGGAGGAGTCAGATTTCTCTGTCTCCTCCCACCACTCATCGCAGAGTGTCCCGGGCTCGTCGTCAGCGAGGAAAAGAGGACGGCCGCCGACGACCGGCGAATATGTTGGCCTCGCAGAGGCCAAACTTAGGCTGGCCGAGGCTTCGCAGCTGGAGGCCGAGGCAAGGGAGGTGGCGGCGATATTCGACCCGGGAGCCCCCGTGCCGAGACCATCGCGGTCGAGCGTCCCGCTCCCGGACGAGACGGATATAGCGGAAAATTTCCGCAACCGTCCAACGCGGGATGTCGCGGCCGCTATATTGGAGAGCCTGGATGAAGTGGCCAGGATCTCCGGCGTGTCAAAGGGGCTGAAGGGCAATTTGGCCCGCGCCCTAAGGGTGGCCGCCTTAAACGGCAGGGTGGGGGTGTCCGAGCTTGCGGTTAGGTCAGCTACCGACGCCACGCGTGCCCTGGAGGCAGAGAATGCCGTCCTCAGGGGGCAAATGACGGAGCTGCGGGCGGAGGTGGCTCGGCTCCGGCAGGTGGTGGAGGCGAGAACGGCTGCTGCCGCAATGCCTCCGCCGCCGCGCCCGGGAGAGGGCTCAGTATCGCCGCCGATCGTCGGCACCCGGGATTGCCATCGCTCCTGGCAAGAAAAGTCCTCGCCACCGCCTGCGGCTGCGCCCGCAGATTTTCTGGCGCAAATAGGCGCCCTGATAGACGCCAAATTGGCGTCATTCAGGAAGGAGCTCGCGCCGCGAACGGACTCGGCCCTGCGATCGGTGGCCCCTGGGCCGTCCGTCCCCTCACATTCTTCGGACAGTGTGGGGCGGAGGGCGAAGAAGAAGAAGAAAGGTGGGAAAGCTGGGGCGGCTAAAGCGGCCCAGACGGAGCCCGCTCGACCGCGAGCAGAATTGACCCCACCCTCCGCCGCGCCGCCACCCCAGGAGGCGTGGTCCCAGGTGGTTGGCCGGAAGGCCAAAAAGGCGGCTGCCAAGGCCACTGCGGCCGCGAATAAAAAAGGACGGGTGGTCCCGGCGGCCCCCAGGAAGACACCCCTGCCTCCTCGACCGCCACGCACAGCAGCGGTTACCATAACGGTTCCGTCTGGCGTGGACATTACTTACGCGCAGGCGATGGCCACTGCCAGGTCCAAGGTAGACCTGGCAGAAATTGGCATCGCCTCGCTGCGGCCGCGAAGGGCGGTGACTGGGGGGTTAATTTTGGAGGTCCCTGGCACCGATGGGGCCGCCAAGGCAACCGTCCTCGCCACAAAAGTGGCGGAAGCGCTGGCAGGCACCGGCGTAAAGGTCGCGCGTCCGGTCAAAAAAGCTGACCTTAGGGTGCGCGGCCTTGTCGATTCGACCACGCCGGCGGAGGTCGCTGCGGCTGTTGCCCGCGTGGGCGGGTGCAGCGAGGGGGACATCAATACCGGCGAAATCCGGTCTTCCCCCTCGGGATTGGGCACCCTCTGGGTCCGATGTCCTGCCGCGGCCGCTCGCAAGGTTGCTGTCGCGGGCCGGATAACCGTCGGCTGGACCCAGGCAGCCGTGGAGGCCCTGAGTGCCCGGCCTCTGCAGTGTTACCGTTGCCTTGGTGTTGGCCACACCAGTCAGCGGTGCACTTCTGCCGAGGATAGGTCCGACTGCTGCTATAGATGCGGCAGTCGGGACCATAAGGTGGCAGCCTGTACGGCCACGCCCAATTGTCCGCTTTGTGCGGGCGCGGGCAGGCCTTCTGGTCACCGCCTCGGCGGCCGGGCGTGTCCTGTCAGTGCGAGGCGAGGCAAGGTAGGCGGCCAAAGGTCGTCTGCCAGATTCAATAAAAAAGGGAAGGAAACCACGATGGCCAAGGCAGCGACCACCGTGGCCAGCAACGAAAAGGCGGCACCGCCTGATGCTACCGCCGCGCCCGCGTGGG
The DNA here is from genome assembly GCF_051020955.1 of Megalopta genalis. Taxonomy (NCBI): domain Eukaryota; kingdom Metazoa; phylum Arthropoda; class Insecta; order Hymenoptera; family Halictidae; genus Megalopta; species Megalopta genalis. The sequence goes on from NW_027476103.1 coordinate 2,161,080, forward strand.
CGGATGGGGCCACTAAAGTCCCAGACGCCACCGCATCCGCGGCCGTGACGGCGATGGACACGGCTGTGTAATGGGGCCCCCGGGCCCGATAATACAAGTTAACCTCAACTGCTCGGCCAGAGCGCAGGATCTCCTGTTTCAATGCCTGGCCGAGCGGGGTGCCGGGTTGGCAGTCGTGGCGGAGCCGCACAGGGTGCCCAAACATCCACACTGGATGGGGGACTCGATTGGCTCCGCCGCGGTTATTTGGGCTGGGAGGCCGGGGTCCCCGCCGTGCTCGCTTATCGAGCGCGGCCTGGGATACGTGGCCGTTGATTGGGGCGGCACCGCGGTTGTGGCGATATACGCACCTCCAAGGTGGTCCCTCGAAGAGTTTGAGCAGTATCTGGACGGTGTAGGGAGATGCGTCTCCCGCTGCCATCCCCGTCCCGTGCTGGTCCTGGGGGACTTCAATGCCAAGGCCACGGCTTGGGGTTCCCCCGGGACTGACTCGAGGGGCCGGGAGGTGCAGGATTGGGCGGCGGGACTGGAGTTCCGTCTCCTGAACACGGGCTCGGTCCATACGTGCGTGCGGCATAACGGGGGGTCCATCGTTGACCTTTCGTGGGCAACGCCCCCGGCCGCGCGCCGTATTACGGGGTGGAGGGTGGCGGAAGGAGTCGAGACGTTGTCTGACCACAGATACATAGTTCTCGACCTCTCCGCCGCTCCACCATCGACACCCCGTCGTCGCCCCGCCGATGAGGGTTCGCCTCAACCGCGGTGGGCGCTGAAGCGCCTCGACCAGGACGCTCTGATGGCGGCAGCCCACGTCGTGGCCTGGCCAGCAACACCGGCCGGGCCAGTCGACGGGAATGGGGAGGCCCATTGGTTCCGGGGCGCAATGACGTCGATTTGCGACGTCGCCATGCCCCGGGCCAGGGTCTTCCCGAGGAAGGCGGTGTACTGGTGGTCGCGGGAAATAGCGGAATTACGCACCGAGTGCGTCCACGCGCGACGCCAGTGCGCTCGCGCCCGTCGACGACGACGAACGGACGACGTGCTGGCTGCCCAGCTGTACGGGCGATATCGGGAGAAGGTGGTCGCCCTGCAGCTGGTCATCAGGCGAGCGAAGGACCAGGCCTGGCGCGATCTCCTCGGCTCTCTAAACCGAGATCCGTGGGGGCGCCCATACAAGATGGCATTGGGACGATTGCGTCCCTGGGCGCCCCCCGTGACGGAGAGCCTGGATCCGGGGCTGCTCGGGCGGGTCGTGGACGCTTTATTCCCCGTTAGCGGGGAGGCGTCCCGGCCTGTCCCTGAGCCAGAGGAACATGAGTGGTCCCCGGATCTTGAGGTCGCGCCGGAGGAGATGGCCGGGGTCGTCAAATGGCTCCGGGGCAAGAATACCGCCCCGGGGCCGGACGGTATCCCCGGCCGGGTCTGGCTGCTCGCCGCGAGCGTCCTGGGCGAGAGGCTGAGGAGCCTCTACTCTGGGCTCCTGAGGTCGGGGACGTTCCCCGACCTATGGAGAGAAAGTCGGATGGTCCTCTTGAGGAAGGATGGGAGGCCGGGGGATTCTCCCTCCGCGTACCGGCCCATTTGTCTCCTGGATGAGGCGGGCAAGATCTTCGAGAAGATCATTGTTGCCCGCCTCTCCAGACACCTGTCCCGCGACGGCCCAGATCTGGCGGACTGCCAGTTTGGCTTCCGGGAGGGGCGATCGACGGTCGACGCTATCGACCGTCTCAAGTCCCTCTCGGACAATGCCGTGGCAAGGGGCGGGGTGTGCTTGGCGGTGTCCATTGACATCGTCAATGCGTTCAACACCCTGCCCTGGTCCGCCATTAGGGGGGCCCTCGTCGATCACCAGGTGCCTCCATATCTGAGGCGGGTGATCGGGGCCTACCTGCGGGACAGGTGGGTCGAATACCCGGGCCGGTACGGGATGATACGGAGGGAAGTGGACCGCGGGGTCCCGCAGGGGTCTGTTTTAGGACCGCTCCTGTGGGACCTGGGTTACAACGCGGTCCTGGAAAAGGCCTCCCTGCCCGACGGTGCCACCCTCGTCTGCTACGCGGACGACACGTTGGTGGTCGCCGTCGGAAGTACCTTCGAGAGGACCATCCGACGAGCAGAGGTTGCGGTGGCAGCCGTCGTCGCGAGGATCCGCGATCTGGGGCTGAAAATAGCCCCGGAGAAGGCCGGGGCTGTCTGGTTCCACGGACGGCCTCGGTCTCGGCCACCGGCCAGATCGTGGATCCGGGTTGGAGAAGCCTGCGTCGAGGTGAAGTCCCAGTTGAAATATCTCGGACTGATCCTCGACAGCCGCTGGAGCTTCGATGCGCATCTCGACCGTCTCGTCCCCCGAGTCGAAAAGGCGGCGGCCTCTTTGGGCCGCCTGCTGCCCAACCTCGGGGGACCGGGAGATTTGGTGCGCCGCCTATACCTGGGCGTGGTGCGGTCTATGGCCTTATACGGTGCCCCAATATGGGCGCCGTACGTGATGACCAGCCGGCGCAACACGCTGTTGTTGCGCCGGCTGCAGACGCGGATGGCCATCCGCCTCATAAGGGGTTACCGCACCACGTCTACCGTGGCGGCGCTTGCTCTGGCGGGAGAACTTCCCTTCGAGCTTCAGGCGGCGGTGCGCGCCTATGTTTATAGGCGCACAAGCATCGCCAGCCGTGCTCGAGGGGCCCCGCCGGAGCGAGAGACGGTCGAGGGCTTCGAGCTCCAGGCCCGGCGACTAGCGCTCGCCAGATGGCGTGCCGAGCTTTGCTCCCACGCCGGCGAGCGCGTCCCCGGGGCTCTCCTGCCGCACTTCACCTCGTGGCGGGAGAGACGGCATGGCAGGCTCTGCTACCGAGCGACGCAGGTGTTCACCGGGCATGGCTGCTTCGGTGTCTACCTGTGTCGCATCGGGCGGGAAGCGACGACGGTGTGCCACCATTGTGGCGCGGAGGAAGACTCGGCGCAGCACACGCTGGAGGAATGTCCCGCCTTTTCAGCGCTGCGCCGAGTCCTAAAACGGGAAGTCGGTCACGACCTCGCACTCTCCAGCCTAGTTGGGGCCATGCTGGAGAGCCCGGGGAAGTGGGCGGCAGCAATCTCTTTCTGCGAGGATGTTATGTCGCGGAAGGAGGCTGCCGAGCGGGATCGGGAGCTTACAGATCCCGCCCGACGTGCCCGGGGACGGCGTGCGCGCCCACGCCGAGAAACCCCGGGCAGCTGAGAGTAGGCGGGCGGCGGGTGTACCAGAACATGCTGGTTTCATTGCCCGCCGCCCGCCAACAGAGGAGGACGTCCACTGTTGGGAGTGGGGGATGACGAGTCGCCTGAGGGAGGCGAGGGTTAACTGTGATCCTCCTCCGGTATACTCGTCGTCCCCCCGGCGGCCGCTGTGATCAGGGCGGGGGCTCTGGTCACCTATCGCGCGGTCGCCGTGTCGGGGCGGTGCGGGGTGCGACCCCTCGCGCCGCCGAATTTAAATGGATTTTAGGGGGGATGATTTATTTTATTTCCCCCCGGGACGCGGCCGGCCATCGTTACCATCCTGATGGCCGGCCAGGCGAGGGGGAGCCGCGGTAGTGTTCTTCAAGAGTTCCCGTGGCTCCCCCGTTGAATCGCCAGCGATCGGTCCTGCGTCCTCAGGTCGCCGTGGAGGTTTTAGTGGGTCAAACCCCACACTACCCTCGTCCCGCTCCCCCGGGCGGGGCGGGGGTGTCTGGCGAGCAGATTTCCTCCACGTAAAATAAAAAAAAAAAAAAAAAAAAAGGTTATGTCAAGGTCATAAAAAAGGGAAGGGAACCACGATGGCCAAGGCAGCGACCACCGTGGCCAGCAACGAAAAGGCGGCACCTCCTGATGCTACCGCCGCACCCGCGGGGGCGGATGGGACCAATAAAGTCCCAGACGCCACCGCATCCGCGGCCGTGACGGCGATGGACACGGCTGTGTAATGGGGCCCCCGGGCCCGATAATACAAGTTAACCTCAACTGCTCGGCCAGAGCGCAGGATCTCATGTTTCAATGCCTGGCCGAGCGGGGTGCCGGGTTGGCAGTCGTGGCGGAGCCGCACAGGGTCCCCAAACATCCACACTGGATGGGGGACTCGATTGGCTCCGCCGCGATTATTTGGGCTGGGAGGCCGGGGTCCCCGCCGTGCTCGCTTATCGAGCGCGGCCTGGGATACGTGGCCGTTGATTGGGGCGGCACCGCGGTTGTGGCGATATACGCACCTCCAAGGTGGTCCCTCGAAGAGTTTGAGCAGTATCTGGACGGGGTAGGGAGATGCGTCTCCCGCTGCCATCCCCGTCCGGTGCTGGTCCTGGGGGACTTTAATGCCAAGGCCACGGCTTGGGGTTCCCCCGGGACTGATTCGAGGGGCCGGGAGGTGCTGGATTGGGCGGCGGGACTGGAGCTCCGTCTTCTGAACACGGGCTCGGTCCATACGTGCGTGCGGCATAACGGGGGGTCCATCGTTGACCTTTCGTGGGCAACGCCCCCGGCCGCGCGCCGTATTACGGGGTGGAGGGTGGCGGAAGGGGTCGAGACGTTGTCTGACCACAGATACATAGTTCTCGACCTCTCCGGCGCCCCACCATCGACACCCCGTCGTCGCCCCGCCGATGAGGGTTCGCCTCAGCCGCGGTGGGCGCTGAAGCGCCTCGACCAGGACGCTCTGATGGCGGCAGCACACGTCGTGGCCTGGCCAGCAACACCGGCTGGGCCAGTCGACGGGAATGGGGAGGCCCAGTGGTTCCGGGGCGCAATGACGTCGATTTGCGACGTCGCCATGCCCCGGGCCAGGGTCTTCCCGAGGAAGGCGGTGTACTGGTGGTCGCGAGAAATAGCGGAATTACGCACCGAGTGCGTCCGCGCGCGACGCCAGTACGCTCGCGCCCGTCGACGACGACGTACGGACGACGTGCTGGCTGCCCAGCTGTATGGGAGATATCGGGAGAAGGTGGTCGCCCTGCAGCTGGCCATCAGGCGAGCGAAGGACCAGGCCTGGCGCGATCTCCTCGGCTCTCTGAACCGAGATCCGTGGGGGCGCCCATACAAGATGGCATTGGGACGATTACGTCCCTGGGCGCCCCCCGTGACGGAGAGCCTGGATCCGGGGCTGCTCGGGCGGGTCGTGGACGCTTTATTCCCCGTTAGCGGGGAGGCGTTCCGGCCCGTCCCTGAGCCAGAGGAACATGAGTGGTCCCCGGATCTTGAGGTCGCGCCGGAGGAGATGGCCGGGGTCGTCAAATGGCTCCGGGGCAAGAATACCGCTCCGGGGCCGGACGGTATCCCCGGCCGGGTCTGGTTGCTCGCCGCGAGCGTCCTGGGGGAGAGGCTGAGGAGCCTCTACTCTGGGCTCCTGAAGTCGGGGACGTTCCCCGACCTATGGAGAGAAAGTCGGATGGTCCTCTTGAGGAAGGATGGGAGGCCGGGGGATTCTCCCTCCGCGTTCCGGCCCATTTGTCTCCTGGATGAGGCGGGCAAGATCTTCGAGAAGATCATTGTTGCCCGCCTCTCCAGACACCTGTCCCGCGACGGCCCAGATCTGGCGGACTGCCAGTTTGGCTTCCGGGAGGGGCGATCGACGGTCGACGCTATCGTCCGTCTCAAGTCCCTCTCGGACAATGCCGTGGCAAGGGGCGGGGTGTGCTTGGCGGTGTCCATTGACATCGTCAATGCGTTCAACACCCTGCCCTGGTCCGCCATTAGGGAGGCCCTCGTCGATCACCAGGTGCCTCCCTATCTGAGGCGGGTGATCGGGGCCTACCTGCGGGACAGGTGGGTTGAATACCCGGGCCGGTACGGGGTGATACGGAGGGAAGTGGACCGCGGGGTCCCGCAGGGGTCCGTTTTAGGACCGCTCCTGTGGGACCTGGGTTACAACGCGGTCCTGGAAAAGGCCTCCCTGCCCGACGGTGCTACCCTCGTCTGCTACGCGGACGACACGTTGGTGGTCGCCGTCGGGAGTACCTTCGAGAGGACCATCCGACGAGCAGCGGTTGCGGTGGCAGCCGTCGTCGCGAGGATCCGCGATCTGGGGCTGAAAATAGCCCCGGAGAAGGCCGAGGCTGTCTGGTTTCACGGACGGCCTCGGTCTCGGCCACCGGCCAGATCGTGGATCCGGGTTGGAGAAGCCTGCGTCGAGGTGAAGTCCGAGTTGAAATATCTCGGACTGATCCTCGACAGCCGCTGGAGCTTCGATGCGCATCTCGACCGTCTCGTCCCCCGAGTCGAAAAGGCGGCGGCCTCTTTGGGCCGCCTGCTGCCCAACCTCGGGGGACCGGGAGATTTGGTGCGCCGCCTATACCTGGGCGTGGTGCGGTCTATGGCCTTATACGGTGCCCCAATCTGGGCGCCGTACGTGATGACCAGCCGGCGCAACACGCTGTTGTTGCGCCGGCTGCAGAGGCGGATGGCCATCCGCCTCATAAGAGGTTACCGCACCACGTCTACCGTGGCGGCGCTTGCTCTGGCGGGAGAACTTCCCTTCGAGCTTCAGGCGGCGGTGCGCGCCTATGTTTATGGGCGCACAAGCATCGCCAGCCGTGCTCGAGGGGCCCCGCCGGAGCGAGAGACGGTCGAGGGCTTCGAGCTCCAGGCCCGGAGACTAGCGCTGGCCAGATGGCGTGCCGAGCTTTGCTCCCACGCCGGCGAGCGCGTCCCCGGGGCTCTCCTGCCGCACTTCACCTCGTGGCGGGAGAGACGGCATGGCAGGCTCTCCTACCGAGCGACGCAGGTGTTCACCGGGCATGGCTGCTTCGGTGTCTACCTGTGTCGCATCGGGCGGGAAGCGACGACGGTGTGCCACCATTGTGGCGCGGAGGAAGACTCGGCGCAGCACACGCTGGAGGAATGTCCCGCCTTTTCAGCGCTGCGCCGAGTCCTAAAACGGGAAGTCGGTCACGACCTCGCACTCTCCAGCCTAGTTGGGGCCATGCTGGAGAGCCCGGGGAAGTGGGCGGCAGCAATCTCTTTCTGCGAGGATGTTATGTCGCGGAAGGAGGCTGCCGAGCGGGATCGGGAGCTTACAGATCCCGCCCGACGTGCCCGGGGACGGCGTGCGCGCCCACGCCGAGAAACCCCGGGCAGCTGAGAGTAGGCGGGCGGCGGGTGTACCAGAACATGCTGGTTTCATTGCCCGCCGCCCGCCAACAGAGGAGGACCTCCACTGTTGGGAGTGGGGGATGACGAGTCGCCTGATGGAGGGGAGGGTTAACTGTGATCCTCCTCCAATATACTCGTCGTCCCCCCGGCGGCCGCTGTGATCAGGGCGGGGGCCCTGGTCACCTATCGCGCGGTCGCCGTGTCGGGGCGGTGCGGGGTGCGACCCCTCGCGCCGCCGAATTTAAATTTAAATGGATTCTAGGGGGGAGGATTTATCTCCCCCCGGGACGCGGCCGGCCATCGTTACCATCTTGATGGCCGGCCAGGCGAGGGGGAGCCGCGGTAGTGTTCTTCAAGAGTTCCCGTGGCTCCCCCGTTGAATCGCCAGCGATCGGTCCTGCGTCCTCAGGTCGCCGTGGAGGTTTTAGTGGGTCAAACCCCACACTACCCTCGTCCCGCTCCCCCGGGCGGGGCGGGGGTGTCTGGCGAGCAGATTTCCTCCACGTAAAATAAAAAAAAAAAAAAAAGGTTATGTCAAGGTTATGTCAAGGTTATGTCAAGGTTATGTCAAGGTTATGTCAAGGTTATGTCAAGGTTATGTCAAGGTTATGTCAAGGTGGGAGCCCCCGTGCCGAGACCATCGCGGTCGAGCGTCCCGCTCCCGGACGAGACGGATATAGCGGAAAATTTCCGCAACCGTCCAACGCGCGATGTCGCGGCCGCTATATTGGAGAGCCTGGATGAAGTGGCCAGGATCTCCGGCGTGTCAAAGGGGCTGAAGGGCAATTTGGCCCGCGCCCTAAGGGTGGCCGCCTTAAACGGCAGGGTGGGGGTGTCCGAGCTTGCGGTTAGGTCAGCTACCGACGCCACGCGTGCCCTGGAGGCAGAGAATGCCGTCCTCAGGGGGCAAATGACGGAGCTGCGGGCGGAGGTGGCTCGGCTCCGGCAGGTGGTGGAGGCGAGTACGGCTGCTGCCGCAATGCCTCCGCCGCCGCGCCCGGGAGGGGGCTCAGTATCGCCGCCGATCGTCGCCGCCCGGGACTGCCAACGCTCCGGGCAAGAAAAGTCCTCGCCCCCACATGCGACTGCGCCCGCAGATTTTCTGGCGCAGATAAGCGCCCTGATAGACGCCAAATTGGCGTCATTCAGGAGGGAGCTCGCGCCGCGAACGGACTCGGCCCTGCGATCGGTGGCACCTGGGCCGTCCGTCCCCTCACAGTCTTCGGACAGGGTGGGGCGGAAGACGAAGAAGAAGAAGAAAGGTGGGAAAGCTGGGGCGGCTATAGCGGCCCAGACGGAGCCCGCTCGACCGCGAGCAGAATCGGCGCTACCCTCTGCCGCGCCTCCGCCCCAGGAGGCGTGGTCCCAGGTGGTTGGCCGCAAGGCTAAAAAGGCGGCTGCCAAGGCCACTGCTGCGGCGAATAACAAAAAAGGACGGGTGGTCCCGGCGGCCCCCAGGAAGACACCCCTGCCTCCGCGACCGCCACGCACAGCAGCGGTTACCATAACGGTTCCGTCTGGCGTGGACATTACTTACGCGCAGGCGATGGCCACTGCCAGGTCCAAGGTGGACCTGGCAGAAATTGGCATCGCCTCGCTGAGGCCGCGAAGGGCGGTGACTGGGGGGTTAATTTTGGAAGTCCCTGGCACCGATGGGGCCGCCAAGGCCACCGTCCTCGCCACAAAAGTGGCGGAAGCGCTGGCAGGCACCGGCGTAAAGGTCGCGCGTCCGGTCAAAAAAGCTGACCTTAGGGTGCGCGGCCTGGTCGATTCGACCACGCCGGCGGAGGTCGCTGCGGCTGTTGCCCGCGTGGGCGGGTGCAGCGAGGGGGACATCAATACCGGCGAAATCCGGTCTTCCCCCTCGGGATTGGGCACACTCTGGGTCCGATGTCCTGCCGCGGCCGCTCGCAAGGTTGCTGTCGCGGGCCGGATAACCGTCGGCTGGACCCATGCAGTCGTGGAGGCCCTGAGTGCCCGGCCTCTGCAGTGTTACCGTTGCCTTGATGTTGGCCACACCAGTCAGCGGTGCACTTCTGCCGAGGATAGGTCCGACTGCTGCTATAGATGCGGCAGTCGGGACCATAAGGTGGCAGCCTGTACGGCCACGCCCAATTGTCCGCTTTGTGCGGGCGCGGGCAGGCCTTCTGGTCACCGCCTCGGCGGCCGGGCGTGTCCTGTCAGTGCGAGGCGAGGCAAGGTAGGCGGCCAAAGGTCGTCTGCCAGATTTCTTAAAAACAGGATGGAAACCACGATGGCCAAGGCAGCGACCATCGTGGCCAGCAACGGAAAGGCAGCATCGCCTGATGCTGACGCCGCGCCCGCGTGGGCGGTTGGTGCCATTACAGTCCCAGACGCCACCGCATCCGCGGCCGTGACGGCGATGGACACGGCTGTGTAATGGGGCCCCCGGGCCCGATAATACAAGTTAACCTCAACTGCTCGGCCAGAGCGCAGGATCTCCTGTTTCAATGCCTGGCCGAGCGGGGTGCCGGGTTGGCAGTCGTGGCGGAGCCGCACAGGGTCCCCAAACATCCACACTGGATGGGGGACTCGATTGGCTCCGCCGCGATTATTTGGGCTGGGAGGCCGGGGTCCCCGCCGTGCTCGCTTATCGAGCGCGGCCTGGGATGCGTGGCCGTCGATTGGGGCGGTACCGCGGTTGTGGCGATATACGCACCTCCAAGGTGGTCCCTCGAAGAGTTTGAGCAGTATCTGGACGGGGTAGGGAGATGCGTCTCCCGCTGCCATCCCCGTCCCGTGCTGGTCCTGGGGGACTTTAATGCCAAGGCCACGGCTTGGGGTTCCCCCGGGACTGATTCGAGGGGCCGGGAGGTGCTGGATTGGGCGGCGGGACTGGAGCTCCGTCTCCTGAACACGGGCTCGGTCCATACGTGCGTGCGGCATAACGGGGGGTCCATCGTTGACCTTTCGTGGGCAACGCCCCAGGCCGCGCGCCGTATTACGGGGTGGAGGGTGGCGGAAGGGGTCGAGACGTTGTCTGACCACAGATACATAGTTCTCGACCTCTCCGCCGCCCCACCATCGACACTCCGTCGTCGCCCCGCCGATGAAGGTTCGCCTCGACCGCGGTGGGCGCTGAAGCGCCTCGACCAGGACGCTCTGATGGCGGCGGCCCACGTCGTGGCCTGGCCAGCAACACCGGCCGGGCCAGTCGACGGGAATGGGGAGGCCCATTGGTTCCGTGGCGCAATGACGTCCATTTGCGACGTAACCATGCCCCGGGCCAGGGTCTTCCCGAGGAAGGCGGTGTACTGGTGGTCGCGCGCGATAGCGGAATTACGCACCGAGTGCGTTCGCGCGCGACGCCAGTACGCTCGCGCCCGTCGACGAAGACGTACGGACGACGTGCTGGCTGCCCAGCTGTACGGGCTATATCGGGAGAAGGTGATCGCCCTGCAGCTAGCCATCAGGCGGGCAAAGGACCAGGCCTGGCGCGATCTCCTCGGCTCTCTGAACCGAGATCCGTGGGGGCGCCCATACAAGATGGCATTGGGACGATTACGTCCCTGGGCGCCTCCCGTGACGGAGATCCTGGATCCGGGGCTGCTCGGGCGGGTCGTGGACGCTTTATTCCCCGTTAGCGAGGAGCCGTCCCGGCCCGTCCCTGAGCCAGAGGAACATGAGTGGTCCACGGATCTTGAGGTCGCGCCGGAGGAGATGGCCGCGGTCGTCAAATGGCTCCGGGGCAAGAATACCGCCCCGGGGCCGGACGGTATCCCCGGCCGAGTCTGGTTGCTCGCCACGAGCGTCCTGGGGGAGAGGCTGAGGAGCCTCTACTCTGGGCTCCTGAGGTCGGGGACGTTCCCCGACCTATGGAGAGAAAGTCGGATGGTCCTCTTGAGGAAGGATGGGAGGCCGGCGGATTCTCCCTCCGCGTACCGGCCCATTTGTCTCCTGGATGAGGCGGGCAAGATCTTCGAGAAGATCATTGTTGCCCGCCTCTCCAGACACCTGTCCCGTGACGGCCCGGATCTGGCGGACTGCCAGTTTGGCTTCCGGGAGGGGCGATCGACGGTAGACGCTATCGGCCGTCTCAAGTCCCTCTCGGACAATGCCGTGGCAAGGGGCGGGGTGTGCTTGGCGGTGTCCATTGACATCGTCAATGCGTTCAACACCCTGCCCTGGTCCGCCATTAGGGAGGCCCTCGTCGATCACCAGGTGCCTCCCTATCTGAGGCGGGTGATCGGGGCCTACCTGCGGGACAGGTGGGTTGAATACCCGGGCCGGTGCGGGATGATACGGAGGGAAGTGGACCGCGGGGTCCCGCAGGGGTCCGTTTTAGGACCGCTCCTGTGGGACCTGGGTTACAACGCGGTCCTGGAGAAGGCCTCCCTGCCCGACGGTGCCACACTCGTCTGCTACGCGGACGACACGTTGGTGGTCGCCGTCGGTAGTACCTTCGAGAGGACCATCCGACGAGCTGAGGTTGCGGTGGCAGCCGTCGTCGCGAGGATCCGCGATCTGGGGCTGAAAATAGCCCCGGAGAAGGCCGAGGCTGTCTGGTTCCACGGACGGCCTCGGTCTCGGCCACCGGCCAGATCGTGGATCCGGGTTGGAGAAGCCTGCGTCGAGGTGAAGACCGAGTTGAAATATCTCGGACTGATACTCGACAGCCGCTGGAGCTTCGATGCGCATCTCGACCGTCTCGTCCCCCGAGTCGAAAAGGCGGCGGCCTCTTTGGGCCGCCTGCTGCCCAACCTCGGGGGACCGGGAGATTTGGTGCGCCGCCTATACCTGGGCGTGGTGCGGTCTATGGCCTTATACGGTGCCCCAATCTGGGCGCCGTACGTGATGACCAGCCGGCGCAACACGCTGTTGTTGCGCCGGCTGCAGAGGCGGATGGCCATCCGCCTCATAAGAGGTTACCGCACCACGTCTACCGTGGCGGCGCTTGCTCTGGCGGGAGAACTTCCCTTCGAGCTTCAGGCGGCGGTGCGCGCCTATGTTTATGGGCGCACAAGCATCGCCAGCCGTGCTCGAGGGGCCCCGCCGGAGCGAGAGATGGTCGAGGGCTTCGAGCTCCAGGCCCGGAGACTAGCGCTCGCCAGATGGCGTGCCGAGCTTTGCTCCCACGCCGGCGAGCGCGTCCCCGGGGCTCTCCTGCCGCACTTCACCTCGTGGCGGGAGAGACGGCATGGCAGGCTCTCCTACCGAGCGACGCAGGTGTTCACCGGGCATGGCTGCTTCGGTGTCTACCTGTGTCGCATCGGGCGGGAAGCGACGACGGTGTGCCACCATTGTGGCGCGGAGGAAGACTCGGCGCAGCACACGCTGGAGGAATGTCCCGCCTTTTCAGCGCTGCGCCGAGTCCTAAAACGAGAAGTCGGCCGCGACCTCGCACTCTCCAGCCTAGTTGGGGCCATGCTGGAGGGCCCGGGGAAGTGGGCGGCAGCAGTCTCTTTCTGCGAGGAGGTTATGTCGCGGAAGGAGGCTGCCGAGCGGGATCGGGAGCTTACAGATCCCGCCCGACGTGCCCGGGGACGGCGTGCGCGCCCGCGCCGAGAAACCCCGGGCAGCTGAGAGTAGGCGGGCGGCGGTTGTACCAGAACATGCTGGTTTCATTGCCCGCCGCCCGCCAACAGAGGAGGACCTCCCCTGTTGTGAGTGGGGGATGACGAGTCGCCTGAAGGAGGCGAGGGCTAATTGCGATCCTCCTCCAATATACTCGTCGTCTCCCCGGCGGCCGCTGTGATCAGGGCGGGGGCCCTGGTCACCTATCGCGCGGTCGCCGTGTCGGGGCGGTGCGGGGTGCGACCCCTCGCGCCGCCGAATTTAAATGGATTTTAGGGGGGAGGATTTATTTCCCCCCCGGGACGCGGCCGGCCATCGTTACCATCTTGATGGCCGGCCAGGCGAGGGGGAGCCGCGGTAGTGTTCTTCAAGAGTTCCCGTGGCTCCCCCGTTGAATCGCCAGCGATCGGTCCTGCGTCCTCAGGTCGCCGTGGAGGTTTTAGTGGGTCGATCCCCACACTACCCTCGTCCCGCTCCCCCGGGCGGGGCGGGGGTGTCTGGCGAGCAGATTTCCTCCACGTAAAATAAAAAAAAAAAAAAAAAAAGGTTATGTCAAGGTTATGTCAAGGTTATGTCAAGGTTATGTCAAGGTTATGTCAAGGTTATGTCAAGGTTATGTCAAGGTTATGTCAAGGTTATGTCAAGGTTATGTCAAGGTTATGTCAAGGTTATGTCAAGGTTATGTCAAGGTTATGTCAAGGTTATGTCAAGGTTATGTCAAGGTTATGTCAAGGTTATGTCAAGGTTATGTCAAGGTTATGTCAAGGTTGACCAGGACGCTCTGATGGCGGCAGCCCACGTCGTGGCCTGGCCAGCAACACCGACCGGGCCAGTCGACGGGAATGGGGAGGCCCATTGGTTCCGGAGCGCAATGACGTCGGTTTGCGACGTCGCCATGCCACGGGCCAGGGTCTTCCCGAGGAAGGCGGTGTACTGGTGGTCGCGCGAAATAGCGGAATTACGCACCGAGTGCGTCCGCGCGCGACGCCAGTACGCTCGCGCCCGTCGACGACGACGTACGGACGACGTGCTGGCTGCCCAGCTGTACGGGCGATATCGGGAGAAGGTGGTCGCCCTGCAGCTGGCCATCAGGCGAGCGAAGGACCAGGCCTGGCGCGATCTCCTCGGCTCTCTGAACCGAGATCCGTGGGGGCGCCCATACAAGATGGCATTGGGACGATTGCGTCCCTGGGCGCCACCCGTGACGGAGAGCCTGGATCCGGGGCTGCTCGGGCGGGTCGTGGACGCTTTATTCCCCGTTAGCGGGGAGGCGTCCCGGAAAGTCCCTGAGCCAGAGGAACACGAGTGGTCCCCGGATCTTGAGGTCGCGCCGGAGGAGATGGCCGCGGTCGTCAAATGGCTCCGGGGCAAGAATACCGCCCCGGGGCCGGACGGTATCCCCGGCCGGGTCTGGTTGCTCGTCGCGAGCGTCCTGGGGGAGAGGCTGAGGAGCCTCTACTCTGGGCTCCTGAGGTCGGGGACGTTCCCCGACCTATGGAGAGAAAGTCGGATGGTCCTCTTGAGGAAGGATGGGAGGCCGGGGGATTCTCCCTCCGCGTACCGGCCCATTTGTCTCCTGGATGAGGCGGGCAAGATCTTCGAGAAGATCATTGTTGCCCGCCTCTCCAGACACCTGTCCCGCGACGGCCCCGATCTGGCGGACTGCCAGTTTGGCTTCCGGGAGGGGCGATCGACGGTCGACGCTATCGACCGTCTCAAGTCCCTCTCGGACAATGCCGTGGCAAGGGGCGGGGTGTGCTTGGCGGTGTCCATTGACATCGTCAATGCGTTCAACACCCTGCCCTGGACCGCCATCAGGGAGGCCCTCGTCGATCACCAGGTGCCTCCCTATCTGAGGCGGGTGATCGGGGCCTACCTGCGGGACAGGTGGGTTGAATACCCGGGCCGGTACGGGATGATACGGAGGGAAGTGGACCGCGGGGTCCCGCAGGGGTCCGTTTTAGGACCGCTCCTGTGGGACCTGGGTTACAACGCGGTCCTGGAAAAGGCCTCCCTGCCCGACGGTGCCACCCTCGTCTGCTACGCGGACGACACGTTGGTGGTCGCCGTCGGTAGTACCTTCGAGAGGACCATCCGACGAGCAGAGGTTGCGGTGGCAGCCGTCGTCGCGAGGATCCGCGATCTGGGGCTGAAAATAGCCCCGGAGAAGGCCGAGGCTGTCTGGTTTCACGGACGGCCTCGGTCTCGGCCACCGGCCAGATCGTGGATCCGGGTTGGAGAAGCCTGCGTCGAGGTGAAGTCCGAGTTGAAATATCTCGGACTGATCCTCGACAGCCGCTGGAGCTTCGATGCGCATCTCGACCGTCTCCTCCCCCGAGTCGAAAGGGCGGCGGCCTCTTTGGGCCGCCTGCTGCCCAACCTCGGGGGACCGGGAGATTTGGTGCGCCGCCTATACCTGGGCGTGGTGCGGTCTATGGCCTTATACGGTGCCCCAATATGGGCGCCGTACGTGATGACCAGCCGGCGCAACACGCTGTTGTTGCGCCGGCTGCAGAGGCGGATGGCCATCCGCCTCATAAGAGGTTACCGCACCACGTCTACCGTGGCGGCGCTTGCTCTGGCGGGAGAACTTCCCTTCGAGCTTCAGGCGGCGGTGCGCGCCTATGTTTATAGGCGCACAAGCATCGCCAGCCGTGCTCGGGGGTCCCCGCCGGAGCGAGAGACGGTCGGGGGCTTCGAGCTCCAGGCCCGGCGACTAGCGCTCGCCAGATGGCGTGCCGAGCTTTGCTCCCACGCCGGCGAGCGCGTTCCCGGGGCTCTCCTGCCACACTTCACCTCGTGGCGGGAGAGACGGCATGGCAGGCTCTCCTACCGAGCGACGCAGGTGTTCACCGGGCATGGCTGCTTCGGTGTCTACCTGTGTCGCATCGGGCGGGAAGCGACGACGGTGTGCCACCATTGTGGCGCGGAGGAAGACTCGGCGCAGCACACGCTGGAGGAATGTCCCGCCTTTTCAGCGCTGCGCCGAGTCCTAAAACGAGAAGTCGGCCACGACCTCGCACTCTCCAGCCTAGCTGGGGCCATGCTGGAGGGACCGGGGAAGTGGGCGGCAGCAATCTCTTTCTGCGAGGAGGTTATGTCGCGGAAGGAGGCTGCCGAGCGGGATCGGGAGCTTACAGATCCCGCCCGACGTGCCCGGGGGCGGCGTGCGCGCCCACGCCGAGAAACCCCGGGCAGCTGAGAGTAGGCGGGCGGCGGGTGTACCAGTACATGCTGGTTTCATTGCCCGCCGCCCGCCAACAGAGGAGGACCTCCACTGTTGGGAGTGGGGGATGACGAGTCGCCTGAAGGAGGCGAGGGTTAACTGTGATCCTCCTCCAATATACTCGTCGTCCTCCCGGCGGCCGCTGTGATCAGGGCGGGGGCCCTGGTCACCTATCGCGCGGTCGCCGTGTCGGGGCGGTGCGGGGTGCGACCCCTCGCGCCGCCGAATTTAATTGTATTTTAGGGGGGAGGATTATATCTCCCCCGGGACGCGGCCGGCCATCCTTACCATCCTGATGGCCGGCCAGGCGAGGGGGAGCCGCGGTAGTGTTCTTCAAGAGTTCCCGTGGCTCCCCCGTTGAATCGCCAGCGATCGGTCCTGCGTCCTCAGGTCGCCGTGGAGGTTTTAGTGGGTCAAACCCCACACTACCCTCGTCCCGCTCCCCCGGGCGGGGCGGGGGTGTCTGGCGAGCAGATTTCCTCCACGTAAAATAAAAAAAAAAAAAAAAAAAGGTTATGTCAAGGTTATGTCAAGGTTATGTCAAGGTTATGTCAAGGTTATGTCAAGGTTATGTCAAGGTTATGTCAAGGTTCCCCCCCCGAGTCCGCTACCTTGTCGTGGTGGGGGGGCTTCGTGCCCTAATGATCCTCAAGGCTGTGCCGGCGGGGAATTTATTCCCTGGCAGGTTCTACCATGCCGGAGTGGCTTGAGGTGAGGGGCCAACTAAAGTCGGACACATACCGTAAACCTGTGGTCATGTTTTACAGGAACGGGGGTCTTGCCTTAACCGGCCGGGCCGCGAGGATGACAACCTCTCTAAAAAATCCCTAGCCCCAAGCAGTGTTGCGCGGTGATGAGGGTGTAGCTGGAGTAAGCGCCAGCTATGGTTGGTGGGTGCACCAATCTTTAGCGGACAACCCCGGGGTACCTGGCGACCCCCGGGTGTATTAGCCTTCCCCGGGTATGGCGGCTCTGCCCGGGGTGACCTTCTTTCCGACCACACTCGTGGGACCAATTATGGATTCTTCTATACAAATAACTGGGGTGGGGGGAAACGAGCGTGAGGGGGAGGTGCGCGGGCCTATCGTGCGCCTCAAAAGATGTGCAGAGCCGGTGTCGCGGAGGCATTCTGCAACACGCGGCAAAAAGAGGACCGCAGCGGGCCTTGGTGAGTGCGATGACGGGGAGGAGTCAGATTTCTCTGTCTCCTCAAATCACTCATCGCAGAGTGTCCCGGGCTCGTCGTCAGCGAGGAAAAGAGGACGGCCGCCGACGACCGGCGAATATGTTGGCCTCGCAGAGGCCAAACTTAGGCTGGCCGAGGCTTCGCAGCTGGAGGCCGAGGCAAGGGAGGTGGCGGCGATATTCGACCCGGGAGCCCCCGTGCCGAGACCATCGCGGTCGAGCGTCCCGCTCCCGGACGAGACGGATATAGCGGAAAATTTCCGCAACCGTCCAACGCGGGATGTCGCGGCCGCTATATTGGAGAGCCTGGATGAAGTGGCCAGGATCTCCGGCGTGTCAAAGGGGCTGAAGGGCAATTTGGCCCGCGCCCTAAGGGTGGCCGCCTTAAACGGCAGGGTGGGGGTGTCCGAGCTTGCGGTTAGGTCAGCTACCGACGCCACGCGTGCCCTGGAGGCAGAGAATGCCGTCCTCAGGGGGCAAATGACGGAGCTGCGGGCGGAGGTGGCTCGGCTCCGGCAGGTGGTGGAGGCGAGTACGGCTGCTGCCGCAATGCCTCCGCCGCCGCGCCCGGGAGAGGGCTCAGTATCGCCGCCGATCGTCGCCGCCCGGGACTGCCAACGCTCCGGGCAAGAAAAGTCCTCGCCCCCACATGCGACTGCGCCCGCAGATTTTCTGGCGCAGATAAGCGCCCTGATAGACGCCAAATTGGCGTCATTCAGGAGGGAGCTCGCGCCGCGAACGGACTCGGCCCTGCGATCGGTGGCACCTGGGCCGTCCGTCCCCTCACAGTCTTCGGACAGGGTGGGGCGGAAGACGAAGAAGAAGAAGAAAGGTGGGAAAGCTGGGGCGGCTATAGCGGCCCAGACGGAGCCCGCTCGACCGCGAGCAGAATCGGCGCTACCCTCTGCCGCGCCTCCGCCCCAGGAGGCGTGGTCCCAGGTGGTTGGCCGCAAGGCTAAAAAGGCGGCTGCCAAGGCCACTGCGGCGGCGAATAATAAAAAAGGACGGGTGGTCCCGGCGGCCCCCAGGAAGACACCCCTGCCTCCGCGACCGCCACGCACAGCAGCGGTTACCATAACGGTTCCGTCTGGCGTGGACATTACTTACGCGCAGGCGATGGCCACTGCCAGGTCCAAGGTGGACCTGGCAGAAATTGGCATCGCCTCGCTGAGGCCGCGAAGGGCGGTGACTGGGGGGTTAATTTTGGAAGTCCCTGGCACCGATGGGGCCGCCAAGGCCACCGTCCTCGCCACAAAAGTGACGGAAGCGCTGGCAGGCACCGGCGTAAAGGTCGCGCGTCCGGTCAAAAAAGCTGACCTTAGGGTGCGCGGCCTGGTCGATTCGACCACGCCGGCGGAGGTCGCTGCGGCTGTTGCCCGCGTGGGCGGGTGCAGCGAGGGGGACATCAATACCGGCGAAATCCGGTCTTCCCCCTCGGGATTGGGCACCCTCTGGGTCCGATGTCCTGCCGCGGCCGCTCGCAAGGTTGCTGTCGCGGGCCGGATAACCGTCGGCTGGACCCATGCAGCCGTGGAGGCCCTGAGTGCCCGGCCTCTGCAGTGTTACCGTTGCCTTGATGTTGGCCACACCAGTCAGCGGTGCACCTCTGCCGAGGATAGGTCCGACTGCTGCTATAGATGCGGCAGTCGGGACCATAAGGTGGCAGCCTGCACGGCCACGCCCAATTGTCCGCTTTGTGCGGGCGCGGGCAGGCCTTCTGGTCACCGCCTCGGCGGCCGGGCGTGTCCTGTCAGTGCGAGGCGAGGCAAGGTAGGCGGCCAAAGGTCGTCTGCCAGATTCAATAAAAAAGGGAAGGAAACCACGATGGCCAAGGCAGCGACCACCGTGGCCAGCAACGAAAAGGCGGCACCGCCTGATGCTACCGCCGCACCCGCGGGGGCGAATGGGGCCACTAAAGTCCCTGACGCCACCGCATCCGCGGCCGTGACGGCGATGGACACGGCTGTGTAATGGGGCCCCCGGGCCCGATAATACAAGTTAACCTCAACTGCTCGGCCAGAGCGCAGGATCTCCTGTTTCAATGCCTGGCCGAGCGGGGTGCCGGGTTGGCAGTCGTGGCGGAGCCGCACAGGGTCCCCAAACATCCACACTGGATGGGGGACTCGATTGGCTCCGCCGCGATTATTTGGGCTGGGAGGCCGGGGTCCCCGCCGTGCTCGCTTATCGAGCGCGGCCTGGGATACGTGGCCGTCGATTGGGGCGGCACCGCGGTCGTGGCGATATACGCACCTCCAAGGTGGTCCCTCGAAGAGTTTGAGCAGTATCTGGACGGGGTAGGGAGATGCGTCTCCCGCTGCCATCCCCGTCCGGTGCTGGTCCTGGGGGACTTTAATGCCAAGGCCACGGCTTGGGGTTCCCCCGGGACTGATTCGAGGGGCCGGGAGGTGCTGGATTGGGCGGCGGGACTGGAGCTCCGTCTCCTGAACACGGGCTCGGTCCATACGTGCGTGCGGCATAACGGGGGGTCCATCGTTGACCTTTCGTGGGCAACGCCCCCGGCCGCGCGCCGTATTACGGGGTGGAGGGTGGCGGAAGGGGTCGAGACGTTGTCTGACCACAGATACATAGTTCTCGACCTCTCCGCCGCCCCACCATCGACACCCCGTCGTCGCCCCGCCGATGAAGGTTCGCCTCAGCCGCGGTGGGCGCTGAAGCGCCTCGACCAGGACGCTCTGATGGCGGCAGCCCACGTCGTGTCCTGGCCAGCAACACCGGCCGGGCCAGTCGACGGGAATGGGGAGGCCCGTTGGTTCCGGGGCGCAATGACGTCGGTTTGCGACGTCGCCATGCCCCGGGCCAGGGTCTTCCCGAGGAAGGCGGTGTACTGGTGGTCGCGCGAAATAGCTGAATTACGCACCGAGTGCGTCCGCGCGCGACGCCAGTACGCTCGCGCCCGTCGACGACGACGTACGGACGACGTGCTGGCTGTCCAGCTGTATGGGCGATATCGGGAGAAGGTGGTCGCCCTGCAGCTGGCCATCAGGCGAGCGAAGGACCAGGCCTGGCGCGATCTCCTCGGCTCTCTGAACCGAGATCCGTGGGGGCGCCCATACAAGATGGCATTGGGACGATTGCGTCCCTGGGCGCCTCCCGTGACGGAGAGCCTGGATCCGGGGCTGCTCGGACGGGTCGTGGACGCTTTATTCCCCGTTAGCGGGGAGGCGCCCCGGCCCGTCCCTGAGCCAGAGGAACATGAGTGGTCCCCGGATCTTGAGGTCGCGCCGGAGGAAATGGCCGGGGTCGTCAAATGGCTCCGGGGCAAGAATACCGCCCCGGGGCCGGACGGTATCCCCGGCCGGGTCTGGTTGCTCGCCGCGAGCGTCCTGGGGGAGAGGCTGAGGAGCCTCTACTCTGGGCTCCTGAGGTCGGGGACGTTCCCCGACCTATGGAGAGAAAGTCGGATGGTCCTCTTGAGGAAGGATGGGAGGCCGGGGGATTCTCCCTCCGCGTACCGGCCCATTTGTCTCCTGGATGAGGCGGGCAAGATCTTCGAGAAGATCATTGTTGCCCGCCTCTCCAGGCACCTGTCCCGCGACGGCCCCGATCTGGCGGACTGCCAGTTTGGCTTCCGGGAGGGGCGATCGACGGTCGACGCTATCGGCCGTCTCAAGTCCCTCTCGGACAATGCCATGGCAAGGGGCGGGGTGTGCTTGGCGGTGTCCATTGACATCGTCAATGCGTTCAACACCCTGCCCTGGTCCGCCATTAGGGGGGCCCTCGTCGATCACAAGGTGCCTCCCTATCTGAGGCGGGTGATCGGGGCCTACCTGCGGGACAGGTGGGTCGAATACCCGGGCCGGTACGGGATGATACGGAGGGAAGTGGACCGCGGGGTCCCGCAGGGTTCCGTTTTAGGACCGCTCCTGTGGGACCTGGGTTACAACGCGGTCCTGGAAAAGGCCTCCCTGCCCGACGGTGCCACTCTCGTCTGCTACGCGGACGACACGTTGGTGGTCGCCGTCGGGAGTACCTTCGAGAGGACCATCCGACGAGCAGAGGTTGCGGTGGCAGCCGTCGTCGCGAGGATCCGCGATCTGGGGCTGAAAATAGCCCCGGAGAAGGCCGAGGCTGTCTGGTTCCACGGACGGCCTCGGTCTCGGCCACCGGCCAGATCGTGGGTCCGGGTTGGAGAAGCCTGCGTAGAGGTGAAGTCCGAGTTGAAATATCTCGGACTGATCCTCGACAGCCACTGGTGCTTCGATGCGCATCTCGACCGTCTCGTCCCCCGAGTCGAAAAGGCGGCGGCCTCTTTGGGCCGCCTGCTGCCCAACCTCGGGGGACCGGGAGATTTGGTGCGCCGCCTATACCTGGGCGTGGTGCGGTCTATGGCCTTATACGGTGCCCCAATATGGGCGCCGTACGTGATGACCAGCCGGCGCAACACGCTATTGTTGCGCCGGCTGCAGAGGCGGATGGCCATCCGCCTCATAAGAGGTTACCGCACCACGTCTACCGTGGCGGCGCTTGCTCTGGCGGGAGAACTTCCCTTCGAGCTTCAGGCGGCGGTGCGCGCCTATGTTTATGGGCGCACAAGCATCGCCAGCCGTGCTCGAGGGGCCCCGCCGGAGCGAGAGACGGTCGAGGGCTTCGAGCTCCAGGCCCGGAGACTAGCGCTCGCCAGATGGCGTGCCGAGCTTTGCTCCCACGCCGGCGAGCGCGTCCCCGGGGCTCTCCTGCCGCACTTCACCTCGTGGCGGGAGAGACGGCATGGCAGGCTCTCCTACCGAGCGACGCAGGTGTTCACCGGGCATGGCTGCTTCGGTGTCTACCTGTGTCGCATCGGGCGGGAAGCGACGACGGTGTGCCACCATTGTGGCGCGGAGGAAGACTCGGCGCAGCACACGCTGGAGGAATGTCCCGCCTTTTCAGCGCTGCGCCGAGTCCTAAAACGGGAAGTCGGTCACGACCTCGCACTCTCCAGCCTAGTTGGGGCCATGCTGGAGAGCCCGGGGAAGTGGGCGGCAGCAATCTCTTTCTGCGAGGATGTTATGTCGCGGAAGGAGGCTGCCGAGCGGGATCGGGAGCTTACAGATCCCGCCCGACGTGCCCGGGGACGGCGTGCGCGCCCACGCCGAGAAACCCCGGGCAGCTGAGAGTAGGCGGGCGGCGGGTGTACCAGAACATGCTGGTTTCATTGCCCGCCGCCCGCCAACAGAGGAGGACCTCCACTGTTGGGAGTGGGGGATGACGAGTCGCCTGATGGAGGGGAGGGTTAACTGTGATCCTCCTCCAATATACTCGTCGTCCCCCCGGCGGCCGCTGTGATCATGGCGGGGGCCCTGGTCACCTATCGCGCGGTCGCCGTGTCGGGGCGGTGCGGGGTGCGACCCCTCGCGCCGCCGAATTTAAATGGATTTTAGGGGGGAGGATTATATCTCCCCCGGGACGCGGCCGGCCATCCTTACCATTCTGATGGCCGGCCAGGCGAGGGGGAGCCGCGGTAGTGTTCTTCAAGAGTTCCCGTGGCTCCCCCGTTGAATCGCCAGCGATCGGTCCTGCGTCCTCAGGTCGCCGTGGAGGTTTTAGTGGGTCGATCCCCACACTACCCTCGTCCCGCTCCCCCGGGCGGGGCGGGGGTGTCTGGCGAGCAGATTTCCTCCACGTAAAATAAAAAAAAAAAAAAAAAAAAAAGGTTATGTCAAGGTTATGTCAAGGTTATGTCAAGGTTATGTCAAGGTTATGTCAAGGTTATGTCAAGGTTATGTCAAGGTTATGTCAAGGTTATGTCAAGGTTATGTCAAGGTTATGTCAAGGTTATGTCAAGGTTATGTCAAGGTTATGTCAAGGTTATGTCAAGGTTATGTCAAGGTTATGTCAAGGTTATGTCAAGGTTATGTCAAGGTTATGTCAAGGTTATGTCAAGGTTATGTCAAGGTTATGTCAAGGTTATGTCAAGGTTATGTCAAGGTTATGTCAAGGTTATGTCAAGGTTATGTCAAGGTTATGTCAAGGTTATGTCAAGGTTATGTCAAGGTTATGTCAAGGTTATGTCAAGGTTATGTCAAGGTTATGTCAAGGTTATGTCAAGGTTATGTCAAGGTTATGTCAAGGTTATGTCAAGGTTATGTCAAGGTTATGTCAAGGTTATGTCAAGGTTATGTCAAGGTTATGTCAAGGTTATGTCAAGGTTATGTCAAGGTTATGTCAAGGTTATGTCAAGGTTATGTCAAGGTTATGTCAAGGTTATGTCAAGGTTATGTCAAGGTTATGTCAAGGTTATGTCAAGGTTATGTCAAGGTTATGTCAAGGTTATGTCAAGGTTATGTCAAGGTTATGTCAAGGTTATGTCAAGGTTATGTCAAGGTTATGTCAAGGTTATGTCAAGGTTATGTCAAGGTTATGTCAAGGTTATGTCAAGGTTATGTCAAGGTTATGTCAAGGTTATGTCAAGGTTATGTCAAGGTTATGTCAAGGTTATGTCAAGGTTATGTCAAGGTTATGTCAAGGTTATGTCAAGGTTATGTCAAGGTTATGTCAAGGTTATGTCAAGGTTATGTCAAGGTTATGTCAAGGTTATGTCAAGGTTATGTCAAGGTTATGTCAAGGTTATGTCAAGGTTATGTCAAGGTTATGTCAAGGTTATGTCAAGGTTATGTCAAGGTTATGTCAAGGTTATGTCAAGGTTATGTCAAGGTTATGTCAAGGTTATGTCAAGGTTATGTCAAGGTTATGTCAAGGTTATGTCAAGGTTATGTCAAGGTTATGTCAAGGTTATGTCAAGGTTATGTCAAGGTTATGTCAAGGTTATGTCAAGGTTATGTCAAGGTTATGTCAAGGTTATGTCAAGGTTATGTCAAGGTTATGTCAAGGTTATGTCAAGGTTATGTCAAGGTTATGTCAAGGTTATGTCAAGGTTATGTCAAGGTTATGTCAAGGTTATGTCAAGGTTATGTCAAGGTTATGTCAAGGTTATGTCAAGGTTATGTCAAGGTTATGTCAAGGTTATGTCAAGGTTATGTCAAGGTTATGTCAAGGTTATGTCAAGGTTATGTCAAGGTTATGTCAAGGTTATGTCAAGGTTATGTCAAGGTTATGTCAAGGTTATGTCAAGGTTATGTCAAGGTTATGTCAAGGTTATGTCAAGGTTATGTCAAGGTTATGTCAAGGTTATGTCAAGGTTATGTCAAGGTTATGTCAAGGTTATGTCAAGGTTATGTCAAGGTTATGTCAAGGTTATGTCAAGGTTATGTCAAGGTTATGTCAAGGTTATGTCAAGGTTATGTCAAGGTTATGTCAAGGTTATGTCAAGGTTATGTCAAGGTTATGTCAAGGTTATGTCAAGGTTATGTCAAGGTTATGTCAAGGTTATGTCAAGGTTATGTCAAGGTTATGTCAAGGTTATGTCAAGGTTATGTCAAGGTTATGTCAAGGTTATGTCAAGGTTATGTCAAGGTTATGTCAAGGTTATGTCAAGGTTATGTCAAGGTTATGTCAAGGTTATGTCAAGGTTATGTCAAGGTTATGTCAAGGTTATGTCAAGGTTATGTCAAGGTTATGTCAAGGTTATGTCAAGGTTATGTCAAGGTTATGTCAAGGTTATGTCAAGGTTATGTCAAGGTTATGTCAAGGTTATGTCAAGGTTATGTCAAGGTTATGTCAAGGTTATGTCAAGGTTATGTCAAGGTTATGTCAAGGTTATGTCAAGGTTATGTCAAGGTTATGTCAAGGTTATGTCAAGGTTATGTCAAGGTTATGTCAAGGTTATGTCAAGGTTATGTCAAGGTTATGTCAAGGTTATGTCAAGGTTATGTCAAGGTTATGTCAAGGTTATGTCAAGGTTATGTCAAGGTTATGTCAAGGTTATGTCAAGGTTATGTCAAGGTTATGTCAAGGTTATGTCAAGGTTATGTCAAGGTTATGTCAAGGTTATGTCAAGGTTATGTCAAGGTTATGTCAAGGTTATGTCAAGGTTATGTCAAGGTTATGTCAAGGTTATGTCAAGGTTATGTCAAGGTTATGTCAAGGTTATGTCAAGGTTATGTCAAGGTTATGTCAAGGTTATGTCAAGGTTATGTCAAGGTTATGTCAAGGTTATGTCAAGGTTATGTCAAGGTTATGTCAAGGTTATGTCAAGGTTATGTCAAGGTTATGTCAAGGTTATGTCAAGGTTATGTCAAGGTTATGTCAAGGTTATGTCAAGGTTATGTCAAGGTTATGTCAAGGTTATGTCAAGGTTATGTCAAGGTTATGTCAAGGTTATGTCAAGGTTATGTCAAGGTTATGTCAAGGTTATGTCAAGGTTATGTCAAGGTTATGTCAAGGTTATGTCAAGGTTATGTCAAGGTTATGTCAAGGTTATGTCAAGGTTATGTCAAGGTTATGTCAAGGTTATGTCAAGGTTATGTCAAGGTTATGTCAAGGTTATGTCAAGGTTATGTCAAGGTTATGTCAAGGTTATGTCAAGGTTATGTCAAGGTTATGTCAAGGTTATGTCAAGGTTATGTCAAGGTTATGTCAAGGTTATGTTGGCCTCCCGTCGCGACGCGGGCCGAGGCGAGCCGAAGCTCAGGCTGCGGCGAGCGCCGGCCCGGGGACGCGCGGGGGGAGACGGGTTAGACGTTCAGGATGACGTCGCGCCAAGACCGCGCAACTCGGGACGCGCAGGCGGCGGCGCAGGCGCGGCCGAACGAGGCGGCGAAACACGACCGGAGCCGAACGGCTCGACAGGCAATACAGAACAGGGACGTGCGGAGGGGGCCGGCCCTCTCCGTCAAATTTCGAGAGACGAGGCTGACGTCACGCAACGTGCGCGACAACAAGCGACCGACTAGGCCAGTTTTTCTGCCCGTTTTTCATCGGAGCGAAGTTTCTTGTAGGCCTTTTTGCGGATCTTTTTCGCCTCCTTTCGTTTCTTTTTTTTTTTTTTTCTTTTTCCGTTCTTTTCGACCAATTTTAAATATCGACAGCTTATCGGTCAATAACCGGTAAGCTTGAAGTTTAATTTAATTTAATTTAAGCAAGTAAAAGTGCAGTTTGTGCAGTTAGGTGTACGCTACGGGTGTGCCGGTTTAGTGGGTGCCGTGCTTGATATTTTGTTGAATTTTGAGTGCTGCACTGATTGATATCGGAGTATACCCGGCTGCATTGGATCTTCCCGGCTGCTTTGGAATTTTTATCCGGCTGCATCCGCACTCTTGGCTTTGTACAGGCGCCTTGCCGGGGGTACTACTACTAGCCAAGCTAAGTGTATTTTATTTTATTTTATTGTATTTTATTTTATCGGTTATACCAGTGTACTGCGATGGCCAGCACGGCCAATACGCAGAGAATCCGACTGGGGGGTCTGAACGTTCTTCAGATCAACTTGCATGGGTGTCGGCTAGCCCACGACCTGCTCCAGCAGGCCGTGCACGAGCTCGAGGTCGACGTTGTCCTCGTGTCGGAGCCCTGGACCGTTCCAGGTGACTGGCACAGGGACGAAACCGGAAAGGCGGCTGTCTGGGTCACGGGGAGGGGCGCCGCGGGGGCGGGAGCTAGGCATGTTGGTGCCGTTCGGGGGGCGGTGGCGGTCAGCGTGGGTGATCTCACCCTCGTTGGCTGCTATTTCTCCCCGAATATCCCGCTCACCGAGTTCGGTGCCCTTCTCGGTGGGCTTGAGGCCCTAATTGGAAAAGTTCCTTTGGGCCAGATTGCGGTGGGCGGGGACTTCAATGCGAAGTCCCCGGCCTGGGGATCGGTCTGCTCCGACGCAAGGGGACACGCCGTCCTCGAGCTTGTTAATAGGATCGGACTCGTCCCGGTGAGAAGCACCGGGGCGTTTACTTTTGAGCGAGGGAGCCAACGCTCCCTCATCGATTTCATGCTTTGTGGCGGGGGCGCCTATGCAAGGTTGACGGAGAGCAGAATTCTCGACGTTGAGACTGCCTCCGATCATCGGTACATTTTACACAAGTTTGTAGACTGCGCTGCCGGGCGGGGACCGTACAGTGGCCCTCCGCGCCGGAGCGTAGATATTAAACGCTTCATAAAAGAGTATCACAAGTTTGCGCATGAAGCTAACCCTCTCAGTATTGTTACTGTTGAGGACGTGGACGCGTACATAGACATGGTTGTCGATCTGGCCGGACGCGCGTCTCGCTCTCTCCACCCCGGGTTGCGCAATAAGCGCCCCGTGTGGTGGTGGAGTAGCGAGATCGCGACGGCCAGAAGATTGTTATGCAAAGCAAGACGGAGCCTCCAGAGGGCCAGGCGCGGCCATGACGCCTGTGCCCTGGAGGTTAGGGCCGCGGCTTATAAAGTATTAAAAAAGGACCTGGCCCGCATAATTGCGAAGGCCAAGTCCTCCTCGTGGAAGTCCTTTACGGACAGTGTGGAGGCGGACGTCTGGGGCCGGCCATACCTCTGGGTCAGGGGTAGGGTCAAGGGACGCTCTCCGCCAGCATCCCTTAGCGCTGACGAGGTGGCGGGCGTCGTTCGCAAGCTTTTTGTAACGGAGCCTCCTAGTGGGGCTCCGTTCCCGCGAATTGAGGAATTTTGTTCAGAGTGCCCTGCCTCTTCCAGGCAGTTTTTTACAGAGGAAGAGGTCGAGGCGGCCATCAAAAGGGTCAAGAGGAAGGCGGCCGGCGTCGACGGTATCGCGTCCTGCGTGGTCTGGGCTCTCGGGGGAGAGGCACTTAGCCATATTGCCCACCTTTTTAATACATGTATCACTCTGGGATATTTCCCGGAGGCATGGAAGGTGGGCAGGCTTGTGCTGATTCCCAAGAAGCCTGGACCCGGGGGCGTGGTGTCGTGGCGCCCGCTTTGCCTCCTCTCAAACTTCTCCAAGGCGTTCGAATATTGTCTTAAGGAGCGCCTCGCGTCCGGGGTTACCTTCGCAAGCAACCAATTTGGCTTCGTCAAGCGCAAAAGCACGGTCGATGCCATGTGTCGTCTCATCGACACATGGGACGCTGCCAAGCGTACAGGTTTGCACTGCGTGATGGTGGCCTTGGACGTCAGGAATGCCTTTAACACCGTACGGTGGGACGGTGTTCTGGGCGCTTTGGCGGGGAAAGGGGTCTCGGCTCCGCTGCTGCGCGTGTTGAGTAGTTATCTCAGCGGGCGCGTGGTGGAGGCGACGACCCCGTCAGGACCTGAGCGTTTTGCAGTGCATGCCGGGGTGCCTCAGGGCTCCGTTCTCGGCCCCTGGCTCTGGAACGCTCAATATGATGGTCTCCTCGAGATGCCTCTCCCTAGGCACTGTAGTGTCTTAGGGTTTGCCGACGACGTCGCGCTGCTCGTTGGCGCGCGTAGTGCCGAACGCGTGGTTGCGCTGGCCGAGCAAACGCTCGCCCGCATCCACGCGTGGTTTCGGGAACACCACCTTGAGCTGGCGGAGGAGAAAACCGAGGTCCTGCACCTGACCAGCAGGAAGGCGCCGGAGGCCCTCCAACTTGCCCTCGGCACGGCGTCCCTTCGTGGCGGCGGATGCGTGCGCTACCTTGGGCTGCTGATTGAGGGCAATCAGTGCTTCCGCGCGCATGTCAGGCGTAGCTGCGAGAGGGCAGCCAAATACGCGGGCCTGCTAGCCCGAATCCTCCCCAACATCCGGGGCGGGGGCTACTGGGCTCGGCTGCTCTATTATAGGGTGGTCGAGTCGGTGGTCCTCTACGCGGCCCCTGTCTGGGCTCACGTGGCGTCGAGGTGTGGCAATGACAAGGCCATTAACGCGGTCCAGCGTGCGATCCTGGCTCGAGTAGCCAGGACGTACAGGACCGTGTCCCTCGACGCCGTTTGCGTTCTGGCGGGCGTGCCGCCCCTGGTGTTGGTGGCGGAGGAAAGGCTGCGTATTTTCCGCAGGCTGTCCACCCTCGACAGGGGCCCGGAGTGCTTCGTGTCGGAGGCTGGGCGGGTGAAGGCTGAGGAGAAACTTGTCACGCTGCAGCGTTGGCAAGTGAGATGGGATGCTGCAAGGCATGGACGCTGGACCCACCGCTTGATTCCCAATATCAGCGAGTGGATCCAGTGGGGCCCTAAAGTACTCAGCTTTCGCCTAGCTCAGTTTATCTCCGGGCACGGATGCTTCGCTGAGTACCTGTCGAGGATGGGCTTTTCGGACAGTAATCTCTGCCTGGCATGCGGGGGGGGGCCTGATGGCCCCGTTCACGCGCTCATGGAGTGTGGGCGTTTTGCCGCCGAGAGGGGCGCCGCCGAAAGGGCGATGGGAGCCGCTTTAAGTCTCGACAGCTTTATGTCCCTGCTCAAGGACGAGGATACCAGGACGACTCTCTCATGTTACGTCAACGACGTTATTAAACAGAGAGAGGATTTTGACAGGACCGAGAAACGACGGCACCGCAGGGTGCAAAGTGCCAGATCGAGACACAGGCCTCAGCCTTTAGGCTAGGCATTTATTTTATTTTTATTTTTAATTGTTTATTTTTATTTTAGGTGTAACTCTTGACCCTGTTTCTTGACTTTAGGTGTAGTATAGGCTTACCGTGGCCTTAGTTAAACGGTTATTGACCCATGATCCAGACACCCACCGTGCAGGAATCCCGAGAGGGGACGCCGCGGTGGGTGTTCTGCGTAAAGGCTGACGCCTGAGGAGGGGTTTAGTGGGTATACTTGGTATTGCACCTTTCGCCAGGGAGTCCCACACTCCCGCCCACTAACACCATAGGGCGGCGTGCGCAAAGCATTCCCCTCCTCCTGAAAAAAAAAAAAAAAAAAAAAAAAATGTCAAGGTTATGTCAAGGTTATGTCAAGGTTATGTCAAGGTCCCCGGCCGGGTCTGGCTGCTCGCCGCGAGCGTCCTGGGCGAGAGGCTGAGGAGCCTCTACTCTGGGCTCCTGAGGTCGGGGACGTTCCCCGACCTATGGAGAGAAAGTCGGATGGTCCTCTTGAGGAAGGATGGGAGGCCGGGGGATTCTCCCACCGCGTACCGGCCCATTTGTCTCCTGGATGAGGCGGGCAAGATCTTCGAGAAGATCATTGTTGCCCGCCTCTCCAGACACCTGTCCCGCGACGGCCCAGATCTGGCGGACTGCCAGTTTGGCTTCCGGGAGGGGCGATCGACGGTCGACGCAATCGACCGTCTCAAGTCCCTCTCGGACAATGCCGTGGCAAGGGGCGGGGTGTGCTTGGCGGTGTCCATTGACATCGTCAATGCGTTCAACACCCTGCCCTGGTCCGCCATTAGGGAGGCCCTCGTCGATCACCAGGTGCCTCCCTATCTGAGGCGGGTGATCGGGGCCTACCTGCGGGACAGGTGGGTTGAATACCCGGGCCGGTGCGGGATGATACGGAGGGAAGTGGACCGCGGGGTCCCGCAGGGGTCCGTTTTAGGACCGCTCCTGTGGGACCTAGGTTACAACGCGGTCCTGGAAAAGGCCTCCCTGCCCGACGGTGCCACCCTCGTCTGCTACGCGGACGACACGTTGGTGGTCGCCGTCGGGAGTACCTTCGAGAGGGCCATCCGTCGATCAGAGGTTGCGGTGGCAGCCGTCGTCGCGAGGATCCACGATCTGGGGCTGGAAATAGCCCCGGAGAAGGCCGAGGCTGTCTGGTTTCACGGACGGCCTCGGTCTCGGCCACCGGCCAGATCGTGGATCCGGGTTGGAGAAGCCTGCGTCGAGGTGAAGTCCGAGTTGAAATATCTCGGACTGATCCTCGACAGCCGCTGGAGCTTCGATGCGCATCTCGACCGTCTCGTCCTCCGAGTCGAAAAGGCGGCGGCCTCTTTGGGCCGCCTGCTGCCCAACCTCGGGGGACCGGGAGATTTGGTGCGCCGCCTATACCTGGGCGTGGTGCGGTCTATGGCCTTATACGGTGCCCCAATCTGGGCGCCGTACGTGATGACCAGCCGGCGCAACACGCTGTTGTTGCGCCGGCTGCAGAGGCGGATGGCCATCCGCCTCATAAGAGGTTACCGCACCACGTCTACCGTGGCGGCGCTTGCTCTGGCGGGAGAACTTCCCTTCGAGCTTCAGGCGGCGGTGCGCGCATATGTTTATGGGCGCACAAGCATCGCCAGCCGTGCTCGAGGGGCCCCGCCGGAGCGAGAGACGGTCGAGGGCTTCGAGCTCCAGGCCCGGAGACTAGCGCTGGCCAGATGGCGTGCCGAGCTTTGCTCCCACGCCGGCGAGCGCGTCCCCGGGGCTCTCCTGCCGCACTTCACCTCGTGGCGGGAGAGACGGCATGGCAGGCTCTCCTACCGAGCGACGCAGGTGTTCACCGGGCATGGCTGCTTCGGTGTCTACCTGTGTCGCATCGGGCGGGAAGCGACGACGGTGTGCCACCATTGTGGCGCGGAGGAAGACTCGGCGCAGCACACGCTGGAGGAATGTCCCGCCTTTTCAGCGCTGCGCCGAGTCCTAAGACGAGAAGTCGGCCACGACCTCGCACTCTCCAGCCTAGTTGGGGCCATGCTGGAGGGCCCGGGGAAGTGGGCGGCAGCAATCTCTTTCTGCGAGGAGGTTATGTCGCGGAAGGAGGCTGCCGAGCGGGATCGGGAGCTTACAGATCCCGCCCGACGTGCCCGGGGGCGGCGTGCGCGCCCACGCCGAGAAACACCGGGCAGCTGAGAGTAGGCGGGCGGCGGGTGTACCAGTACATGCTGGTTTCATTGCCCGCCGCCCGCCAACAGAGGAGGACGTCCACTGTTGGGGATGGGGGATGACGAGTCGCCTGAAGGAGGCGAGGGTTAACTGTAATCCTCCTCCAATATACTCGTCGTCCCCCCGGCGTCCGCTGTGATCAGGGCGGGGGCCCTGGTCACCTATCGCGCGGTCGCCGTGTCGGGGCGGTGCGGGGTGCGACCCCTCGCGCCGCCGAATTTAAATGGATTTAGGGGGGAGGATTTATTTTATTTCCCCCCGGGACGCGGCCGGCCATCGTTACCATCCTGATGGCCGGCCAGGCGAGGGGGAGCCGCGGTAGTGTTCTTCAAGAGTTCCCGTGGCTCCCCCGTTGAATCGCCAGCGATCGGTCCTGCGTCCTCAGGTCGCCGTGGAGGTTTTAGTGGGTCAAACCCCACACTACCCTCGTCCCGCTCCCCCGGGCGGGGCGGGGGCGTCTGGCGAGCAGATTTCCTCCACGTAAAATAAAAAAAAAAAAAAAAAAAAAAAAAAAAAAAAAAAAAAAAAAAAAGGTTATGTCAAGGTTATGTCAAGGTTATGTCAAGGTTATGTCAAGGTTATGTCAAGGTTATGTCAAGGTTATGTCAAGGTCCCCCCCGTGTCCGCTACCTTGTCGTGGTGGGGGGGCTTCGTGCCCTAATGATCCTCAAGGCTGTGCCGGCGGGGAATTTATTCCCTGGCAGGTTCTACCATGCCGGAGTGGCTTGAGGTGAGGGGCCAACTAAAGTCGGACACATACCGTAAACCTGTGGTCATGTTTTACAGGAACGGGGGTCTTGCCTTAACCGGCCGGGCCGCGAGGATGACAACCTCTCTAAAAAATCCCTAGCCCCAAGCAGTGTTGCGCGGTGAAGAGGGCGTACCTGGAGTAAGCGCCAGCTATGGTTGGTGGGTGCACCAATCGTTAGCGGACAACCCCGGGGTACCTGGCGACCCCCCGGGCGTATTAGCCTTCCCCGGGTATGGCGGCTCTACCCGGGGTGACCTCCTTTCCGACCACACTCGTGGGATTAAGTATGGAGTCTACTTTTTCACAAACAACCGGGGAGGGGGGAAACGAGCGTGAGGTGGAGGTGCGCGGGCCTATCGTGCGCCTCAAAAGATGCACAGAGCCGGTGTCGCGGAGGCATTCGGCGACACGCGGCAAAAAGAGGACCGCAGCGGGCCTTGGTGAGTGCGATGAGGGGGAGGAGTCAGATTTCTCTGTCTCCTCCCACCACTCATCGCAGAGTGTCCCGGGCTCGTCGTCAGCGAGGAAAAGAGGACGGCCGCCGACGACCGGCGAATATGTTGGCCTCGCAGAGGCCAAACTTAGGCTGGCCGAGGCTTCGCAGCTGGAGGCCGAGGCAAGGGAGGTGGCGGCGATATTCGACCCGGGAGCCCCCGTGCCGAGACCATCGCGGTCGAGCGTCCCGCTCCCGGACGAGACGGATATAGCGGAAAATTTCCGCAACCGTCCGACGCGGGATGTCGCGGCCGCTATATTGGAGAGCCTGGATGAGGTGGCCAGGATCTCCGGCGTGTCAAAGGGGCTGAAGGGCAATTTGGCCCGCGCCCTAAGGGTGGCCGCCTTAAACGGCAGGGTGGGGGTGTCCGAGCTTGCGGTTAGGTCAGCTACCGACGCCACGCGTGCCCTGGAGGCAGAGAATGCCGTCCTCAGGGGGCAAATGACGGAGCTGCGGGCGGAGGTGGCTCGGCTCCGGCAGGTGGTGGAGGCGAGTACGGCTGCTGCCGCAATGCCTCCGCCGCCGCGCCCGGGAGAGGGCTCAGTATCGCCGCCGATCGTCGCCGCCCGGGACTGCCAACGCTCCGGGCAAGAAAAGTCCTCGCCCCCACATGCGACTGCGCCCGCAGATTTTCTGGCGCAGATAAGCGCCCTGATAGACGCCAAATTGGCGTCATTCAGGAGGGAGCTCGCGCCGCGAACGGACTCGGCCCTGCGATCGGTGGCACCTGGGCCGTCCGTCCCCTCACAGTCTTCGGACAGGGTGGGGCGGAAGACGAAGAAGAAGAAGAAAGGTGGGAAAGCTGGGGCGGCTATAGCGGCCCAGACGGAGCCCGCTCGACCGCGAGCAGAATCGGCGCTACCCTCTGCCGCGCCTCCGCCCCAGGAGGCGTGGTCCCAGGTGGTTGGCCGCAAGGCTAAAAAGGCGGCTGCCAAGGCCACTGCGGCGGCGAATAATAAAAAAGGACGGGTGGTCCCGGCGGCCCCCAGGAAGACACCCCTGCCTCCGCGACCGCCACGCACAGCAGCGGTTACCATAACGGTTCCGTCTGGCGTGGACATTACTTACGCGCAGGCGATGGCCACTGCCAGGTCCAAGGTGGACCTGGCAGAAATTGGCATCGCCTCGCTGAGGCCGCGAAGGGCGGTGACTGGGGGGTTAATTTTGGAAGTCCCTGGCACCGATGGGGCCGCCAAGGCCACCGTCCTCGCCACAAAAGTGGCGGAAGCGCTGGCAGGCACCGGCGTAAAGGTCGCGCGTCCGGTCAAAAAAGCTGACCTTAGGGTGCGCGGCCTGGTCGATTCGACCACGCCGGCGGAGGTCGCTGCGGCTGTTGCCCGCGTGGGCGGGTGCAGCGAGGGGGACATCAATACCGGCGAAATCCGGTCTTCCCCCTCGGGATTGGGCACCCTCTGGGTCCGATGTCCTGCCGCGGCCGCTCGCAGGGTTGCTGTCGCGGGCCGGATAACCGTCGGCTGGACCCATGCAGCCGTGGAGGCCCTGAGTGCCCGGCCTCTGCAGTGTTACCGTTGCCTTGATGTTGGCCACACCAGTCAGCGGTGCACTTCTGCCGAGGATAGGTCCGACTGCTGCTATAGATGCGGCAGTCGGGACCATAAGGTGGCAGCCTGTACGGCCACGCCCAATTGTCCGCTTTGTGCGGGCGCGGGCAGGCCTTCTGGTCACCGCCTCGGCGGCCGGGCGTGTCCTGTCAGTGCGAGGCGAGGCAAGGTAGGCGGCCAAAGGTCGTCTGCCAGATTCAATAAAAAAGGGAAGGAAACCACGATGGCCAAGGCAGCGACCACCGTGGCCAGCAACGGAAAGGCAGCATCGCCTGATGCTACCGCCGCGCCCGCTGGGGCGGATGGGGCCACTAAAGTCCCAGACGCCACCGCATCCGCGGCCGTGACGGCGATGGACACGGCTGTGTAATGGGGCCCGCGGGCCCGATAATACAAGTTAACCTCAACTGCTCGGCCAGAGCGCAGGACCTCCTGTTTCAATGCATGGCCGAGCGGGGTGCCGGGTTGGCAGTCGTGGCGGAGCCGCACAGGGTCCCCAAACATCCACACTGGATGGGGGACTCGATTGGCTCCGCCGCGATTATTTGGGCAGGGAGGCCGGGGTCCCCGCCGTGCTCGCTTATCGAGCGCGGCCTGGGATACGTGGCCGTTGATTGGGGCGGCACCGCGGTTGTGGCGATATACGCACCTCCAAGGTGGTCCCTCGAAGAGTTTAAGCAGTATCTGGACGGGGTAGGGAGATGCGTCTCCCGCTGCCATCCCCGTCCGGTGCTGGTCCTGGGGGACTTCAATGCCAAGGCCACGGCTTGGGGTTCCCCCGGGACTGACTCGAGGGGCCGGGAGGTGCTGGATTGGGCGGCGGGACTGGAGCTCCGTCTCCTGAACACGGGCTCGGTCCATACGTGCGTGCGGCATAACGGGGGGTCCATCGTTGACCTTTCGTGGGCAACGCCACCGGCCGCGCGCCGTATTACGGGGTGGAGGGTGGCGGAAGGGGTCGAGACGTTGTCTGACCATAGATACATAGTTCTCGACCTCTCCGCCGCCCCACCATCGACACCCCGTCGTCGCCCCGCCGATGACGGTTCGCCTCAGCCGCGGTGGGCGCTGAAGCGCCTCGACCAGGACGCTCTGATGGCGGCAGCCCACGTCGTGGCCTGGCCAGCAACACCGACCGGGCCAGTCGACGGGAATGGGGAGGCCCATTGGTTCCGGTGCGCAATGACGTCGGTTTGCGACGTCGCCATGCCACGGGCCAGGGTCTTCCCGAGGAAGGCGGTGTACTGGTGGTCGCGCGAGATAGCGGAATTACGCACCGAGTGCGTTCGCGCGCGACGCCAGTACGCTCGCGCCCGTCGACGACGACGAACGGACGACGTGCTGGCTGCCCAACTGTACGGGCGATATCGGGAGAAGGTGGTCGCCCTGCAGCTGGCCATCAGGCGTGCGAAGGACCAGGCCTGGCGCGATCTCCTCGACTCTCTGAACCGAGATCCGTGGGGGCGCCCATACAAGATGGCATTGGGACGACTGCGTCCCTGGGCGCCCCCCGTGACGGAGAGCCTGGATCCGGGGCTGCTCGGGCGGGTCGTGGACGCTTTATTCCCCGTTAGCGGGGAGGCGTCCCGGCCCGTCCCTGAGCCAGAGGAACATGAGTGGTCCCCGGATCTTGAGGTCGCGCCGGAGGAGATGGCCGGGGTCGTCAAATGGCTCCGGGGCAAGAATACCGCCCCGGGGCCGGACGGTATCCCCGGCCGGGTCTGGTTGCTCGCCGCGAGCGTCCTGGGGGAGAGGCTGAGGAGCCTCTACTCTGGGCTCCTGAGGTCGGGGACGTTCCCCGACCTATGGAGAGAAAGTCGGATGGTCCTCTTGAGGAAGGATGGGAGGCCGGCGGAATCTCCCTCCGCGTACCGGCCCATTTGTCTCCTGGATGAGGCGGGCAAGATCTTCGAGAAGATCATTGTTGCCCGCCTCTCCAGACACCTGTCCCGCGACGGCCCAGATCTGGCGGACTGCCAGTTTGGCTTCCGGGAGGGGCGATCGACGGTCGACGCTATCGACCGTCTCAAGTCCCTCTCGGACAATGCCGTGGCAAGGGGCGGGGTGTGCTTGGCGGTGTCCATTGACATCGTCAATGCGTTCAACACCCTGCCCTGGTCCGCCATTAGGGGGGCCCTCGTTGATCACCAGGTGCCTCCCTATCTGAGGCGGGTGATCGGGGCCTACCTGCGGGATAGGTGGGTCGAATACCCGGGCCGGTACGGGATGATACGGAGGGAAGTGGACCGCGGGGTCCCGCAGGGGTCCGTTTTAGGACCGCTCCTGTGGGACCTGGGTTACAACGCGGTCCTGGAGAAGGCCTCCCTGCCCGACGGTGCCACCCTCGTCTGCTACGCGGACGACACGTTGGTGGTCGCCGTCGGGAGTACCTTCGAGAGGACCATCCGACGAGCAGAGGTTGCGGTGGCAGCCGTCGTCGCGAGGATCCGCGATCTGGGGCTGAAAATAGCCCCGGAGAAGGCCGAGGCTGTCTGGTTCCACGGACGGCCTCGGTCTCGGCCACCGGCCAGATCGTGGATCCGGGTTGGAGAAGCCTGCGTCGAGGTGAAGTCCGCGTTGAAATATCTCGGACTGATACTCGACAGCCGCTGGAGCTTCGAT
This sequence comes from Megalopta genalis, assembly GCF_051020955.1. Taxonomy (NCBI): domain Eukaryota; kingdom Metazoa; phylum Arthropoda; class Insecta; order Hymenoptera; family Halictidae; genus Megalopta; species Megalopta genalis. Next base: position 2,198,113 of record NW_027476103.1, read on the forward strand.
GCGCATCTCGACCGTCTCGTCCCCCGAGTCGAAAAGGCGGCGGCCTCTTTGGGCCGCCTGCTGCCCAACCTCGGGGGACCGGGAGATTTGGTGCGCCGCCTATACCTGGGCGTGGTGCGGTCTATGGCCTTATACGGTGCCCCAATCTGGGCGCCGTACGTGATGACCAGCCGGCGCAACACGCTGTTGTTGCGCCGGCTGCAGAGGCGGATGGCCATCCGCCTCATAAGAGGTTACCGCACCACGTCTACCGTGGCGGCGCTTGCTCTGGCGGGAGAACTTCCCTTCGAGCTTCAAGCGGCGGTGCGCGCCTATGTTTATAGGCGCACTAGCATCGCCAGCCGTGCTCGAGGGGCCCCGCCGGAGCGTGAGACGGCCGAGGGCTTCGAGCTCCAGGCCCGGAGACTAGCGCTCGCCAGATGGCGTGCCGAGCTTTGCTCCCACGCCGGCGAGCGCGTCCCCGGGGCTCTCCTGCCGCACTTCACCTCGTGGCGGGAGAGACGGCATGGCAGGCTCTCCTACCGAGCGACGCAGGTGTTCACCGGGCATGGCTGCTTCGGTGTCTACCTGTGTCGCATCGGGCGGGAAGCGACGACGGTGTGCCACCATTGTGGCGCGGAGGAAGACTCGGCGCAGCACACGCTGGAGGAATGTCCCGCCTTTTCAGCGCTGCGCCGAGTCCTAAAACGAGAAGTCGGCCACGACCTCGCACTCTCCAGCCTAGTTGGGGCCATGCTGGAGAGCCCGGGGAAGTGGGCGGCAGCAATCTCTTTCTGCGAGGAGGTTATGTCGCGGAAGGAGGCTGCCGAGCGGGATCGGGAGCTTACAGATCCCGCCCGACGTGCCCGGGGACGGCGTGCGCGCCCACGCCGAGAAACCCCGGGCAGCTGAGAGTAGGCGGGCGGCGGGTGTACCAGACTATGCTGGTTTCATTGCCCGCCGCCCGCCAACAGAGGAGGACGTCCACTGTTGGGAATGGGGGATGACGAGTCGCCTGAGGAGGCGTGGGTTAACTGTGATCCTCCTCCAATATACTCGTCGTCCCCCCGGCGGCCGCTGTGATCAGGGCGGGGGCCCTGGTCACCTGTTGCGCGGTCGCCGAGTCGGGGCGGTGCGGGGTGCGACCCCTCGCGCCGCCGAATTTAAATGGATTTTAAATGGATTTTAGGGGGGAGGATTTATCTCCCCCCGGGACGCGGCCGGCCATCGTTACCATCTTGATGGCCGGCCAGGCGAGGGGGAGCCGCGGTAGTGTTCTTCAAGAGTTCCCGTGGCTCCCCCGTTGAATCGCCAGCGATCGGTCCTGCGTCCTCAGGTCGCCGTGGAGGTTTTAGTGGGTCAAACCCCACACTACCCTCGTCCCGCTCCCCCGGGCGGGGCGGGGGTGTCTGGAGAGCAGATTTCCTCCACGTAAAATAAAAAAAAAAAAAAAAAAAAAAAAGGTTATGTCAAGGTTATGTCAAGGTTCATACCGTAAACCTGTGGTCACATACCGTAAACCTGTGGTCATGTTTTACAGGAACGGGGGTCTTGCCTTAACCGGCCGGGCCGCGAGGATGACAACCTCTCTAAAAAATCCCTAGCCCCAAGCAGTGTTGCGCGGTGAAGAGGGCGTAGCTGGAGTAAGCGCCAGCTATGGTTGGTGGGTGCACCAATCGTTAGCGGACAACCCCGGGGTACCTGGCGACCCCCCGGGCGTATTAGCCTTCCCCGGGTATGGCGGCTCTACCCGGGGTGACCTCCTTTCCGACCACACTCGTGGGACCAATTATGGATTCTTTTTCACAAACAACCGGGGAGGGGGGAAACGAGCGTGAGGTGGAGGTGCGCGGGCCTATCGTGCGCCTCCAAAGATGTACAGAGCCGGTGTCGCGGAGGCATTCTGCAACACGCGGCAAAAAGAGGACCGCAGCGGGCCTTGGTGAGTGCGATGACGGGGAGGAGTCAGATTTCTCTGTCTCCTCCCACCACTCATCGCAGAGTGTCCCGGGCTCTTCGTCGGCGAGGAAGAGAGGACGGCCGCCGACGACCGGCGAATATGTTGGCCTCGCAGAGGCCAAACTTAGGCTGGCCGAGGCTTCGCAGCTGGAGGCCGAGGCAAGGGAGGTGGCGGCGATATTCGACCCGGGTGCCCCCGTGCCGAGACCATCGCGGTCGAGCGTCCCGCTCCCGGACGAGACGGATATCGCGGAAAATTTCCGCAACCGTCCGACGCGGGATGTCGCGGCCGCTATATTGGAGAGCCTGGATGAGGTGGCCAGGATCTCCGGCGTTTCGAAGGGGCTGAAGGGCAACTTGGCCCGCGCCCTGAGGGTGGCCGCTTTAAACGGCAGGGTGGGGGTGTCCGAGCTTGCGGTTAGGTCAGCAACCGACTCCACGCGTGTCCTGGAGGCCGAGAATGCCGTCCTCAGGGGGCAAATGACGGAGCTGCAGGCGGAGGTGGCCCGGCTCCGGCAGGTGGTGGAGGCGAGAACGGCTGCTGCTGCAATGCCTCCGCCGCCACGCCCGGGAGAGGGCTCAGTATCGCCGCCGATCGTCGGCGCCCGGGATTGCCATCGCTCCGGGCAAGAAAAGTCCTCGCCACCACCTGCGGCTGCGCCCGCAGACTTTCTGGCGCAAATAGGCGCCCTGATAGACGCCAAATTGGCGTCATTCAGGAGGGAGCTCGCGCCGCGAACGGACTCGGCCCTGCGATCGGTGGCCCCTGGGCCGTCCGTCCCCACACAGTCTTCGGACAGGGTGGGGCGGAGGGCGAAGAAGAAGAAGAAAGGTGGGAAATCTGGGGCGGCTATAGCGGCCCAGACGGAGCCCGCTCGACCGCGAGCAGAATCGGCGCTACCCTCTGCCGCGCCACCACCCCAGGAGGCGTGGTCCCAGGTGGTTGGCCGGAAGGCCAAAAAGGCGGCTGCCAAGGCTACTGCGGCCGCGAATAAAAAAGGACGGGTGGTCCCGGCGGCCCCCAGGAAGACACGCCTGCCTCCTCGACCGCCACGCACAGCAGCGGTTACCATAACGGTTCCGTCTGGCGTGGACATTACTTACGCGCAGGCGATGGCCACTGCCAGGTCCAAGGTGGACCTGGCAGAAATTGGCATCGCCTCGCTGAGGCCGCGAAGGGCGGTGACTGGGGGGTTAGTTTTGGAGGTCCCTGGCACCGATGGGGCCGCCAAGGCCACCGTCCTCGCCACAAAAGTGGCGGAAGCGCTGTCAGGCACCGGCGTAAAGGTCGCGCGTCCGGTCAAAAAAGCTGACCTTAGGGTGCGCGGCCTGGTCGATTCGACCACGCCGCCGGAGGTCGCTGCGGCTGTTGCCCGCGTGGGCGGGTGCAGCGAGGGGGACATCAATACCGGCGAAATTCGGTCTTCCCCCTCGGGATTGGGCACCCTCTGGCTCCGATGTCCTGCCGCGGCCGCTCGCAAGGTTGCTGTCGCGGGTCGGATAACTGTCGGCTGGACCCAAGCAGCCGTGGAGGCCCTGAGCACCCGGCCTCTGCAGTGTTACCGTTGCCTTGGTGTTGGCCACACCAGTCAGCGGTGCACCTCTGCCGAGGATAGGTCCGACTGCTGCTATAGATGCGGCAGTCGGGGCCATAAGGTGGCAGCCTGTACGGCCACGCCCAATTGTCCGCTTTGTGCGGGCGCGGGCAAGCCGTCTGGTCACCGCCTCGGCAGCCGGGCATGTCCTGCCAGTGCGAGGCGAGGCAAGGTAGGCGGCCAAAGGTCGTCTGCCAGATTTAATAAAAAAGGGAAGGAAACCACGATGGCCAAGGCAGCGACCACCGTGGCCAGCAACGAAATGGCGGCACCGCCTGATGCTACCGCCGCGCCCGCGGGGGCGGATGGGGCCACTAAAGTCCCTGACGCCACCGCATCCGCGGCCGTGACGGCGATGGACACGGCTGTGTAATGGGGCCCCCGGGCCCGATAATACAAATTAACCTCAACTGCTCGGCCAGAGCGCAGGATCTACTGTTTCAATGCCTGGCCGAGCGGGGTGCCGGGTTGGCAGTCGTGGCGGAGCCGCACAGGGTCCCCAAACATCCACACTGGATGGGGGACTCGATTGGCTCCGCCGCGATTATTTGGGCTGGGAGGCCGGGGTCCCCGCCGTGCTCGCTTATCGAGCGCGGCCTGGGATACGTGGCCGTTGATTGGGGCGGCACCGCGGTTGTGGCGATATACGCACCTCCGAGGTGGTCCCTCGAAGAGTTTGAGCAGTATCTGGACGGGGTAGGGAGATGCGTCTCCCGCTGCCATCCCCGTCCGGTGCTGGTCCTGGGGGACTTCAATGCCAAGGCCGCGGCTTGGGGTTCCCCCGGGACTGACTCGAGGGGCCGGGAGGTGCTGGATTGGGCGGCGGGACTGGAGCTCCGTCTCCTGAACACGGGCTCGGTCCATACGTGCGTGCGGCATAACGGGGGATCCATCGTTGACCTTTCGTGGGCAACGCCCCCGGCCGCGCGCCGTATTACGGGGTGGAGGGTGGCGGAAGGGGTGGAGACGTTGTCTGACCACAGATACATAGTTCTCGGCCTCTCCGCCGCCCCACCATCGACACCCCGTCGTCGTCCCGCCGATGAGGGTTCGCCTCAACCGCGGTGGGCGCTGAAGCGCCTCGACCAGGACGCTCTGATGGCGGCAGCCCACGTCGTGGCCTGGCCAGCAACACCGGCCGGGCGAGTCGACGGGAATGGGGAGGCCCGTTGGTTCCGGGGCGCAATGACGTCGGTTTGCGACGTCGCCATGCCCCGGGCCAGGGTCTTCCCGAGGAAGGCGGTGTACTGGTGGTCGTGCGAAATAGCGGAATTACGCACCGCGTGCGTCCGCGCGCGACGCCAGTACGCTCGCGCCCGTCGACGACGACGTACGGACGACGTGCTGGCTGTCCAGCTGTATGGGAGATATCGGGAGAAGGTGGTCGCCCTGCAGCTGGCCATCAGGCGAGCGAAGGACCAGGCCTGGCGCGATCTCCTCGGCTCTCTGAACCGAGATCCGTGGGGGCGCCCATACAAGATGGCTTTGGGACGACTACGTCCCTGGGCGCCCCCCGTGACGGAGAGCCTGGATCCGGGGCTGCTCGGGCGGGTCGTGGACGCTTTATTCCCCGTTAGCGGGGAGGCGTCCCGGCCCGTCCCTGAGCCAGAGGAACATGAGTGGTCCCCGGATCTTGAGGTCGCGCCGGAGGAGATGGCCGGGGTCGTCAAATGGCTCCGGGGCAAGAATACCGCCCCGGGGCCGGACGGTATCCCCGGCCGGGTCTGGTTGCTCGCCGCGAGCGTCCTGGGGGAGAGGCTGAGGAGCCTCTACTCTGGGCTCCTGAGGTCGGGGACGTTCCCCGACCTATGGAGAGAAAGTCGGATGGTCCTCTTGAGGAAGGATGGGAGGCCGGAGGATTCTCCCTCCGCGTACCGGCCCATTTGTCTCCTGGATGAGGCGGGCAAGATCTTCGAGAAGATCATTGTTGCCCGCCTCTGCAGACACCTGTCCCGCGACGGCCCAGATCTGGCGGACTGCCAGTTTGGCTTCCGGGAGGGGCGATCGACGGTCGACGCTATCGACCGTCTCAATTCCCTCTCGGACAATGCCGTGGCAAGGGGCGGGGTGTGCTTGGCGGTGTCCATTGACATCGTCAATGCGTTCAACACCCTGCCCTGGTCCGCCATTAGGGGGGCCCTCGTCGATCACCAGGTGCCTCCATATCTGAGGCGGGTGATCGGGGCCTACCTGCGGGACAGGTGGGTCGAATACCCGGGCCGGTACGGGATGATACGGAGGGAAGTGGACCGCGGGGTCCCGCAGGGGTCTGTTTTAGGACCGCTCCTGTGGGACCTGGGTTACAACGCGGTCCTGGAAAAGGCCTCCCTGCCCGACGGTGCCACCCTCGTCTGCTACGCGGACGACACGTTGGTGGTCGCCGTCGGAAGTACCTTCGAGAGGACCATCCGACGAGCAGAGGTTGCGGTGGCAGCCGTCGTCGCGAGGATCCGCGATCTGGGGCTGAAAATAGCCCCGGAGAAGGCCGAGGCTGTCTGGTTCCACGGACGGCCTCGGTCTCGGCCACCGGCCAGATCGTGGATCCGGGTTGGAGAAGCCTGCGTCGAGGTGAAGTCCCAGTTGAAATATCTCGGACTGATCCTCGACAGCCGCTGGAGCTTCGATGCGCATCTCAACCGTCTCGTCCCCCGAGTCGAAAAGGCGGCGGCCTCTTTGGGCCGCCTGCTGCCCAACCTCGGGGGACCGGGAGATTTGGTGCGCCGCCTATACCTGGGCGTGGTGCGGTCTATGGCCTTATACGGTGCCCCAATATGGGCGCCGTACGTGATGACCAGCCGGCGCAACACGCTGTTGTTGCGCCGGCTGCAGAGGCGGATGGCCATCCGCCTCATAAGGGGTTACCGCACCACGTCTACCGTGGCGGCGCTTGCTCTGGCGGGAGAACTTCCCTTCGAGCTTCAGGCGGCGGTGCGCGCCTATGTTTATAGGCGCACAAGCATCGCCAGCCGTGCTCGAGGGGCCCCGCCGGAGCGAGAGACGGTCGAGGGCTTCGAGCTCCAGGCCCGGCGACTAGCGCTCGCCAGATGGCGTGCCGAGCTTTGCTCCCACGCCGGCGAGCGCGTCCCCGGGGCTCTCCTGCCGCACTTCACCTCGTGGCGGGAGAGACGGCATGGCAGGCTCACCTACCGAGCGACGCAGGTGTTCACCGGGCATGGCTGCTTCGGTGTCTACCTGTGTCGCATCGGGCGGGAAGCGACGACGGTGTGCCACCACTGTGGCGCGGAGGAAGACTCGGCGCAGCACACGCTGGAGGAATGTCCCGCCTTTTCAGCGCTGCGCCGAGTCCTAAAACGGGATGTCGGTCACGACCTCGCACTCTCCAGCCTAGTTGGGGCCATGCTGGAGAGCCCGGGGAAGTGGGCTGCAGCAATCTCTTTCTGCGAGGATGTTATGTCGCGGAAGGAGGCTGCCGAGCGGGATCGGGAGCTTACAGATCCCGCCCGACGTGCCCGGGGACGGCGTGCGCGCCCACGCCGAGAAACCCCGGGCAGCTGAGAGTAGGCGGGCGGCGGGTGTACCAGAACATGCTGGTTTCATTGCCCGCCGCCCGCCAACAGAGGAGGACCTCCACTGTTGGTAGTGGGGGATGACGAGTCGCCTGAAGGAGGCGAGGGTTAACTGTAATCCTCCTCCAATATACTCGTCGTCCCCCCGGCGGCCGCTGTGATCAGGGCGGGGGCCCTGGTCACCTATCGCGCGGTCGCCGTGTCGGGGCGGTGCGGGGTGCGACCCCTCGCGCCGCCGAATTTAAATGGATTTAGGGGGGAGGATTATATCTCCCCCGGGACGCGGCCGGCCATCGTTACCATCCTGATGGCCGGCCAGGCGAGGGGGAGCCGCGGTAGTGTTCTTCAAGAGTTCCCGTGGCTCCCCCGTTGAATCGCCAGCGATCGGTCCTGCGTCCTCAGGTCGCCGTGGAGGTTTTAGTGGGTCGATCCCCACACTACCCTCGTCCCGCTACCCCGGGCGGGGCGGGGGTGTCTGGCGAGCAGATTTCCTCCACGTAAAAAAAAAAAAAAAAAAAAAAAAAAAAAAAAAGGTTATGTCAAGGTTATGTCAAGGTTATGTCAAGGTTATGTCAAGGTTATGTCAAGGTTATGTCAAGGTTATGTCAAGGTCCCCCCCGTGTCCGCTACCTTGTCGTGGTGGGGGGGCTTCGTGCCCTAATGATCCTCAAGGCTGTGCCGGCGGGGAATTTATTCCCTGGCAGGTTCTACCATGCCGGAGTGGCTTGAGGTGAGGGGCCAACTAAAGTCGGACACATACCGTAAACCTGTGGTCATGTTTTACAGGAACGGGGGTCTTGCCTTAACCGGCCGGGCCGCGAGGATGACAACCTCTCTAAAAAATCCCTAGCCCCAAGCAGTGTTGCGCGGTGAAGAGGGCGTAGCTGAAGTAAGCGCCAGCTATGGTTGGTGGGTGCACCAATCGTTAGCGGACAACCCCGGGGTACCTGGCGACCCCCCGGGCGTATTAGCCTTCCCCGGGTATGGCGGCTCTACCCGGGGTGACCTCCTTTCCGACCACACTCGTGGGATTAAGTATGGACTCTACTTTTTCACAAACAACCGGGGAGGGGGGAAACGAGCGTGAGGTGGAGGTGCGCGGGCCTATCGTGCGCCTCAAAAGATGCACAGAGCCGGTGTCGCGGAGGCATTCGGCGACACGCGGCAAAAAGAGGACCGCAGCGGGCCTTGGTGAGTGCGATGAGGGGGAGGAGTCAGATTTCTCTGTCTCCTCCCACCACTCATCGCAGAGTGTCCCGGGCTCGTCGTCAGCGAGGAAAAGAGGACGGCCGCCGACGACCGGCGAATATGTTGGCCTCGCAGAGGCCAAACTTAGGCTGGCCGAGGCTTCGCAGCTGGAGGCCGAGGCAAGGGAGGTGGCGGCGATATTCGACCCGGGAGCCCCCGTGCCGAGACCATCGCGGTCGAGCGTCCCGCTCCCGGACGAGACGGATATAGCGGAAAATTTCCGCAACCGTCCAACGCGGGATGTCGCGGCCGCTATATTGGAGAGCCTGGATGAAGTGGCCAGGATCTCCGGCGTGTCAAAGGGGCTGAAGGGCAATTTGGCCCGCGCCCTAAGGGTGGCCGCCTTAAACGGCAGGGTGGGGGTGTCCGAGCTTGCGGTTAGGTCAGCTACCGACGCCACGCGTGCCCTGGAGGCAGAGAATGCCGTCCTCAGGGGGCAAATGACGGAGCTGCGGGCGGAGGTGGCTCGGCTCCGGCAGGTGGTGGAGGCGAGTACGGCTGCTGCCGCAATGCCTCCGCCGCCGCGCCCGGGAGAGGGCTCAGTATCGCCGCCGATCGTCGCCGCCCGGGACTGCCAACGCTCCGGGCAAGAAAAGTCCTCGCCCCCACATGCGACTGCGCCCGCAGATTTTCTGGCGCAGATAAGCGCCCTGATAGACGCCAAATTGGCGTCATTCAGGAGGGAGCTCGCGCCGCGAACGGACTCGGCCCTGCGATCGGTGGCACCTGGGCCGTCCGTCCCCTCACAGTCTTCGGACAGGGTGGGGCGGAAGACGAAGAAGAAGAAGAAAGGTGGGAAAGCTGGGGCGGCTATAGCGGCCCAGACGGAGCCCGCTCGACCGCGAGCAGAATCGGCGCTACCACCTGCCGCGCCTCCGCCCCAGGAGGCGTGGTCCCAGGTGGTTGGCCGCAAGGCTAAAAAGGCGGCTGCCAAGGCCACTGCGGCGGCGAATAATAAAAAAGGACGGGTGGTCCCGGCGGCCCCCAGGAAGACACCCCTGCCTCCGCGACCGCCACGCACAGCAGCGGTTACCATAACGGTTCCGTCTGGCGTGGACATTACTTACGCGCAGGCGATGGCCACTGCCAGGTCCAAGGTGGACCTGGCAGAAATTGGCATCGCCTCGCTGAGGCCGCGAAGGGCGGTGACTGGAGGGTTAATTTTGGAAGTCCCTGGCACCGATGGGGCCACCAAGGCCACCGTCCTCGCCACAAAAGTGGCGGAAGCGCTGGCAGGCACCGGCGTAAAGGTCGCGCGTCCGGTCAAAAAAGCTGACCTTAGGGTGCGCGGCCTGGTCGATTCGACCACGCCGGCGGAGGTCGCTGCGGCTGTTGCCCGCGTGGGCGGGTGCAGCGAGGGGGACATCAATACCGGCGAAATCCGGTCTTCCCCCTCGGGATTGGGCACCCTCTGGGTCCGATGTCCTGCCGCGGCCGCTCGCAAGGTTGCTGTCGCGGGCCGGATAACCGTCGGCTGGACCCATGCAGCCGTGGAGGCCCTGAGTGCCCGGCCTCTGCAGTGTTACCGTTGCCTTGATGTTGGCCACACCAGTCAGCGGTGCACTTCTGCCGAGGATAGGTCCGACTGCTGCTATAGATGCGGCAGTCGGGACCATAAGGTGGCAGCCTGTACGGCCACGCCCAATTGTCCGCTTTGTGCGGGCGCGGGCAGGCCTTCTGGTCACCGCCTCGGCGGCCGGGCGTGTCCTGTCAGTGCGAGGCGAGGCAAGGTAGGCGGCCAAAGGTCGTCTGCCAGATTCAATAAAAAAGGGAAGGAAACCACGATGGCCAAGGCAGCGACCACCGTGGCCAGCAACGAAAAGGCGGCACCGCCTGATGCTACCGCCGCACCCGCGGGGGCGAATGGGGCCACTAAAGTCCCTGACGCCACCGCATCCGCGGCCGTGACGGCGATGGACACGGCTGTGTAATGGGGCCCCCGGGCCCGATAATACAAGTTAACCTCAACTGCTCGGCCAGAGCGCAGGATCTCCTGTTTCAATGCCTGGCCGAGCGGGGTGCCGGGTTGGCAGTCGTGGCGGAGCCGCACAGGGTCCCCAAACATCCACACTGGATGGGGGACTCGATTGGCTCCGCCGCGATTATTTGGGCTGGGAGGCCGGGGTCCCCGCCGTGCTCGCTTATCGAGCGCGGCCTGGGATACGTGGCCGTTGATTGGGGCGGCACCGCGGTTGTGGCGATATACGCACCTCCAAGGTGGTCCCTCGAAGAGTTTGAGCAGTATCTGGACGGGGTAGGGAGATGCGTCTCCCGCTGCCATCCCCGTCCTGTGCTGGTCCTGGGGGACTTCAATGCCAAGGCCACGGCTTGGGGTTCCCCCGGGACTGACTCGAGGGGCCGGGAGGTGCTGGATTGGGCGGCGGGACTGGAGCTCCGTCTCCTGAACACGGGCTCGGTCCATACGTGCGTGCGGCATAACGGGGGGTCCATCGTTGACCTTTCGTGGGCAACGCCCCCGGCCGCGCGCCGTGTTACGGGGTGGAGGGTGGCGGAAGGGGTCGAGACGTTGTCTGACCACAGGTACATAGTTCTCGACCTCTCCGCCGCCACACCATCGACACCCCGTCGTCGCCCCGCCGATGAAGGTTCGCCTCAGCCGCGGTGGGCGCTGAAGCGCCTCGACCAGGACGCTCTGATGGCGGCAGCACACGTCGTGGCCTGGCCAGCAACACCGGCCGGGCCAGTCGACGGGAATGGGGAGGCCCGTTGGTTCCGGGGCGCAATGACGTCGGTTTGCGACGTCGCCATGCCACGGGCCAGGGTCTTCCCGAGGAAGGCGGTATACTGGTGGTCGCGCGAGATAGCGGAATTACGCACCGAGTGCGTTCGCGCGCGACGCCAGTACGCTCGCGCCCGTCGACGACGACGAACGGACGACGTGCTGGCTGTCCAGCTGTACGGGCTATATCGGGAGAAGGTGGTCGCCCTGCAGCTGGCCATCAGGCGGGCAAAAGACCAGGCCTGGCGGGATCTCCTCGGCTCTCTGAACCGAGATCCGTGGGGGCGCCCATACAAGATGGCATTGGGAAGGTTACGTCCCAGGGCGCCCCCCGTGACGGAGATCCTGGATCCGGGGCTGCTCGGGCGGGTCGTGGACGCTTTATTCCCCGTTAGCGGGGAGGCGCCCCGGCCCGTCCCTGAGCCAGAGGAACATGAGTGGTCCCCGGATCTTGAGGTCGCGCCGGAGGAGATGGCCGGGGTCGTCAAATGGCTCCGGGGCAAGAATACCGCCCCGGGGCCGGACGGTATCCCCGGCCGGGTCTGGTTGCTCGCCGCGAGCGTCCTGGGGGAGAGGCTGAGGAGCCTCTACTCTGGGCTTCTGAGGTCGGGGACGTTCCCCGACCTATGGAGAGAAAGTCGGATGGTCCTCTTGAGGAAGGAGGGGAGGCCGGGGGATTCTCCCTCTGCGTACCGGCCCATTTGTCTCCTGGATGAGGCGGGCAAGATCTTCGAGAAGATCATTGTAGCCCGCCTCTCCAGACACCTGTCCCGCGACGGCCCAGATCTGGCGGACTGCCAGTTTGGCTTCCGGGAGGGGCGATCGACGGTCGACGCTATCGACCGTCTCAAGTCCCTCTCGGACAATGCCGTGGCAAGGGGCGGGGTGTGCTTGGCGGTGTCCATTGACATCGTCAATGCGTTCAACACCCTGCCCTGGTCCGCCATTAGGGAGGCCCTCGTCGATCACCGGGTGCCTCCCTATCTGAGGCGGGTGATCGGGGCCTACCTGCGGGACAGGTGGGTTGAATACCCGGGCCGGTGCGGGATGATACGGAGGGAAGTGGACCGCGGGGTCCCGCAGGGGTCCGTTTTAGGACCGCTCCTGTGGGACCTGGGTTACAACGCGGTCCTGGAAAAGGCCTCCCTGCCCGACGGTGCCACCCTCGTCTGCTACGCGGACGACACGTTGGTGGTCGCCGTCGGGAGTACCTTCGAGAGGACCATCCGACGAGCAGAGGTTGCGGTGGCAGCCGTCGTCGCGAGGATCCGCGATCTGGGGCTGGAAATAGCCCCGGAGAAGGCCGAGGCTGTCTGGTTCCACGGACGGCCTCGGTCTCGGCCACCGGCCAGATCGTGGATCCGGGTTGGAGAAGCCTGCGTCGAGGTGACGTCCCAGTTGAAATATCTCGGACTGATCCTCGACAGCCGCTGGAGCTTCGATGCGCATCTCGACCGTCTCGTCCCCCGAGTCGAAAAGGCGGCGGCCTCTTTGGGCCGCCTGCTGCCCAACCTCGGGGGACCGGGAGATTTGGTGCGCCGCCTATACCTAGGCGTGGTGCGGTCTATGGCCTTATACGGTGCCCCAATATGGGCGCCGTACGTGATGACCAGCCGGCGCAGCACGCTGTTGTTGCGCCGGCTGCAGAGGCGGATGGCCATCCGCCTCATAAGAGGTTACCGCACCGCGTCTACCGTGGCGGCGCTTGCTCTGGCGGGAGAACTTCCCTTCGAGCTTCAGGCGGCGGTGCGCGCCTATGTTTATGGGCGCACAAGCATCGCCAGCCGTGCTCGAGGGGCCCCGCCGGAGCGAGAGACGGTCGAGGGCTTCGAGCTCCAGGCCCGGAGACTAGCGCTCGCCAGATGGCGTGCCGAGCTTTGCTCCCACGCCGGCGAGCGCGTCCCCGGGGCTCTCCTGCCGCACTTCACCTCGTGGCGGGAGAGACGGCATGGCAGGCTCTCCTACCGAGCGACGCAGGTGTTCACCGGGCATGGCTGCTTCGGTGTCTACCTGTGTCGCATCGGGCGGGAAGCGACGACGGTGTGCCACCATTGTGGCGCGGAGGAAGACTCGGCGCAGCACACGCTGGAGGAATGTCCCGCCTTTTCAGCGCTGCGCCGAGTCCTAAAACGAGAAGTCGGCCACGACCTCGCACTCTCCAGCCTAGTTGGGGCCATGCTGGAGAGCCCGGGGAAGTGGGCGGCAGCAATCTCTTTCTGCGAGGAGGTTATGTCGCGGAAGGAGGCTGCCGAGCGGGATCGGGAGCTTACAGATCCCGCCCGACGTGCCCGGGGGCGGCGTGCGCGCCCACGCCGAGAAACCCCGGGCAGCTGAGAGTAGGCGGGCGGCGGGTGTACCAGTACATGCTGGTTTCATTGCCCGCCGCCCGCCAACAGAGGAGGACCTCCCCTGTTGTGAGTGGGGGATGACGAGTCGCCTGAAGGAGGCGAGGGATAATTGTGATCCTCCTCCAATATACTCGCCGTCCCCCCGGCGGCCGCTGTGATCAGGGCGGGGGCTCTGGTCACCTATCGCGCGGTCGCCGTGTCGGGGCGGTGCGGGGTGCGACCCCTCGCGCCGCCGAATTTGAATGGATTTTAGGGGGGAGGATTTATTTCCCCCCCGTGATGCGGCCGGCCATCGTTACCATCTTGATGGCCGGCCAAGCGAGGGGGAGCCGCGGTAGTGTTCTTCAAGAGTTCCCGTGGCTCCCCCGTTGAATCGCCAGCGATCGGTCCTGCGTCCTCAGGTCGCCGTGGAGGTTTTAGTGGGTCAAACCCCACACTACCCTCGTCCCGCTCCCCCGGGCGGGGCGGGGGTGTCTGGTTAGCAGATTTCCTCCACGTAAAATAAAAAAAAAAAAAAAAAAGGTTATGTCAAGGTCCCCCCCGTGTCCGCTACCTTGTCGTGGTGGGGGGGCTTCGTGCCCTAATGATCCTCAAGGCTGTGCCGGCGGGGAATTTATTCCCTGGCAGGTTCTACCATGCCGGAGTGGCTTGAGGTGAGGGGCCAACTAAAGTCGGACACATACCGTAAACCTGTGGTCATGTTTTACAGGAACGGGGGTCTTGCCTTAACCGGCCGGGCCGCGAGGATGACAACCTCTCTAAAAAATCCCTAGCCCCAAGCAGTGTTGCGCGGTGAAGAGGGCGTAGCTGGAGTAAGCGCCAGCTATGGTTGGTGGGTGCACCAATCGTTAGCGGACAACCCCGGGGTACCTGGCGACCCCCCGGGCGTATTAGCCTTCCCCGGGTATGGCGGCTCTACCCGGGGTGACCTCCTTTCCGACCACACTCGTGGGATTAAGTATGGAGTCTACTTTTTCACAAACAACCGGGGAGGGGGGAAACGAGCGTGAGGTGGAGGTGCGCGGGCCTATCGTGCGCCTCAAAAGATGCACAGAGCCGGTGTCGCGGAGGCATTCGGCGACACGCGGCAAAAAGAGGACCGCAGCGGGCCTTGGTGAGTGCGATGAGGGGGAGGAGTCAGATTTCTCTGTCTCCTCCCACCACTCATCGCAGAGTGTCCCGGGCTCGTCGTCAGCGAGGAAAAGAGGACGGCCGCCGACGACCGGCGAATATGTTGGCCTCGCAGAGGCCAAACTTAGGCTGGCCGAGGCTTCGCAGCTGGAGGCCGAGGCAAGGGAGGTGGCGGCGATATTCGACCCGGGAGCCCCCGTGCCGAGACCATCGCGGTCGAGCGTCCCGCTCCCGGACGAGACGGATATAGCGGAAAATTTCCGCAACCGTCCAACACGGGATGTCGCGGCCGCTATATTGGAGAGCCTGGATGAAGTGGCCAGGATCTCCGGCGTGTCAAAGGGGCTGAAGGGCAATTTGGCCCGCGCCCTAAGGGTGGCCGCCTTAAACGGCAGGGTGGGGGTGTCCGAGCTTGCGGTTAGGTCAGCTACCGACGCCACGCGTGCCCTGGAGGCAGAGAATGCCGTCCTCAGGGGGCAAATGACGGAGCTGCGGGCGGAGGTGGCTCGGCTCCGGCAGGTGGTGGAGGCGAGTACGGCTGCTGCCGCAATGCCTCCGCCACGGCGCCCGGGAGAGGGCTCAGTATCGCCGCCGATCGTCGGCGCCCGGGATTGCCATCGCTCCGGGCAAGAAAAGTCCTCGCCACCACCTGCGGCTGCGCCCGCAGATTTTCTGGCGCAAATAGGCGCCCTGATGGACGCCAAATTGGCGTCATTCAGGAAGGAGCTCGCGCCGCGAACGGACTCGGCCCTACGATCGGTGGCCCCTGGACCGTCCGTCCCCTCACAGTCTTCGGACAGGGTGGGGCGGAGGGCGAAGAAGAAAAAGAAAGGTGAGAAAGCTGGGGCGGCTAAAGCGGCCCAGACGAAGCCCGCTCGACCGCGAGCAGAATTGGCCCCACCCTCCGCCGCGCCTCCACCCCAGGAGGCGTGGTCCCAGGTGGTTGGCCGGAAGGCCAAAAAGGCGGCTGCCAAGGCCACTGCGGCCGCGAATAAAAAAGGACGGGTGGTCTCGGCGGCCCCCAGGAAGATACCCCTGCCTCCTCGACCGCCACGCACAGCAGCGGTTACCATAACGGTTCCTTCTGGCGTGGACATTACTTACGCGCAGGCGATGGCCACTGCCAGGTCCAAGGTGGACCTGGCAGAAATTGGCATCGCCTCGCTGAGGCCGCGAAGGGCGGTGACTGGGGGGTTAATTTTGGAGGTCCCTGGTACCGATGGGGCCGCCAAGGCCACCGTCCTCGCCACAAAAGTGGCGGAAGCACTGGCAGGCACCGGCGTAAAGGTCGCGCGTCCGGTCAAAAAAGCTGACCTTAGGGTGCGCGGCCTGGTCGATTCGACCACGCCGGCGGAGGTCGCTGCGGCTGTTGCCCGCGTGGGCGGGTGCAGCGAGGGGGACATCAATACCGGCGAAATCCGGGCTTCCCCCTCGGGATTGGGCACCCTCTGGGTCCGATGTCCTGCCGCGGCCGCTCGCAAGGTTGCTGTCGCGGGCCGGATAACCGTCGGCTGGACCCAGGCAGCCGTGGAGGCCCTGAGTGCCCGGCCTCTGCAGTGTTACCGTTGCCTTGGTGTTGGCCACACCAGTCAGCGGTGCACTTCTGCCGAGGATAGGTCCGACTGCTGCTATAGATGCGGCAGTCGGGACCATAAGGCGGCAGCCTGTACGGCCACGCCCAATTGTCCGCTTTGTGCGGGCGCGGGCAAGCCGTCTGGTCACCGCCTCGGCAGCCGGGCTTGCCCTGCCAGTGCGGGGCGGGGCAGGGGAGGCGGCCAACGGCCGTCTGCCAGGTATAATAAAAAGGGGAGGGAAACCACGATGGCCAGCAACGAAAAGGTAGCATCGCCTGATGCTACCGCCGCGCCCGCGTGGGCGGATGGGGCCACTAAAGTCCCAGACGCCACCGCATGCGCGGCCGTGACGGCGATGGACACGGCTGTGTAATGGGGCCCCCGGGCCCGATAATACAAGTGAACCTCAACTGCTCGGCCAGAGCGCAGGATCTCCTGTTTCAATGCCTGGCCGAGCGGGGTGCCGGGTTGGCAGTCGTGGCGGAGCCGCACAAGGTCCCCAAACATCCACACTGGATGGGGGACTCGATTGGCTCCGCCGCGATTATTTGGGCTGGGAGGCCGGGGTCCCCGCCGTGCTCGGTTATCGAGCGCGGCCTGGGATACGTGGCCGTCGATTGGGGCGGCACCGCGGTTGTGGCGATATACGCACCTCCGAGGTGGTCCCTCGAAGAGTTTGAGCAGTATCTGGACGGGGTAGGGAGATGCGTCTCCCGCTGCCATCCCCGTCCGGTGCTGGTCCTGGGGGACTTCAATGCCAAGGCCACGGCTTGGGGTTCCCCCGGGACTGACTCGAGGGGCCGGGAGGTGCTGGATTGGGCGGCGGGACTGGAGCTCCGTCTCCTGAACACGGGCTCGGTCCATACGTGCGTGCGGCATAACGGGGGGTCCATCGTTGACCTTTCGTGGGCAACGCCCCCGGCCGCGCGCCGTATTACGGGGTGGAGGGTGGCGGAAGGGGTCGAGACGTTGTCTGACCACAGATACATAGTTCTCGACCTCTCCGCCGCCCCACCATCGACACCCCGTCGTCGCCCCGCCGATGAAGGTTCGCCTCAGCCGCGGTGGGCGCTGAAGCTCCTCGACCAGGACGCTCTGATGGCGGCAGCCCACGTCGTGGCCTGGCCAGCAACACCGGCCGGGCCAGTCGACGGGAATGGGGAGGCCCGTTGGTTCCGGGGCGCAATGACGTCGATTTGCGACGTCGCCATGCCCCGGGCCAGGGTCTTCCCGAGGAAGGCGGTGTACTGGTGGTCGCGCGAGATAGCGGAATTACGCACCGAGTGCGTTCGCGCGCGACGCCAGTACGCTCGCGCCCGTCGACGACGACGAACGGACGACGTGCTGGCTGCCCAGCTGTACGGGCTATATCGGGAGAAGGTGGTCGCCCTGCAGCTGGCCATCAGGCGAGCAAAGGACCAGGCCTGGCGCGATCTCCTCGGCTCTCTGAACCGAGATCCATGGGGGCGCCCATACAAGATGGCATTGGGACGATTGCGTCCCTGGGCGCCCCCCGTGACGGAGAGCCTGGATCCGGGGCTGCTCGGGCGGGTCGTGGACGCTTTATTCCCCGTTAGCGGGGAGGCGTCCCGGCCCGTCCCTGAGCCAGAGGAACATGAGTGGTCCCCGGATCTTGAGGTCGCGCCGGAGGAGATGGCCGGGGTCGTTAAATGGCTCCGGGGCAAGAATACCGCCCCGGGGCCTGACGGTATCCCCGGCCGGGTCTGGTTGCTCGCCACAAGCGTCCTCGGGGAGAGGCTGAGGAGTCTCTACTCTGGGCTCCTGAGGTCGGGGACGTTCCCCGACCTATGGAGAGAAAGTCGGATGGTCCTCTTGAGGAAGGATGGGAGGCCGGGGGATTCTCCCTCCGCGTACCGGCCCATTTGTCTCCTGGATGAGGCGGGCAAGATCTTCGAGAAGATCATTGTTGCCCGCCTCGCCAGACACCTGTCCCGCGACGGCCCCGATCTAGCGGACTGCCAGTTTGGCTTCCGGGAGGGGCGATCGACGGTCGACGCTATCGACCGTCTCAAGTCCCTCTCGGACAATGCCGTGGCAAGGGGCGGGGTGTGCTTGGCGGTGTCCATTGACATCGTCAATGCGTTCAACACCCTGCCCTGGTCCGCCATTAGGGAGGCCCTCGTCGATCACCAGGTGCCTCCCTATCTGAGGCGGGTGATCGGAGCCTACCTGCGGGACAGGTGGGTCGAATACCCGGGCCGGTGCGGGATGATACGGAGGGAAGTGGACCGCGGGGTCCCGCAGGGGTCCGTTTTAGGACCGCTCCTGTGGGACCTGGGTTACAACGCGGTCCTGGAGAAGGCCTCCCTGCCCGACGGTGCCACCCTCGTCTGCTACGCGGACGACACGTTGGTGGTCGCCGTCGGGAGTACCTTCGAGAGGACCATCCGACGAGCAGAGGTTGCGGTGGCAGCCGTCGTCGCGAGGATCCGCGATCTGGGGCTGAAAATAGCCCCGGAGAAGGCCGAGGCTGTCTGGTTTCACGGACGGCCTCGGTCTCGGCCACCGGCCAGATCGTGGATCCGGGTTGGAGAAGCCTGCGTCGAGGTGAAGTCCGAGTTGAAATATCTCGGACTGATCCTCGACAGCCGCTGGAGCTTCGATGCGCATCTCGACCGTCTCGTCCCCCGAGTCGAAAAGGCGGCGGTCTCTTTGGGCCGCCTGCTGCCCAACCTCGGGGGACCGGGAGATTTGGTGCGCCGCCTATACGTGGGCGTGGTGCGGTCTATGGCCTTATACGGTGCCCCAATATGGGCGCCGTACGTGATGACGAGCCGGCGCAACACGCTGTTGTTGCGCCGGCTGCACAGGCGGATGGCCATCCGCCTCATAAGAGGTTACCGCACCACGTCTACCGTGGCGGCGCTTGCTCTGGCGGGAGAACTTCCCTTCGAGCTTCAGGCGGCGGTGCGCGCCTATGTTTATAGGCGCACAAGCATCTCCAGCCGTGCTCGAGGGGCCCCGCCGGAGCGAGAGACGGTCGAGGGCTTCGAGCTCCAGGCCCGGCGACTAGCGCTCGCCAGATGGCGTGCCGAGCTTTGCTCCCACGCCGGCGAGCGCGTCCCCGGGGCTCTCCTGCCGCACTTCACCTCGTGGCGGGAGAGACGGCATGGCAGGCTCTCCTACCGAGCGACGCAGGTGTTCACCGGGCATGGCTGCTTCGGTGTCTACCTGTGTCGCATCGGGCGGGAAGCGACGACGGTGTGCCACCATTGTGGCGCGGAGGAAGACTCGGCGCAGCACACGCTGGAGGAATGTCCCGCCTTTTCAGCGCTGCGCCGAGTCCTAAAACGGGAAGTCGGTCACGACCTCGCACTCTCCAGCCTAGTTGGGGCCATGCTGGAGGGCCCGGGGAAGTGGGCGGCAGCAATCTCTTTCTGCGAGGAGGTTATGTCGCGGAAGGAGGCTGCCGAGCGGGATCGGGAGCTTACAGATCCCGCCCGACGTGCCCGGGGACGGCGTGCGCGCCCACGCCGAGAAACCCCGGGCAGCTGAGAGTAGACGGGCGGCGGGTGTACCAGAATATGCTGGTTTCATTGCCCGCCGCCCGCCAACAGAGGAGGACCTCCACTGTTGGGAGTGGGGGATGACGAGTCGCCTGAGGGAGGCGAGGGTTAACTTTGATCCCCCTCCAATATACTCGTCGTCCCCCCGGCGGCCGCTGTGATCAGGGCGGGGGCCCTGGTCACCTATCACGCGGTCGCCGTGTCGGGGCGGTGCGGGGTGCGACCCCTCGCGCCGCCGAATTTAAATGGATTCTAGGGGGGAGGATTTATTTCCCCCCGGGACGCGGCCGGCCATCGTTACCATCTTGATGGCCGGCCAGGCGAGGGGGAGCCGCGGTAGTGTTCTGCAAGAGTTCCCGTGGCTCCTCCGTTGAATCGCCAGCGATCGGTACTGCGTCCTCAGGTCGCCGTGGAGGTTTTAGTGGGTCAAACCCCACACTACCCTCGCCTCGCTCCCCCGGGCGGGGCGGGGGTGTCTGGCGAGCAGATTTCCTCCACGTAAAATAAAAAAAAAAAAAAAAAAAAAAAAAAAAAAAAGGTTATGTCAAGGTTATGTCAAGGTTATGTCAAGGTTATGTCAAGGTTCTCGGCTCTCTAAACCGAGATCCGTGGGGGCGCCCATACAAGATGGCATTGGGACGATTGCGTCCCTGGGCGCCCCCCGTGACGGAGAGCCTGGATCCGGGGCTGCTCGGGCGGGTCGTGGACGCTTTATTCCCCGTTAGCGAGGGGCCGTCCCGGCCCGTCCCTGAGCCAGAGGAACATGAGTGGTCCCCGGATCTTGAGGTCGCGCCGGAGGAGATGGCCGGGGTCGTCAAATGGCTCCGGGGCAAGAATACCGCCCCGGGGCCGGACGGTATCCCCGGCCGGGTCTGGTTGCTCGCCACGAGCGTCCTGGGGGAGAGGCTGAGGAGCCTCTACTCTGGGCTCCTGAGGTCGGGGACGTTCCCCGACCTATGGAGAGAAAGTCGGATGGTCCTCTTGAGGAAGGATGGGAGGCCGGGGGATTCTCCCTCCGCGTACCGGCCCATTTGTCTCCTGGATGAGGCGGGCAAGATCTTCGAGAAGATCATTGTTGCCCGCCTCTCCAGGCACCTGTCCCGCGACGGCCCAGATCTGGCGGACTGCCAGTTTGGCTTCCGGGAGGGGCGATCGACGGTCGACGCTATCGTCCGTCTCAAGTCCCTCTCGGACAATGCCGTGGCAAGGGGCGGGGTGTGCTTGGCGGTGTCCATTGACATCGTCAATGCGTTCAACACCCTGCCCTGGTCCGCCATTAGGGAGGCCCTCGTCGATCACCAGGTGCCTCCCTATCTGAGGCGGGTGATCGGAGCCTACCTGCGGGACAGGTGGGTCGAATACCCGGGCCGGTACGGGATGATACGGAGGGAAGTGGACCGCGGGGTCCCGCAGGGGTCCGTTTTAGGACCGCTCCTGTGGGACCTAGGTTACAACGCGGTCCTGGAAAAGGCCTCCCTGCCCGACGGTGCCACCCTCGTCTGCTACGCGGACGACACGTTGGTGGTCGCCGTCGGGAGTACCTTCGAGAGGACCATCCGTCGAGCAGAGGTTGCGGTGGCAGCCGTCGTCGCGAGGATCCGCGATCTGGGGCTGAAAATAGCCCCGGAGAAGGCCGAGGCTGTCTGGTTTCACGGACGGCCTCGGTCTCGGCCACCGGCCAGATCGTGGATCCGGGTTGGAGAAGCCTGCGTCGAGGTGAAGTCCGAGTTGAAATATCTCGGACTGATCCTCGACAGCCACTGGTGCTTCGATGCGCATCTCGACCGTCTCGTCCCCCGAGTCGAAAAGGCGGCGGCCTCTTTGGGCCGCCTGCTGCCCAACCTCGGGGGACCGGGAGATTTGGTGCGCCGCCTATACCTGGGCGTGGTGCGGTCTATGGCCTTATACGGTGCCCCAATATGGGCGCCGTACGTGATGACCAGCCGGCGCAACACGCTATTGTTGCGCCGGCTGCAGAGGCGGATGGCCATCCGCCTCATAAGAGGTTGCCGCACCACGTCTACCGTGGCGGCGCTTGCTCTGGCGGGAGAACTTCCCTTCGAGCTTCAGGCGGCGGTGCGCGCCTATGTTTATGGGCGCACAAGCATCGCCAGCCGTGCTCGAGGGGCCCCGCCGGAGCGAGAGACGGTCGAGGGCTTCGAGCTCCAGGCCCGGCGACTAGCGCTCGCCAGATGGCGTGCCGAGCTTTGCTCCCACGCCGGCGAGCGCGTTCCCGGGGCTCTCCTGCCGCACTTCACCTCGTGGCGGGAGAGACGGCATGGCAGGCTCTCCTACCGAGCGACGCAGGTGTTCACCGGGCATGGCTGCTTCGGTGTCTACCTGTGTCGCATCGGGCGGGAAGCGACGACGGTGTGCCACCATTGTGGCGCGGAGGAAGACTCGGCGCAGCACACGCTGGAGGAATGTCCCGCCTTTTCAGCGCTGCGTCGAGTCCTAAAACGGGAAGTCGGTCGCGACCTTGCACTCTCCAGCCTAGTTGGGGCCATGCTGGAGGGCCCGGGGAAGTGGGCGGCAGCAATCTCTTTCTGCGAGGAGGTTATGTCGCGGAAGGAGGCTGCCGAGCGGGATCGGGAGCTTACAGATCCCGCCCGACGTGCCCGGGGACGGCGTGCGCGCCCACGCCGAGAAACCCCGGGCAGCTGAGAGTAGGCGGGCGGCGGGTGTACCAGAACATGCTGGTTTCATTGCCCGCCGCCCGCCAACAGAGGAGGACGTCCACTGTTGGGAGTGGGGGATGATGAGTCGCCTGAAGGAGGCGAGGTTTAACTGTGATCCTCCTCCAATATACTCGTCGTCCCCCCGGCGGCCGCTGTGATCAGGGCGGGGGCCCTGGTCACCTATCGCGCGGTCGCCGTGTCGGGGCGGTGCGGGATGCGACCCCTCGCGCCGCCGAATTTAAATGGATTTTAGGGGGGAGGATTTATCTACCCCCGGGACGCGGCCGGCCAACGTTACCATCTTGATGGCCGGCCAGGCGAGGGGGAGCCGCGGTAGTGTTCTTCAAGAGTTCCCGTGGCTCCCCCGTTGAATCGCCAGCGATCGGTCCTGCGTCCTCAGGTCGCCGTGGAGGTTTTAGTGGGTCAAACCCCACACTACCCTCGTCCCGCTCCCCCGGGCGGGGCGGGGGTGTCTGGCGAGCAGATTTCCTCCACGTAAAATAAAAAAAAAAAAAAAAAAAAAAAAAAAAAAAAAAAAAAAAAAAAGGTTATGTCAAGGTTATGTCAAGGTTATGTCAAGGTTATGTCAAGGTTATGTCAAGGTTATGTCAAGGTTATGTCAAGGTTATGTCAAGGTTTGCAGTGTTACCGTTGCCTTGGTGTTGGCCACACCAGTCAGCGGTGCACTTCTGCCGAGGATAGGTCCGACTGCTGCTATAGATGCGGCAGTCGGGACCATAAGGTGGCAGCCTGTACGGCCACGCCCAATTGTCCGCTTTGTGCGGGCGCGGGCAAGCCGTCAGGTCACCGCCTCTGCAGCCGGGCATGTCCTGCCAGTTCGGGGCGAGGCAAGAGAGGCGGCCAAAGGCCGTCTGCCAGATTTCTTAAAAACAGGAAGGAAACCACGATGGCCAAGGCAGCGACCACCGTGGCCAGCAACGAAAAGGCGGCACCGCCTGATGCTACCGCCGCGCCCGCGTGGGCGGATGGGGCCACTAAAGTCCCTGACGCCACCGCACCCGCGGCCGTGACGGCGATGGACACGGCTGTGTAATGGGGCCCCCGGGCCCGATAATACAAGTTAACCTCAACTGCTCGGCCAGAGCGCAGGATCTCCTGTTTCAATGCCTGGCCGAGCGGGGTGCCGGGTTGGCAGTCGTGGCGGAGCCGCACAGGGTCCCCAAACATCCACACTGGATGGGGGACTCGATTGGCTCCGCCGCGATTATTTGGGCTGGGAGGCCGGGGTCCCCGCCGTGCTCGCTTATCGAGCGCGGCCTGGGGTACGTGGCCATGGATTGGGGCGGCACCGCGGTTGTGGCGATATACGCACCTCCAAGGTGGTCTCTCGAAGAGTTTGAGCAGTATCTGGACGGGGTAGGGAGATGCGTCTCCCGCTGCCATCCCCGTCCGGTGCTGGTCCTGGGGGACTTCAATGCCAAGGCCACGGCTTGGGGTTCCCCCGGGACTGACTCGAGGGGCCGGGAGGTACTGGATTGGGCGGCGGGACTGGAGCTCCGTCTCCTGAACACGGGCTCGGTCCATACGTGCGTGCGGCATAACGGGGGGTCCATCGTTGACCTTTCGTGGGCAACGCCCCCGGCTGCGCGCCGTATTACGGGGTGGAGGGTGGCGGAGGGGGTCGAGACGTTGTCTGACCACAGATACATAGTTCTCGACCTCTCAGCCGACCCACCGTCGACACTCCGTCGTCGCCCCGCCGATGAAGGTTCGCCTCGACCGCGGTGGGCGCTGAAGCGCCTCGACCAGGACGCTCTGATGGCGGCAGCCCACGTCGTGGCCTGGCCAGCAACACCGACCGGGCCAGTCGACGGGAATGGGGAGGCCCATTGGTTCCGGGGCGCAATGACGTCGGTTTGCGACGTCGCCATGCCACGGGCCAGGGTCTTCCCGAGGAAGGCGGTGTACTGGTGGTCGCGCGAGATAGCGGATTTACGCACCGAGTGCGTTCGCGCGCGACGCCAGTACGCTCGCGCCCGTCGACGACGACGGACGGACGACGTGCTGGCTGCCCAGCTGTACGAGCTATATCGGAAGAAGGTGGTTGCCCTGCAGCTGGCCATCAGGCGAGCGAAGGACCAGGCCTGGCGCGATCTCATCGGCTCTCTGAACCGAGATCCGTGGGGGCGCCCATACAAGATGGCATTGGGACGATTACGTCCCTGGGCGCCCCCCGTGACGGAGAGCCTGGATCCGGGGCTGCTCGGGCGGGTCGTGGACGCTTTATTCCCCGTTAGCGGGGAGGCGTCCCGGCCCGTCCCTGAGCCAGAGGAACATGAGTGGTCCCCGGATCTTGAGGTCGCGCCGGAGGAGATGGCCGGGGTCGTCAAATGGCTCCGGGGCAAGAATACCGCCCCGGGGCCGGACGGTATCCCCGGCCGGGTCTGGTTGCTCGCCACGAGCGTCCTGGGGGAGAGGCTGAGGAGCCTCTACTCTGGGCTCCTGAGGTCGGGGACGTTCCCCGACCTATGGAGAGAAAGTCGGATGGTCCTCTTGAGGAAGGATGGGAGGCCGGGGGATTCTCCCTCCGCGTACCGGCCCATTTGTCTCCTGGATGAGGCGGGCAAGATCTTCGAGAAGATCATTGTTGCCCGCCTCTCCAGACACCTGTCCCGCGACGGCCCCGATCTAGCGGACTGCCAGTTTGGCTTCCGGGAGGGGCGATCGACGGTCGACGCTATCGACCGTCTCAAGTCCCTCTCGGACAATGCCGTGGCAAGAGGCGGGGTGTGCTTGGCGGTGTCCATTGACATTGTCAATGCGTTCAACACCCTGCCCTGGTCCGCCATCAGGGGGGCCCTCGTCGATCACCAGGTGCCTCCCTATCTGAGGCGGGTGATCGGGGCCTACCTGCGGGACAGGTGGGTTGAATACCCGGGCCGGTGCGGGATGATACGGAGGGAAGTGGACCGCGGGGTCCCGCAGGGGTCCGTGTTAGGACCGCTCCTGTGGGACCTGGGTTACAACGCGGTCCTGGAAAAGGCCTCCCTGCCCGACGGTGCCACCCTCGTCTGCTACGCGGACGACACGTTGGTGGTCGCCGTCGGGAGTACCTTCGAGAGGACCATCCGACGAGCAGAGGTTGCGGTGGCAGCCGTCGTCGCGAGGATCCGCGATCTGGGGCTGAAAATAGCCCCGGAGAAGGCCGAGGCTGTCTGGTTTCACGGACGGCCACGGTCTCGGCCACCGGCCAGATCGTGGATCCGGGTTGGAGAAGCCTGCGTAGAGGTGAAGTCCGAGTTGAAATATCTCGGACTGATCCTCGACAGCCGCTGGAGCTTCGATGCGCATCTCGACCGTCTCGTCCCCCGAGTCGAAAAGGCGGCGGCCTCTTTGGGCCGCCTGCTGCCCAACCTCGGGGGACCGGGAGATTTGGTGCGCCGCCTATACCTGGGCGTGGTGCGGTCTATGGCCTTATACGGTGCCCCAATATGGGCGCCGTACGTGATGACCAGCCGGCGCAACACGCTGTTGTTGCGCCGGCTGCAGAGGCGGATGGCCATCCGCCTCATAAGAGGTTACCGCACCACGCCTACCGTGGCGGCGCTTGCTCTGGCGGGAGAACTTCCATTCGAGCTTCAGGCGGCGGTGCGCGCCTATGTTTACAGGCGCACTAGCATCGCCAGTCGTGCTCGGGGGTCCCCGCCGGAGCGAGAGACGGTCGAGGGCTTCGAGCTCCAGGCCCGGAGACTAGCGCTCGCCAGATGGCGTGCCGTGCTTTGCTCCCACGCCGGCGAGCGCGTCCCCGGGGCTCTCCTGCCGCACTTCACCTCGTGGCGGGAGAGACGGCATGGCAGGCTCTCCTACCGAGCGACGCAGGTGTTCACCGGGCATGGCTGCTTCGGTGTCTACCTGTGTCGCATCGGGCGGGAAGCGACGACGGTGTGCCACCATTGTGGCGCGGAGGAAGACTCGGCGCAGCACACGCTGGAGGAATGTCCCGCCTTTTCAGCGCTGCGCCGAGTCCTAAAACGAGAAGTCGGCCACGACCTCGCACTCTCCAGCCTAGTTGGGGCCATGCTGGAGAGCCCGGGGAAGTGGGCGGCAGCAATCTCTTTCTGCGAGGAGGTTATGTCGCGGAAGGAGGCTGCCGAGCGGGATCGGGAGCTTACAGATCCCGCCCGACGTGCCCGGGGACGGCGTGCGCGCCCACGCCGAGAAACCCCGGGCAGCTGAGAGTAGGCGGGCGGCGGGTGTACCAGAACATGCTGGTTTCATTGCCCGCCGCCCGCCAACAGAGGAGGACCTCCACTGTTGGGAGTTGGGGATGACGAGTCGCCTGAAGGAGGCGAGGATTAACTGTGATCCTCCTCCAATATACTCGTCGTCCCCCCGGCGGCCGCTGTGATCAGGGCGGGGGCCCTGGTCATCTATCGCGCGGTCGCCGTGTCGGGGCGGTGCGGGGTGCGACCCCTCGCGCCGCCGAATTTAAATGGATTCTAGGGGGGAGGATTTATCTCCCCCCGGGACGAGGTCGGCCATCGTTACCATCTTGATGGCCGGCCAGGCGAGGGGGAGCCGCGGTAGTGTTCTTCAAGAGTTCCCGTGGCTCCCCCGTTGAATCGCCAGCGATCGGTCCTGCGTCCTCAGGTCGCCGTGGAGGTTTTAGTGGGTCAAACCCCACACTACCCTCGTCCTGCACCCCCGGGCGGGGCGTGGGTGTCTGGCGAGCAGATTTCCTCCACGTAAAATAAAAAAAAAAAAAAAAAAAAAAAAAAAAAAAAAGGTTATGTCAAGGTTTCCTGGATCCGGGGCTGCTCGGGCGGGTCGTGGGCGCTTTATTCCCCGTTAGCGAGGAGGCGTCCCGGCCCGTCCCTGAGCCAGAGGAACATGAGTGGTCCCCGGATCTTGAGGTCGCGCCGGCGGAGATGGCCGCGGTCGTCAAATGGCTCCGGGGCAAGAATACCGCCCCGGGGCCGGACGGTATCCCCGGCCGGGCCTGGTTGCTCGCCGCGAGCGTCCTGGGGGAGAGGCTGAGGAGCCTCTACTCTGGGCTCCTAAGGTCGGGGACGTTCCCCGACCTATGGAGAGAAAGTCGGATGGTCCTCTTGAGGAAGGATGGGAGGTCGGGGGATTCTCCCTCCGCGTACCGGCCCATTTGTCTCCTGGATGAGGCGGGCAAGATCTTCGAGAAGATCATTGTTGCCCGCCTCTCCAGACACCTGTCCCGCGACGGCCCAGATCTGGCGGACTGCCAGTTTGGCTTCCGGGAGGGGCGATCGACGGTCGACGCAATCGACCGCCTCAAGTCCCTCTCGGACAATGCCGTGGCAAGGGGCGGGGTGTGCTTGGCGGTGTCCATTGACATCGTCAATGCGTTCAACACCCTGCCCTGGTCCGCCATTAGGGAGGCCCTCGTCGATCACCAGGTGCCTCCCTATCTGAGGCGGGTGATCGGGGCCTACCTGCGGGACAGGTGGGTTGAATACCCGGGCCGGTGCGGGATGATACGGAGGGAAGTGGACCGCGGGGTCCCGCAGGGTTCCGTTTTAGGACCGCTCCTGTGGGACCTGGGTTACAACGCGGTCCTGGAGAAGGCCTCCCTGCCCGACGGTGCCACCCTCGTCTGCTACGCGGACGACACGTTGGTGGTCGCCGTCGGGAGTACCTTCGAGAGGACCATCCGACGAGCAGAGGTTGCGGTGGCAGCCGTCGTCGCGAGGATCCGCGATCTGGGGCTGAAAATAGCCCCGGAGAAGGCCGAGGCTGTCTGGTTTCACGGACGGCCTCGGTCTCGGCCACCGGCCAGATCGTGGATCCGGGTTGGAGAAGCCTGCGTCGAGGTGAAGTCCGAGTTGAAATATCTCGGACTGATCCTCGACAGCCACTGGTGCTTCGATGCGCATCTCGACCGTCTCGTCCCCCGAGTCGAAAAGGCGGCGGCCTCTTTGGGCCGCCTGCTGCCCAACCTCGGGGGACCGGGAGATTTGGTGCGCCGCCTATACCTGGGCGTGGTGCGGTCTATGGCCTTATACGGTGCCCCAATATGGGCGCCGTACGTGATGACCAGCCGGCGCAACACGCTGTTGTTGCGCCGGCTGCAGAGGCGGATGGCTATCCGCCTCATAAGAGGTTACCGCACCACGTCTACCGTGGCGGCGCTTGCTCTGGCGGGAGAACTTCCCTTCGAGCTTCAGGCGGCGGTGCGCGCCTATGTTTATAGGCGCACTAGCATCGCCAGCCGTGCTCGAGGGGCCCCGCCGGAGCGAGAGACGGTCGAGGGCTTCGGGCTCCAGGCCCGGCGACTAGCGCTCGCCAGATGGCGTTCCGAGCTTTGCTCCCACGCCGGCGAGCGCGTCCCCGGGGCTCTCCTGCCGCACTTCACCTCGTGGCGGGAGAGACGGCATGGCAGGCTCTCCTACCGAGCGACGCAGGTGTTCACCGGGCATGGCTGCTTCGGTGTCTACCTGTGTCGCATCGGGCGGGAAGCGACGACGGTGTGCCACCATTGTGGCGCGGAGGAAGACTCGGCGCAGCACACGCTGGAGGAATGTCCCGCCTTTTCAGCGCTGCGCCGAGTCCTAAAACGGGAAGTCGGTCACGACCTCGCACTCTCCAGCCTAGTTGGGGCCATGCTGGAGAGCCCGGGGAAGTGGGCGGCAGCAATCTCTTTCTGCGAGGAGGTTATGTCGCGGAAGGAGGCTGCCGAGCGGGATCGGGAGCTAACAGATCCCGCCCGACGTGCTCGGGGACGGCGTGCGCGCCCACGCCGAGAAACCCCGGGCAGCTGAGAGTAGGCGGGCGGCGGGTGTACCAGTACATGCTGGTTTCATTGCCCGCCGCCCGCCAACATAGGAGGACCTCCCCTGTTGTGAGTGGGGGATGGCGAGTCGCCTGAAGGAGGCGAGGGCTAATTGTGATCCTCCTCCAACATACTCGTCGTCCCCCCGGCGGCCGCTGTGATCAGGGCGGGGGCCCTGGTCACCTATCGTGCGGTCGCCGTGTCGGGGCGGTGCGGGGTGCGACCCCTCGCGCCGCCGAATTCAAATGGATTTTAGGGGGGAGGATTTATTTTATTTCCCCTCGGGACGCGGCCGGCCATCGTTACCATCTTGATGGCCGGCCAGGCGAGGGGGAGCCGCGGTAGTGTTCTTCAAGAGTTCCCGTGGCTCCCCCGTTGAATCGCCAGCGATCGGTCCTGCGTCCTCAGGTCGCCGTGGAGGTTTTAGTGGGTCAAACCCCACACTACCCTCGTCCCGCTCCCCCGGGCGGGGCGGGGGTGTCTGGCGAGCAGATTTCCTCCACGTAAAATAAAAAAAAAAAAAAAAAGGTTATGTCAAGGTTATGTCAAGGTTATGTCAAGGTTATGTCAAGGTCCCCCCCATGTCCGCTACCTTGTCGTGGTGGGGGGGCTTCGTGCCCTAACGATCCTCAAGGCTGTGCCGGCGGGGAATTTATTCCCTGGCAGGTTCTACCATGCCGGAGTGGCTTGAGGTGAGGGGCCAACTAAAGTCGGACACATACCGTAAACCTGTGGTCATGTTTTACAGGAACGGGGGTCTTGCCTTAACCGGCCGGGCCGCGAGGATGACAACCTCTCTAAAAAATCCCTAGCCCCAAGCAGTGTTGCGCGGTGAAGAGGGCGTAGCTGGAGTAAGCGCCAGCTATGGTTGGTGGGTGCACCAATCGTTAGCGGACAACCCCGGGGTACCTGGCGACCCCCCGGGCGTATTAGCCTTCCCCGGGTATGGCGGCTCTACCCGGGGTGACCTCCTTTCCGACCACACTCGTGGGATTAAGTATGGAGTCTACTTTTTCACAAACAACCGGGGAGGGGGGAAACGAGCGTGAGGTGGAGGTGCGCGGGCCTATCGTGCGCCTCAAAAGATGCACAGAGCCGGTGTCGCGGAGGCATTCGGCGACACGCGGCAAAAAGAGGACCGCAGCGGGCCTTGGTGAGTGCGATGAGGGGGAGGAGTCAGATTTCTCTGTCTCCTCCCACCACTCATCGCAGAGTGTCCCGGGCTCGTCGTCAGCGAGGAAAAGAGGACGGCCGCCGACGACCGGCGAATATGTTGGCCTCGCAGAGGCCAAACTTAGGCTGGCCGAGGCTTCGCAGCTGGAGGCCGAGGCAAGGGAGGTGGCGGCGATATTCGACCCGGGAGCCCCCGTGCCGAGACCATCGCGGTCGAGCGTCCCGCTCCCGGACGAGACGGATATAGCGGAAAATTTCCGCAACCGTCCAACGCGGGATGTCGCGGCCGCTATATTGGAGAGCCTGGATGAAGTGGCCAGGATCTCCGGCGTGTCAAAGGGGCTGAAGGGCAATTTGGCCCGCGCCCTAAGGGTGGCCGCCTTAAACGGCAGGGTGGGGGTGTCCGAGCTTGCGGTTAGGTCAGCTACCGACGCCACGCGTGCCCTGGAGGCAGAGAATGCCGTCCTCAGGGGGCAAATGACGGAGCTGCGGACGGAGGTGGCTCGGCTCCGGCAGGTGGTGGAGGCGAGTACGGCTGCTGCCGCAATGCCTCCGCCGCCGCGCCCGGGAGAGGGCTCAGTATCGCCGCCGATCGTCGGCTCCCGGGATTGCCATCGCTCCGGGCAAGAAAAGTCCACGCCCCCACCTGCGGCTGCGCCCGCAGATTTTCTGGCGCAAATAGGCGCCCTGATAGACGCCAAATTGGCGTCATTCAGGAGGGAGCTCGCGCCGCGAACGGACTCGGCCCTGCGATCGGTGGCACCTGGGCCGTCCGTCCCTTCACAGTCTTCGGACAGGGTGGGGCGGAGGGCGAAGAAGAAAAAGAAAGGTGGGAAATCTGGGGCGGCTAAAGCGGTCCAGACGGAGACCGCTCGACCTCGAGCAGAATTGGCGCCACCCTCCGCCGCGCCTCCACCCCAGGAGGCGTGGTCCCAGGTGGTTGGCCGGAAGGCCAAAAAGGCGGCTGCCAAGGCCACTGCGGCGGCGAATAATAAAAAAGGACGGGTGGTCCCGGCGGCCCCTAGGAAGACACCCCTGCCTCCGCGACCGCCACGCACAGCAGCGGTTACCATAACGGTTCCGTCTGGCGTGGACATTACTTACGCGCAGGCGATGGCCACTGCCAGGTCCAAGGTGAACCTGGCAGAAATTGGCATCGCCTCGCTGCGGCCGCGAAGGGCGGTGACTGGGGGGTTAATTTTGGAGGTCCCTGGCACCGATGGGGCCGCCAAGGCCACCGTCCTCGCCACAACAGTGGCGGAAGCGCTGGCAGGCACCGGCGTAAAGGTCGCGCGTCCGGTCAAAAAAGCTGACCTTAGGGTGCGCGGCCTGGTCGATTCGACCACGCCGGCGGAGGTCGCTGCGGCTGTTGCCCGCGTGGGCGGGTGCAGCGAGGGGGACATCAATACCGGCGAAATCCGGTCTTCTCCCTCGGGATTGGGCACCCTCTGGGTCCGATGTCCTGCCGCGGCCGCTCGCAAGGTTGCTGTCGCGGGCCGGATAACCGTCGGGTGGACCCAGGCAGCCGTGGAGGCCCTGAGTGCCCGGCCTCTGCAGTGTTACCGTTGCCTTGGTGTTGGCCACACCAGTCAGCGGTGCACTTCTGCCGAGGATAGGTCCGACTGCTGCTATAGATGCGGCAGTCGGGACCATAAGGTGGCAGCCTGTACGGCCACGCCCAATTGTCCGCTTTGTGCGGGCGCGGGCAAGCCGTCTGGTCACCGCCTCGGCAGCCGGGCATGTCCTGCCAGTGTGAGGCGAGGCAAGGTAGACGGCCAAAGGCCGTCTGCCAGACTTTATAAGAAAGGGAAGGTAACCACGATGGCCAAGGCAGCGACCACCGTGGCCAGCAACGGAAAGGCAGCATCGCCTGATGCTACCGCCGCGCCCGCTGGGGCGGATGGGGCCATTAAAGTCCCAGACGCCACCGCATCCGCGGCCGTGACGGCGATGGACACGGCTGTGTAATGGGGCCCCCGGGCCCGATAATACAAGTTAACCTCAACTGCTCGGCCAGAGCGCAGGATCTCCTGTTTCAATGCATGGCCGAGCGGGGTGCCGGGTTGGCAGTCGTGGCGGAGCCGCACAGGGTCCCCAAACATCCACACTGGATGGGGGACTCGATTGGCTCCGCCGCGATTATTTGGGCTGGGAGGCCGGGGTCCCCGCCGTGCTCGCTTATCGAGCGCGGCCTGGGATACGTGGCCGTTGATTGGGGCGGCACCGCGGTTGTGGCGATATACGCACCTCCAAGGTGGTCCCTCGAAGAGTTTGAGCAGTATCTGGGCGGGGTAGGGAGATGCGTCTCCCGCTGCCATCCCCGTCCTGTGCTGGTCCTGGGGGACTTCAATGCCAAGGCCACGGCTTGGGGTTCCCCCGGGACTGACTCGAGGGGCCGGGAGGTGCTGGATTGGGCGGCGGGACTGGAGCTCCGTCTCCTGAACACGGGCTCGGTCCATACGTGCGTGCGGCATAACGGGGGGTCCATCGTTGACCTTTCGTGGGCAACGCCCCGGGCCGCGCGCCGTATTACGGGGTGGAGGGTGGCGGAAGGGGTCGAGACGTTGTCTGACCACAGATACATAGTTCTCGACCTCTCCGCCGCCCCACCATCGACACTCCGTCGTCGCCCCGCCGATGAAGGTTCGCCTCGACCGCGGTGGGCGCTGAAGCGCCTCGACCAGGACGCTCTGATGGCGGCGGCCCACGTCGTGGCCTGGCCAGCAACACCGGCCGGGCCAGTCGACGGGAATGGGGAGGCCCATTGGTTCCGTGGCGCAATGGCGTCCATTTGCGACGTAGCCATGCCCCGGGCCAGGGTCTTCCCGAGGAAGGCGGTGTACTGGTGGTCGCGCGCGATAGCGGAGTTACGCACCGAGTGCGTCCGCGCGCGACGCCAGTACGCTCGCGCCCGTCGACGACGACGTACGGACGACGTTCTGGCTGCCCAGCTGTACGGGCGATATCGGGAGAAGGTGGTCGCCCTGCAGCTGGCCATCAGGCGAGCGAAGGACCAGGCCTGGCGCGATCTCCTCGGCTCTCTAAACCGAGATCCGTGGGGGCGCCCATACAAGATGGCATTGGGACGATTGCGTCCCTGGGCGCCCCCCGTGACGGAGAGCCTGGATCCGGGGCTGCTCGGGCGGGTCGTGGACGCTTTATTCCCCGTTAGCGGGGAGGCGTCCCGGCCTGTCCCTGAGCCAGAGGAACATGAGTGGTCCCCGGATCTTGAGGTCGCGCCGGAGGAGATGGCCGGGGTCGTCAAATGGCTCCGGGGCAAGAATACCGCCCCGGGGCCGGACGGTATCCCCGGCCGGGTCTGGCTGCTCGCCGCGAGCGTCCTGGGCGAGAGGCTGAGGAGCCTCTACTCTGGGCTCCTGAGGTCGGGGACGTTCCCCGACCTATGGAGAGAAAGTCGGATGGTCCTCTTGAGGAAGGATGGGAGGCCGGGGGATTCTCCCTCCGCGTACCGGCCCATTTGTCTCCTGGATGAGGCGGGCAAGATCTTCGAGAAGATCATTGTTGCCCGCCTCTCCAGACACCTGTCCCGCGACGGCCCAGATCTGGCGGACTGCCAGTTTGGCTTCCGGGAGGGGCGATCGACGGTCGACGCAATCGACCGTCTCAAGTCCCTCTCGGACAATGCCGTGGCAAGGGGCGGGGTGTGCTTGGCGGTGTCCATTGACATCGTCAATGCGTTCAACACCCTGCCCTGGTCCGCCATTAGGGAGGCCCTCGTCGATCACCAGGTGCCTCCCTATCTGAGGCGGGTGATCGGGGCCTACCTGCGGGACAGGTGGGTTGAATACCCGGGCCGATGCGGGATGATACGGAGGGAAGTGGACCGCGGGGTCCCGCAGGGGTCCGTTTTAGGACCGCTCCTGTGGGACCTAGGTTACAACGCGGTCCTGGAAAAGGCCTCCCTGCCCGACGGTGCCACCCTCGTCTGCTACGCGGACGACACGTTGGTGGTCGCCGTCGGGAGTACCTTCGAGAGGGCCATCCGTCGAGCAGAGGTTGCGGTGGCAGCCGTCGTCGCGAGGATCCACGATCTGGGGCTGAAAATAGCCCCGGAGAAGGCCGAGGCTGTCTGGTTTCACGGACGGCCTCGGTCTCGGCCACCGGCCAGATCGTGGATCCGGGTTGGAGAAGCCTGCGTCGAGGTGAAGTCCGAGTTGAAATATCTCGGACTGATCCTCGACAGCCACTGGTGCTTCGATGCGCATCTCGACCGTCTCGTCCCCCGAGTCGAAAAGGCGGCGGCCTCTTTGGGCCGCCTGCTGCCCAACCTCGGGGGACCGGGAGATTTGGTGCGCCGCCTATACCTGGGCGTGGTGCGGTCTATGGCCTTATACGGTGCCCCAATATGGGCGCCGTACGTGATGACCAGCCGGCGCAACACGCTGTTGTTGCGCCGGCTGCAGAGGCGGATGGCCATCCGCCTCATAAGAGGTTACCGCACCACGTCTACCGTGGCGGCGCTTGCTCTGGCGGGAGAACTTCCCTTCGAGCTTCAGGCGGCGGTGCGCGCCTATGTTTATGGGCGCACAAGCATCGCCAGCCGTGCTCGAGGGGCCCCGCCGGAGCGAGAGACGGTCGAGGGCTTCGAGCTCCAGGCCCGGCGACTAGCGCTCGCCAGATGGCGTGCCGAGCTTTGCTCCCACGCCGGCGAGCGCGTCCCCGGGGCTCTCCTGCCGCACTTCACCTCGTGGCGGGAGAGACGGCATGGCAGGCTCTCCTACCGAGCGACGCAGGTGTTCACCGGGCATGGCTGCTTCGGTGTCTACCTGTGTCGCATCGGGCGGGAAGCGACGACGGTGTGCCACCATTGTGGCGCGGAGGAGGACTCGGCGCAGCACACGCTGGAGGAATGTCCCGCCTTTTCAGCGCTGCGCCGAGTCCTAAAACGAGAAGTCGGCCACGACCTCGCAATCTCCAGCCTAGTTGGGGCCATGCTGGAGGGCCCGGGGAAGTGGGCGGCAGCAATCTCTTTCTGCGAGGAGGTTATGTCGCGGAAGGAGGCTGCCGAGCGGGATCGGGAGCTTACAGATCCCGCCCGACGTGCCCGGGGACGGCGTGCGCGCCCACGCCGAGAAACCCCGGGCAGCTGAGAGTAGGCGGGCGGCGGGTGTACCGGAACATGCTGGTTTCATTGCCCGCCGCCCGCCAACAGAGGAGGACGTCCACTGTTGGGTGTGGGGGATGACGAGTCGCCTGAAGGAGGCGAGGTTTAACTGTGATCCTCCTCCAATATACTCGTCGTCCCCCCGGCGGCCGCTGTGATCAGGGCGGGGGCCCTGGTCACCTATCGCGCGGTCGCCGTGTCGGGGCGGTGCGGGGTGCGACCCCTCGCGCCGCCGAATTTAAATGGATTTAGGGGGGAGGATTATATCTCCCCCGGGACGCGGCCGGCCATCCTTACCATCCTGATGGACGGCCAGGCGAGGGGGAGCCGCGGTAGTGTTCTTCAAGAGTTCCCGTGGCTCCCCCCGTTGAATCGCCAGCGATCGGTCCTGCGTCCTCAGGTCGCCGTGGAGGTTTTAGTGGGTCAAGCCCCACACTACCCTCGTCCCGCTCCCCCGGGCGGGGCGGGGGTGTCTGGCGAGCAGATTTCCTCCACGTAAAAATAAAAAAAAAAAAAAAAAAAGGTTATGTCAAGGTTATGTCAAGGTTATGTCAAGGTTATGTCAAGGTTATGTCAAGGTTATGTCAAGGTTATGTCAAGGTTATGTCAAGGTTCCCATACAAGATGGCATTGGGACGATTACGTCCCTGGGCGCCCCCCGTGACGGAGAGCCTGGATCCCGGGCTGCTCGGGCGGGTCGTGGACGCGTTATTCCCCGTTGGCGGGGAGGCGTCCCGGCCCGTCCCTGAGCCAGAGGAACATGAGTGGTCCCCGGATCTTGAGGTCGCGCCGGAGGAGATGGCCGGGGTCGTCAAATGGCTCCGGGGCAAGAATACCGCCCCGGGGCCGGACGGTATCCCCGGCCGGGTCTGGTTGCTCGCCGCGAGCGTCCTGGGGGAGAGGCTGAGGAGCCTCTACTCTGGGCTCCTGAGGTCCGGGACGTTCCCCGACCTATGGAGAGAAAGTCGGATGGTCCTCTTGAGGAAGGATGGGAGGCCGGGGGATTCTCCCTCCGCCTACCGGCCCATTTGTCTCCTGGATGAGGCGGGCAAGATCTTCGAGAAGATCATTGTTGCCCGCCTCTCCAGACACCTGTCCCGCGACGGCCCAGATCTGGCTGACTGCCAGTTTGGCTTCCGGGAGGGGCGATCGACGGTCGACGCTATCGACCGTCTCAAGTCCCTCTCGGACAATGCCGTGGCAAGGGGCGGGGTGTGCTTGGCGGTGTCCATTGACATCGTCAATGCGTTCAACACCCTGCCCTGGTCCGCCATTAGGGGAGCCCTCGTCGATCACCAGGTGCCTCCCTATCTGAGGCGGGTGATCGGGGCCTACCTGCGGGACAGGTGGGTCGAATACCCGGGCCGGTACGGGATGATACGGAGGGAAGTGGACTGCGGGGTCCCGCAGGGGTCCGTTTTAGGACCGCTCCTGTGGGACCTGGGTTACAACGCGGTCCTGGAAAAGGCCTCCCTGCCCGACGGTGCCACTCTCGTCTGCTACGCGGATGACACGTTGGTGGTCGCCGTCGGGAGTACCTTCGAGAGGACCATCCGACGAGCAGAGGTTGCGGTGGCAGCCGTCGTCGCGAGGATCCGCGATCTGGGGCTGAAAATAGCCCCGGAGAAGGCCGAGGCTGTCTGGTTTCACGGACGGCCTCGGTCTCGGCCACCGGCCAGATCGTGGATCCGGGTTGGAGAAGCCTGCGTCGAGGTGAAGTCCGAGTTGAAATATCTCGGACTGATCCTCGACAGCCGCTGGAGCTTCGATGCGCATATCGACCGTCTCGTCCCCCGAGTCGAAAAGGCGGCGGCCTCTTTGGGCCGCCTGCTGCCCAACCTCGGGGGACCGGGAGATTTGGTGCGCCGCCTATACCTGGGCGTGGTGCGGTCTATGGCCTTATACGGTGCCCCAATATGGGCGCCGTACGTGACGACCAGCCGGCGAAACACGCTGTTGTTGCGCCGGCTGCAGAGGCGGATGGCCATCCGCCTCATAAGAGGTTACCGCACCACGTCTACCGTGGCGGCGCTTGCTCTGGCGGGTGAACTTCCCTTCGAGCTTCAGGCGGCGGTGCGCGGCTATGTTTACAGGCGCACTAGCATCGCCAGCCGTGCTCGAGGGGCCCCGCCGGAGCGAGAGACGGTCGAGGGCTTCGAGCTCCAGGCCCGGAGACTAGCGCTCGCCAGATGGCGTGCCGAGCTTTGCTCCCACGCCGGCGAGCGCGTCCCCGGGGCTCTCCTGCCGCACTTCACCTCGTGGCGGGAGAGACGGCATGGCAGGCTCTCCTACCGAGCGACGCAGGTGTTCACCGGGCATGGCTGCTTCGGTGTCTACCTGTGTCGCATCGGGCGGGAAGCGACGACGGTGTGCCACCATTGTGGCGCGGAGGAAGACTCGGCGCAGCACACGCTGGAGGAATGTCCCGCCTTTTCAGCGCTGCGCCGAGTCCTAAAACGGGAAGTCGGTCACGACCTCGCACTCTCCAGCCTAGTTGGGGCCATGCTGGAGAGCCCGGGGAAGTGGGCGGCAGCAATCTCTTTCTGCGAGGAGGTTATGTCGCGGAAGGAGGCTGCCGAGCGGGATCGGGAGCTTACAGATCCCGCCCGACGTGCCCGGGGACGGCGTGCGCGCCCACGCCGAGAAACCCCGGGCAGCTGAGAGTAGGCGGGCGGCGGGTGTACCAGAATATGCTGGTTTCATTGCCCGCCGCCCGCCAACAGAGGAGGACGTCCACTGTTGGGAGTGGGGGATGACGAGTCGTCTGAGGGGGGCGAGTGTTAACTGTAATCCTCCTCCAATATACTCGTCGTCCCCCCGGCGGCCGCTGTGATCAGGGCAGGGGCCCTGGTCACCTATCGCGCGGTCGCCGTGTCGGGGCGGTGCGGGGTGCGACCCCTCGCGCCGCCGAATTTAAATGGATTTTAGGGGGGAGGATTTATTTATTTCCCCCCGGGACGCGGCCGGCCATCGTTACCATCTTGATGGCCGGCCAGGCGAGGGGGAGCCGCGGTAGTGTTCTTCAAGAGTTCCCGTGGCTCCCCCGTTGAATCGCCAGCGATCGGTCCTGCGTCCTCAGGTCGCCGTGGAGGTTTTAGTGGGTCAAACCCCACACTACCCTCGTCCCGCTCCCCTGGGCGGGGCGGGGGTGTCTGGCGAGCAGATTTCCTCCACGTAAAATAAAAAAAAAAAAAAAAAAAAAAGGTTATGTCAAGGTTATGTCAAGGTTATGTCAAGGTTATGTCAAGGTTATGTCAAGGTTATGTCAAGGTTATGTCAAGGTTATGTCAAGGTTCCCCCCCGTGTCCGCTACCTTGTCGTGGTGGGGGGGCTTCGTGCCCTAATGATCCTCAAGGCTGTGCCAGCGGGGAATTTATTCCCTGGCAGGTTCTACCATGCCGGAGTGGCTTGAGGTGAGGGGCCAACTAAAGTCGGACACATACCGTAAACCTGTGGTCATGTTTTACAGGAACGGGGGTCTTGCCTTAACCGGCCGGGCCGCGAGGATGACGACCTCTCTAAAAAATCCCTAGCCCCAAGCAGTGTTGCGCGGTGAAGAGGGCGTAGCTGGAGTAAGCGCCAGCTATGGTTGGTGGGTGCACCAATCGTTAGCGGACAACCCCGGGGTACCTGGCGACCCCCCGGGCGTATTAGCCTTCCCCGGGTATGGCGGCTCTACCCGGGGTGACCTCCTTTCCGACCACACTCGTGGGATTAAGTATGGAGTCTACTTTTTCACAAACAACCGGGGAGGGGGGAAACGAGCGTGAGGTGGAGGTGCGCGGGCCTATCGTGCGCCTCAAAAGATGCACAGAGCCGGTGTCGCGGAGGCATTCGGCGACACGCGGCAAAAAGAGGACCGCAGCGGGCCTTGGTGAGTGCGATGAGGGGGAGGAGTCAGATTTCTCTGTCTCCTCCCACCACTCATCGCAGAGTGTCCCGGGCTCGTCGTCAGCGAGGAAAAGAGGACGGCCGCCGACGACCGGCGAATATGTTGGCCTCGCAGAGGCCAAACTTAGGCTGGCCGAGGCTTCGCAGCTGGAGGCCGAGGCAAGGGAGGTGGCGGCGATATTCGACCCGGGAGCCCCCGTGCCGAGACCATCGCGGTCGAGCGTCCCGCTCCCGGACGAGACGGATATAGCGGAAAATTTCCGCAACCGTCCAACGCGGGATGTCGCGGCCGCTATATTGGAGAGCCTGGATGAAGTGGCCAGGATCTCCGGCGTGTCAAAGGGGCTGAAGGGCAATTTGGCCCGCGCCCTAAGGGTGGCCGCCTTAAACGGCAGGGTGGGGGTGTCCGAGCTTGCGGTTAGGTCAGCTACCGACGCCACGCGTGCCCTGGAGGCAGAGAATGCCGTCCTCAGGGGGCAAATGACGGAGCTGCGGGCGGAGGTGGCTCGGCTCCGGCAGGTGGTGGAGGCGAGTACGGCTGCTGCCGCAATGCCTCCGCCGCCGCGCCCGGGAGAGGGCTCAGTATCGCCGCCGATCGTCGCCGCCCGGGACTGCCAACGCTCCGGGCAAGAAAATTCCTCGCCCCCACATGCGACTG
The DNA here is from genome assembly GCF_051020955.1 of Megalopta genalis. NCBI lineage: Eukaryota > Metazoa > Arthropoda > Insecta > Hymenoptera > Halictidae > Megalopta > Megalopta genalis. Next base: position 2,238,029 of record NW_027476103.1, read on the forward strand.
CGCCCGCAGATTTTCTGGCGCAGATAAGCGCCCTGATAGACGCCAAATTGGCGTCATTCAGGAGGGAGCTCGCGCCGCGAACGGACTCGGCCCTGCGATCGGTGGCACCTGGGCCGTCCGTCCCCTCACAGTCTTCGGACAGGGTGGGGCGGAAGACGAAGAAGAAGAAGAAAGGTGGGAAAGCTGGGGCGGCTATAGCGGCCCAGACGGAGCCCGCTCGACCGCGAGCAGAATCGGCGCTACCCTCTGCCGCGCCTCCGCCCCAGGAGGCGTGGTCCCAGGTGGTTGGCCGCAAGGCTAAAAAGGCGGCTGCCAAGGCCACTGCGGCGGCGAATAATAAAAAAGGACGGGTGGTCCCGGCGGCCCCCAGGAAGACACCCCTGCCTCCGCGACCGCCACGCACAGCAGCGGTTACCATAACGGTTCCGTCTGGCGTGGACATTACTTACGCGCAGGCGATGGCCACTGCCAGGTCCAAGGTGGACCTGGCAGAAATTGGCATCGCCTCGCTGAGGCCGCGAAGGGCGGTGACTGGGGGGTTAATTTTGGAAGTCCCTGGCACCGATGGGGCCGCCAAGGCCACCGTCCTCGCCACAAAAGTGGCGGAAGCGCTGGCAGGCACCGGCGTAAAGGTCGCGCGTCCGGTCAAAAAAGCTGACCTTAGGGTGCGCGGCCTGGTCGATTCGACCACGCCGGCGGAGGTCGCTGCGGCTGTTGCCCGCGTGGGCGGGTGCAGCGAGGGGGACATCAATACCGGCGAAATCCGGTCTTCCCCCTCGGGATTGGGCACCCTCTGGGTCCGATGTCCTGCCGCGGCCGCTCGCAAGGTTGCTGTCGCGGGCCGGATAACCGTCGGCTGGACCCATGCAGCCGTGGAGGCCCTGAGTGCCCGGCCTCTGCAGTGTTACCGTTGCCTTGATGTTGGCCACACCAGTCAGCGGTGCACTTCTGCCGAGGATAGGTCCGACTGCTGCTATAGATGCGGCAGTCGGGACCATAAGGTGGCAGCCTGTACGGCCACGCCCAATTGTCCGCTTTGTGCGGGCGCGGGCAGGCCTTCTGGTCACCGCCTCGGCGGCCGGGCGTGTCCTGTCGGTGCGAGGCGAGGCAAGGTAGGCGGCCAAAGGTCGTCTGCCAGATTCAATAAAAAAGGGAAGGAAACCACGATGGCCAAGGCAGCGACCACCGTGGCCAGCAACGAAAAGGCGGCACCGCCTGATGCTACCGCCGCGCCCGCGTGGGCGGATGGGGCCACTAAAGTCCCAGACGCCACTGCATCCGCGGCCGTGACGGCGATGGACACGGCTGTGTAATGGGGCCCCCGGGCCCGATAATACAAGTTAATCTCAACTGCTCGGCCAGAGCGCAGGATCTCCTGTTTCAATGCCTGGCCGAGCAGGGAGCCGGGTTGGCAGTCGTGGCGGAGCCGCACAGGGTCCCCAAACATCCACACTGGATGGGGGACTCGATTGGCTCCGCCGCGATTATTTGGGCTGGGAGGCCGGGGTCCCCGCCGTGCTCGCTTATCGAGCGCGGCCTGGGATACGTGGCCGTTGATTGGGGCGGCACCGCGGTTGTGGCGATATACGCACCTCCAAGGTGGTCCCTCGAAGAGTTTGAGCAGTATCTGGACGGGGTAGGAAGATGCGTCTCCCGCTGCCATCCCCGTCCGGTGCTGGTCCTGGGGGACTTCAATGCCAAGGCCACGCCTTGGGGTTCCCCCGGGACTGATTCGAGGGGCCGTGAGGTGCTGGATTGGGCGGCGGGACTGGAGCTCCGTCTCCTGAACACGGGTTCGGTCCATACGTGCGTGCGGCATAACGGGGGGTCCATCGTTGACCTTTCGTGGGCAACGCCCCCGGCCGCGCGCCGTATTACGGGGTGGAGGGTGGCGGAAGGGGTCGAGACGTTGTCTGACCATAGATACATAGTTCTCGGCCTCTCCGCCGCCCCACCATCGACACCCCGTCGTCGCCCCGCCGATGACGGTTCGCCTCAGCCGCGGTGGGCGCTGAAGCGCCTCGACCAGGACGCTCTGATGGCGGCAGCCCACGTCGTGGCCTGGCCAGCAACACCGGCCGGGCCAGTCGACGGGAATGGGGAGGCCCGTTGGTTCCGGGGCGCAATGACGTCGGTTTGCGACGTCGCCATGCCCCGGGCCAGGGTCTTCCCGAGGAAGGCGGTGTACTGGTGGTCGCGCGCGATAGCGGAATTACGCACCGAGTGCGTCCGCGCGCGACGCCAGTACGCTCGCGCCCGTCGGCGACGACGTACGGACGACGTGCTGGCTGCCCAACTGTACGGGCGATATCGGGAGAAGGTGGTCGCCCTGCAGCTGGCCATCAGGCGAGCGAAGGACCAGGCCTGGCGCGATCTCCTCGGCTCTCTGAACCGAGATCCGTGGGGGCGCCCATACAAGATGGCTTTGGGACGATTGCGTCCCAGGGCGCCCCCCGTGACGGAGAGCCTGGATCCGGGGCTGCTCGGGCGGGTCGTGGACGCGTTATTCCCCGTTGGCGGGGAGGCGTCCCGGCCCGTCCCTGAGCCAGAGGAACATGAGTGGTCCCCGGATCTTGAGGTCGCGCCGGAGGAGATGGCCGGGGTCGTCAAATGGCTCCGGGGCAAGAATACCGCCCCGGGGCCGGACGGTATCCCCGGCCGGGTCTGGTTGCTCGCCGCGAGCGTCCTGGGGGAGAGGCTGAGGAGCCTCTACTCTGGGCTCCTGAGGTCCGGGACGTTCCCCGACCTATGGAGAGAAAGTCGGATGGTCCTCTTGAGGAAGGATGGGAGGCCGGGGGATTCTCCCTCCGCCTACCGGCCCATTTGTCTCCTGGATGAGGCGGGCAAGATCTTCGAGAAGATCATTGTTGCCCGCCTCTCCAGACACCTGTCCCGCGACGGCCCAGATCTGGCTGACTGCCAGTTTGGCTTCCGGGAGGGGCGATCGACGGTCGACGCTATCGACCGTCTCAAGTCCCTCTCGGACAATGCCGTGGCAAGGGGCGGGGTGTGCTTGGCGGTGTCCATTGACATCGTCAATGCGTTCAACACCCTGCCCTGGTCCGCCATTAGGGGAGCCCTCGTCGATCACCAGGTGCCTCCCTATCTGAGGCGGGTTATCGGGGCCTACCTGCGGGACAGGTGGGTCGAATACCCGGGCCGGTACGGGATGATACGGAGGGAAGTGGACTGCGGGGTCCCGCAGGGGTCCGTTTTAGGACCGCTCCTGTGGGACCTGGGTTACAACGCGGTCCTGGAAAAGGCCTCCCTGCCCGACGGTGCCACTCTCGTCTGCTACGCGGATGACACGTTGGTGGTCGCCGTCGGGAGTACCTTCGAGAGGACCATCCGACGAGCAGAGGTTGCGGTGGCAGCCGTCGTCGCGAGGATCCGCGATCTGGGGCTGAAAATAGCCCCGGAGAAGGCCGAGGCTGTCTGGTTTCACGGACGGCCTCGGTCTCGGCCACCGGCCAGATCGTGGATCCGGGTTGGAGAAGCCTGCGTCGAGGTGAAGTCCGAGTTGAAATATCTCGGACTGATCCTCGACAGCCGCTGGAGCTTCGATGCGCATATCGACCGTCTCGTCCCCCGAGTCGAAAAGGCGGCGGCCTCTTTGGGCCGCCTGCTGCCCAACCTCGGGGGACCGGGAGATTTGGTGCGCCGCCTATACCTGGGCGTGGTGCGGTCTATGGCCTTATACGGTGCCCCAATATGGGCGCCGTACGTGACGACCAGCCGGCGAAACACGCTGTTGTTGCGCCGGCTGCAGAGGCGGATGGCCATCCGCCTCATAAGAGGTTACCGCACCACGTCTACCGTGGCGGCGCTTGCTCTGGCGGGTGAACTTCCCTTCGAGCTTCAGGCGGCGGTGCGCGGCTATGTTTACAGGCGCACTAGCATCGCCAGCCGTGCTCGAGGGGCCCCGCCGGAGCGAGAGACGGTCGAGGGCTTCGAGCTCCAGGCCCGGAGACTAGCGCTCGCCAGATGGCGTGCCGAGCTTTGCTCCCACGCCGGCGAGCGCGTCCCCGGGGCTCTCCTGCCGCACTTCACCTCGTGGCGGGAGAGACGGCATGGCAGGCTCTCCTACCGAGCGACGCAGGTGTTCACCGGGCATGGCTGCTTCGGTGTCTACCTGTGTCGCATCGGGCGGGAAGCGACGACGGTGTGCCACCATTGTGGCGCGGAGGAAGACTCGGCGCAGCACACGCTGGAGGAATGTCCCGCCTTTTCAGCGCTGCGCCGAGTCCTAAAACGGGAAGTCGGTCACGACCTCGCACTCTCCAGCCTAGTTGGGGCCATGCTGGAGAGCCCGGGGAAGTGGGCGGCAGCAATCTCTTTCTGCGAGGAGGTTATGTCGCGGAAGGAGGCTGCCGAGCGGGATCGGGAGCTTACAGATCCCGCCCGACGTGCCCGGGGACGGCGTGCGCGCCCACGCCGAGAAACCCCGGGCAGCTGAGAGTAGGCGGGCGGCGGGTGTACCAGAATATGCTGGTTTCATTGCCCGCCGCCCGCCAACAGAGGAGGACGTCCACTGTTGGGAGTGGGGGATGACGAGTCGTCTGAGGGGGGCGAGTGTTAACTGTAATCCTCCTCCAATATACTCGTCGTCCCCCCGGCGGCCGCTGTGATCAGGGCAGGGGCCCTGGTCACCTATCGCGCGGTCGCCGTGTCGGGGCGGTGCGGGGTGCGACCCCTCGCGCCGCCGAATTTAAATGGATTTTAGGGGGGAGGATTTATTTATTTCCCCCCGGGACGCGGCCGGCCATCGTTACCATCTTGATGGCCGGCCAGGCGAGGGGGAGCCGCGGTAGTGTTCTTCAAGAGTTCCCGTGGCTCCCCCGTTGAATCGCCAGCGATCGGTCCTGCGTCCTCAGGTCGCCGTGGAGGTTTTAGTGGGTCAAACCCCACACTACCCTCGTCCCGCTCCCCTGGGCGGGGCGGGGGTGTCTGGCGAGCAGATTTCCTCCACGTAAAATAAAAAAAAAAAAAAAAAAAAGGTTATGTCAAGGTTATGTCAAGGTTATGTCAAGGTTATGTCAAGGTTATGTCAAGGTTATGTCAAGGTTATGTCAAGGTTATGTCAAGGTTATGTCAAGGTTATGTCAAGGTCCCCCCCGTGTCCGCTACCTTGTCGTGGTGGGGGGGCTTCGTGCCCTAATGATCCTCAAGGCTGTGCCGGCGGGGAATTTATTCCCTGGCAGGTTCTACCATGCCGGAGTGGCTCGAGGTGAGGGGCCAACTAAAGTCGGACACATACCGTAAACCTGTGGTCATGTTTTACAGGAACGGGGGTCTTGCCTTAACCGGCCGGGCCGCGAGGATGACAACCTCTCTAAAAAATCCCTAGCCCCAAGCAGTGTTGCGCGGTGAAGAGGGCGTAGCTGGAGTAAGCGCCAGCTATGGTTGGTGGGTGCACCAATCGTTAGCGGACAACCCCGGGGTACCTGGCGACCCCCCGGGCGTATTAGCCTTCCCCGGGTATGGCGGCTCTACCCGGGGTGACCTCCTTTCCGACCACACTCGTGGGATTAAGTATGGAGTCTACTTTTTCACAAACAACCGGGGAGGGGGGAAACGAGCGTGAGGTGGAGGTGCGCGGGCCTATCGTGCGCCTCAAAAGATGCACAGAGCCGGTGTCGCGGAGGCATTCGGCGACACGCGGCAAAAAGAGGACCGCAGCGGGCCTTGGTGAGTGCGATGAGGGGGAGGAGTCAGATTTCTCTGTCTCCTCCCACCACTCATCGCAGAGTGTCCCGGGCTCGTCGTCAGCGAGGAAAAGAGGACGGCCGCCGACGACCGGCGAATATGTTGGCCTCGCAGAGGCCAAACTTAGGCTGGCCGAGGCTTCGCAGCTGGAGGCCGAGGCAAGGGAGGTGGCGGCGATATTCGACCCGGGAGCCCCCGTGCCGAGACCATCGCGGTCGAGCGTCCCGCTCCCGGACGAGACGGATATAGCGGAAAATTTCCGCAACCGTCCAACGCGGGATGTCGCGGCCGCTATATTGGAGAGCCTGGATGAAGTGGCCAGGATCTCCGGCGTGTCAAAGGGGCTGAAGGGCAATTTGGCCCGCGCCCTAAGGGTGGCCGCCTTAAACGGCAGGGTGGGGGTGTCCGAGCTTGCGGTTAGGTCAGCTACCGACGCCACGCGTGCCCTGGAGGCAGAGAATGCCGTCCTCAGGGGGCAAATGACGGAGCTGCGGGCGGAGGTGGCTCGGCTCCGGCAGGTGGTGGAGGCGAGTACGGCTGCTGCCGCAATGCCTCCGCCGCCGCGCCCGGGAGAGGGCTCAGTATCGCCGCCGATCGTCGCCGCCCGGGACTGCCAGCGCTCCGGGCAAGAAAAGTCCTCGCCCCCACATGCGACTGCGCCCGCAGATTTTCTGACGCAGATAAGCGCCCTGATAGACGCCAAATTGGCGTCATTCAGGAGGGAGCTCGCGCCGCGAACGGACTCGGCCCTGCGATCGGTGGCACCTGGGCCGTCCGTCCCCTCACAGTCTTCGGACAGGGTGGGGCGGAAGACGAAGAAGAAGAAGAAAGGTGGGAAAGCTGGGGCGGCTATAGCGGCCCAGACGGAGCCCGCTCGACCGCGAGCAGAATCGGCGCTACCCTCTGCCGCGCCTCCGCCCCAGGAGGCGTGGTCCCAGGTGGTTGGCCGCAAGGCTAAAAAGGCGGCTGCCAAGGCCACTGCGGCGGCGAATAATAAAAAAGGACGGGTGGTCCCGGCGGCCCCCAGGAAGACACCCCTGCCTCCGCGACCGCCACGCACAGCAGCGGTTACCATAACGGTTCCGTCTGGCGTGGACATTACTTACGCGCAGGCGATGGCCACTGCCAGGTCCAAGGTGGACCTGGCAGAAATTGGCATCGCCTCGCTGAGGCCGCGAAGGGCGGTGACTGGGGGGTTAATTTTGGAAGTCCCTGGCACCGATGGGGCCGCCAAGGCCACCGTCCTCGCCACAAAAGTGGCGGAGGCGCTGGCAGGCACCGGCGTAAAGGTCGCGCGTCCGGTCAAAAAAGCTGACCTTAGGGTGCGCGGCCTGGTCGATTCGACCACGCCGGCGGAGGTCGCTGCGGCTGTTGCCCGCGTGGGCGGGTGCAGCGAGGGGGACATCAATACCGGCGAAATCCGGTCTTCCCCCTCGGGATTGGGCACCCTCTGGGTCCGATGTCCTGCCGCGGCCGCTCGCAAGGTTGCTGTCGCGGGCCGGATAACCGTCGGCTGGACCCATGCAGCCGTGGAGGCCCTGAGTGCCCGGCCTCTGCAGTGTTACCGTTGCCTTGATGTTGGCCACACCAGTCAGCGGTGCACTTCTGCCGAGGATAGGTCCGACTGCTGCTATAGATGCGGCAGTCGGGACCATAAGGTGGCAGCCTGTACGGCCACGCCCAATTGTCCCCTTTGTGCGGGCGCGGGCAAGCCGTCTGGTCACCGCCTCGGCAGCCGGGCATGTCCTGCCAGTGTGAGGCGAGGCAAGGTAGGAGGCCAAAGGCCGTCTGCCAGATTTAATAAAAAGAGGAAGGAAACCACGATGGCCAAGGCAGCGACCACCGTGGCCAGCAACGAAAAGGCGGCACCGCCTGATGCTACCGCCGCGCCCGCGTGGGCGGACGGGGCCACTAAAGTCCCAGACGCCACCGCAACCGCGGCCGTGACGGCGATGGACACGGCTGTGTAATGGGGCCCCCGGGCCCGATAATACAAGTTAACCTCAACTGCTCGGCCAGAGCGCAGGACCTCCTGTTTCAATGCATGGCCGAGCGGGGTGCCGGGTTGGCAGTCGTGGCGGAGCCGCACAGGGTCCCCAAACATCCACACTGGATGGGGGACTCGATTGGCTCCGCCGCGATTATTTGGGCTGGGAGGTCGGGGTCCCCGCCGTGCTCGCTTATCGAGCGCGGCCTGGGATACGTGGCCGTTGATTGGGGCGGCACCGCGGTTGTGGCGATATACGCACCTCCAAGGTGGTCCCTCGAAGAGTTTGAGCAGTATCTGCACGGGGTAGGGAGATGCGTCTCCCGCTGCCATCCCCGTCCGGTGCTGGTCCTGGGGGACTTCAATGCCAAGGCCACGGCTTGGGGTTCCCCCGGGACTGACTCGAGGGGCCGGGAGGTGCTGAATTGGGCGGCGGGACTGGAGCTCCGTCTCCTGAACACGGGCTCGGTCCATACGTGCGTGCGGCATAATGGGGGGTCCATCGTTGACCTTTCGTGGGCAACGCCCCCGGCCGCGCGCCGTATTACGGGGTGGAGGGTGGCGGAAGGGGTCGAGACGTTGTCTGACCACAGATACATAGTTCTCGACCTCTCCGCCGCCCCACCATCGACACCCCGTCGTCGCCCCGCCGATGAATGTTCGCCTCAGCCGCGGTGGGCGCTGATGCGCCTCGACCAGGACGCTCTGATGGCGGCAGCCCACGTCGTGGCCTGGCCAGCAACACCGGCCGGGCCAGTCGACGGGAATGGGGAGGCCCGTTGGTTCCGGGGAGCAATGACGTCGGTTTGCGACGTCGCCATGCCCCGGGCCAGGGTCTTCCCGAGGAAGGCGGTGTACTGGTGGTCGCGCGAGATAGCGGAATTACGCACCGAGTGTGTTCGCGCGCGACGCCAGTACGCTCGCGCCCGTCGACGACGACGAACGGACGACGTGCTGGCTGCTCAGCTGTACCGGCTATATCGGGAGAAGGTAGTCGCCCTGCAGCTGGCCATCGGGCGGGCAAAGGACCGGGCCTGGCGCGATCTCCTCGGCTCTCTGAACCGAGATCCGTGGGGGCGCCCATACAAGATGGCATTGGGACGACTGCGTCCCTGGGCGCCCCCCGTGACGGAGAGCCTGGATCCGGGGCTGCTCGGGCGGGTTGTGGACGCTTTATTCCCCGTCAGCGGGGAGATGTCCCTGCCCGTCCCTGAGCCAGAGGAACATGAGTGGTCCCCGGATCTTGAGGTCGCGCCGGAGGAGATGGCCGGGGTCGTCAAATGGCTCCGGGGCAAGAATACCGCCCCGGGGCCGGACGGTATCCCCGGCCGGGTCTGGTTGCTCGCCGCGAGCGTCCTGGGGGAGAGGCTGAGGAGCCTCTACTCTGGGCTCCTGAGGTCGGGGACGTTCCCCGACCTATGGAGAGAAAGTCGGATGGTCCTCTTGAGGAAGGATGGGAGGCCGGGGGATTCTCCCTCCGCGTACCGGCCCATTTGTCTCCTGGATGAGGCGGGCAAGATCTTCGAGAAGATCATTGTTGCCCGCCTCTCCAGACACCTGTCCCGCGACGGCCCCGATCTGGCGGACTGCCAGTTTGGCTTCCGGGAGGGGCGATCGACGGTAGACGCTATCGGCCGTCTCAAGTCCCTCTCGGACAATGCCGTGGCAAGGGGCGGGGTGTGCTTGGCGGTGTCCATTGACATCGTCAATGCGTTCAACACCCTGCCCTGGTCCGCCATTAGGGAGGCCCTCGTCGATCACCGGGTGCCTCCCTATCTGAGGCGGGTGATCGGAGCCTACCTGCGGGACAGGTGGGTTGAATACCCGGGCCGGTACGGGATGATAAGGAGGGAAGTGGACCGCGGGGTCCCACAGGGGTCCGTTTTAGGACCGCTCCTGTGGGACCTGGGTTACAACGCGGTCCTGGAAAAGGCCTCCCTGCCCGACGGTGCCACCCTCGTCTGCTACGCGGACGACACGTTGGTGGTCGCCGTCGGGAGTACCTTCGAGAGGACCATCCGACGAGCAGAGGTTGCGGTGGCAGCCGTCGTCGCGAGGATCCGCGATCTGGGGCTGAAAATTGCCCCGGAGAAGGCCGAGGCTGTCTGGTTTCACGGACGGCCTCGGTTTCGGCCACCGGCCAGATCGTGGATCCGGGTTGGAGAAGCCTGCGTCGAGGTGAAGTCCCAGTTGAAATATCTCGGACTGATCCTCGACAGCCGCTGGAGCTTCGATGCGCATCTCGACCGTCTCGTCCCCCGAGTCGAAAAGGCGGCGGCCTCTTTGGGCCGCCTGCTGCCCAACCTCGGGGGACCGGGAGATTTGGTGCGCCGCCTATACCTGGGCGTGGTGCGGTCTATGGCCTTATACGGTGCCCCAATATGGGCGCCGAACGTGATGACCAGCCGGCGCAACACGCTGTTGTTGCGCCGGCTGCAGAGGCGGATGGCCATCCGCCTCATAAGAGGTTACCGCACCACGTCTACCGTGGCGGCGCTTGCTCTGGCGGGAGAACTTCCCTTCGAGCTTCAGGCGGCGGAGCGCGCCTATGTTTATAGGCGCACAAGCATCTCCAGCCGTGCTCGAGGGGCCCCGCCGGAGCGAGAGACGGTCGAGGGCTTCGAGCTCCAGGCCCGGAGACTAGCGCTCGCCAGATGGCGTGCCGAGCTTTGCTCCCACGCCGGCGAGCGCGTCCCCGGGGCTCTCCTGCCGCACTTCACCTCGTGGCGGGAGAGACGGCATGGCAGGCTCTCCTACCGAGCGACGCAGGTGTTCACCGGGCATGGCTGCTTCGGTGTCTACCTGTGTCGCATCGGGCGGGAAACGACGACGGTGTGCCACCACTGTGGCGCGGAGGAAGACTCGGCGCAGCACACGCTGGAGGAATGTCCCGCCTTTTCAGCGCTGCGCCGAGTCCTAAAACGAGAAGTCGGCCACGACCTCGCACTCTCCAGCCTAGTTGGGGCCATGCTGGAGGGCCCGGGGAAGTGGGCGGCAGCAATCTCTTTCTGCGAGGAGGTTATGTCGCGGAAGGAGGCTGCCGAGCGGGATCGGGAGCTTACAGATCCCGCCCGACGTGCCCGGGGACGGCGTGCGCGCCCACGCCGAGAAACCCCGGGCAGCTGAGAGTAGGCGGGCGGCGGGTGTACCAGAATATGCTGGTTTCATTGCCCGCCGCCCGCCAACAGAGGAGGACCTCCCCTGTTCTGAGTGGGGGATGACGAGTCGCCTGAGGAGGCGTGGGTTAACTGTGATCCTCCTCCAATATACTCGTCGTCCCCCCGGCGGCCGCTGAGATCAGGGCGGGGGCCCTGGTCACCTGTCGCGCGGTCGCCGAGTCGGGGCGGTGCGGGGTGCGACCCCTCGCGCCGCCGAATTTAAATGGATTTTAGGGGGGAGGATTTATCTCCCCCCGGGACGCGGCCGGTCATCGTTACCATATTGATGGCCGGCCAGGCGAGGGGGAGCCGCGGTAGTGTTCTTCAAGAGTTCCCGTGGCTCCCCCGTTGAATCGCCAGCGATCGGTCCTGCGTCCTCAGGTCGCCGTGGAGGTTTTAGTGGGTCAAACCCCACGCTACACTCGTCCCGCTCCCCCGGGCGGGGCGGGGGTGTCTGGCGAGCAGATTTCCTCCACGTAAAATAAAAAAAAAAAAAAAAAAAAAAAAAGGTTATGTCAAGGTTTGTTCACCGGGCATGGCTGCTTCGGTGTCTACCTGTGTCGCATCGGGCGGGAAGCGACGACGGTGTGCCACCATTGTGGCGCGGAGAAAGACTCGGCGCAGCACACGCTGGAGGAATGTCCCGCCTTTTCAGCGCTGCGCCGAGTCCTAAAACGAGAAGTCGGCCACGACCTCGCACTCTCCAGCCTAGTTGGGGCCTTGCTGGAGGGCCCGGGGAAGTGGGCGGCAGCAATCTCTTTCTGCGAGGAGGTTATGTCGCGGAAGGAGGCTGCCGAGCGGGATCGGGAGCTTACAGATCCCGCCCGACGTGCCCGGGGACGGCGTGCGCGCCCACGCCGAGAAACCCCGGGCAGCTGAGAGTAGGCGGGCGGCGGGTGTACCAGAATATGCTGGTTTCATTGCCCGCCGCCCGCCAACAGAGGATGACGTCCACTGTTGGGAGTGGGGGATGACGAGTCGCCTGAGGGAGGCGAGGGTTAACTGTGATCCTCCTCCAATATACTCGTCGTCCCCCCGGCGGCCGCTGTGAACAGTGCGGGGGCCCTGGTCACCTATCGCGCGGTCGTCGTGTCGGGGCGGTGCGGGGTGCGACCCCTCTCGCCGCCGAATTTAAATGGATTTAAGGGGGGAGGATTTATCTCCCCCCGGGACGCGGCCGGCCATCGTTACCATCTTGATGGCCGGCCAGGCGAGGGGGAGCCGCGGTAGTGTTCTTCAAGAGTTCCCGTGGCTCCCCCGTTGAATCGCCAGCGATCGGTCCTGCGTCCTCAGGTCGCCGTGGAGGTTTTAGTGGGTCAATCCCCACACTACCCTCGTCCCGCTCCCCCGGGCGGGACGGGGGTGTCTGGCGAGCAGATTTCCTCCACGTAAAATAAAAAAAAAAAAAAAAAAAAAAAAAAAAAAAAAGGTTATGTCAAGGTTATGTCAAGGTTATGTCAAGGTTATGTCAAGGTTATGTCAAGGTTATGTCAAGGTTATGTCAAGGTTATGTCAAGGTTATGTCAAGGTTATGTCAAGGTTATGTCAAGGTTATGTCAAGGTTATGTCAAGGTTATGTCAAGGTTATGTCAAGGTTATGTCAAGGTTATGTCAAGGTTATGTCAAGGTTATGTCAAGGTTATGTCAAGGTTATGTCAAGGTTATGTCAAGGTTATGTCAAGGTTATGTCAAGGTTATGTCAAGGTTATGTCAAGGTTATGTCAAGGTTATGTCAAGGTTATGTCAAGGTTATGTCAAGGTTATGTCAAGGTTATGTCAAGGTTATGTCAAGGTTATGTCAAGGTTATGTCAAGGTTATGTCAAGGTTATGTCAAGGTTATGTCAAGGTTATGTCAAGGTTATGTCAAGGTTATGTCAAGGTTATGTCAAGGTTATGTCAAGGTTATGTCAAGGTTATGTCAAGGTTATGTCAAGGTTATGTCAAGGTTATGTCAAGGTTATGTCAAGGTTATGTCAAGGTTATGTCAAGGTTATGTCAAGGTTATGTCAAGGTTATGTCAAGGTTATGTCAAGGTTATGTCAAGGTTATGTCAAGGTTATGTCAAGGTTATGTCAAGGTTATGTCAAGGTTATGTCAAGGTTATGTCAAGGTTATGTCAAGGTTATGTCAAGGTTATGTCAAGGTTATGTCAAGGTTATGTCAAGGTTATGTCAAGGTTATGTCAAGGTTATGTCAAGGTTATGTCAAGGTTATGTCAAGGTTATGTCAAGGTTATGTCAAGGTTATGTCAAGGTTATGTCAAGGTTATGTCAAGGTTATGTCAAGGTTATGTCAAGGTTATGTCAAGGTTATGTCAAGGTTATGTCAAGGTTATGTCAAGGTTATGTCAAGGTTATGTCAAGGTTATGTCAAGGTTATGTCAAGGTTATGTCAAGGTTATGTCAAGGTTATGTCAAGGTTATGTCAAGGTTATGTCAAGGTTATGTCAAGGTTATGTCAAGGTTATGTCAAGGTTATGTCAAGGTTATGTCAAGGTTATGTCAAGGTTATGTCAAGGTTATGTCAAGGTTATGTCAAGGTTATGTCAAGGTTATGTCAAGGTTATGTCAAGGTTATGTCAAGGTTATGTCAAGGTTATGTCAAGGTTATGTCAAGGTTATGTCAAGGTTATGTCAAGGTTATGTCAAGGTTATGTCAAGGTTATGTCAAGGTTATGTCAAGGTTATGTCAAGGTTATGTCAAGGTTATGTCAAGGTTATGTCAAGGTTATGTCAAGGTTATGTCAAGGTTATGTCAAGGTTATGTCAAGGTTATGTCAAGGTTATGTCAAGGTTATGTCAAGGTTATGTCAAGGTTATGTCAAGGTTATGTCAAGGTTATGTCAAGGTTATGTCAAGGTTATGTCAAGGTTATGTCAAGGTTATGTCAAGGTTATGTCAAGGTTATGTCAAGGTTATGTCAAGGTTATGTCAAGGTTATGTCAAGGTTATGTCAAGGTTATGTCAAGGTTATGTCAAGGTTATGTCAAGGTTATGTCAAGGTTATGTCAAGGTTATGTCAAGGTTATGTCAAGGTTATGTCAAGGTTATGTCAAGGTTATGTCAAGGTTATGTCAAGGTTATGTCAAGGTTATGTCAAGGTTATGTCAAGGTTATGTCAAGGTTATGTCAAGGTTATGTCAAGGTTATGTCAAGGTTATGTCAAGGTTATGTCAAGGTTATGTCAAGGTTATGTCAAGGTTATGTCAAGGTTATGTCAAGGTTATGTCAAGGTTATGTCAAGGTTATGTCAAGGTTATGTCAAGGTTATGTCAAGGTTATGTCAAGGTTATGTCAAGGTTATGTCAAGGTTATGTCAAGGTTATGTCAAGGTTATGTCAAGGTTATGTCAAGGTTATGTCAAGGTTATGTCAAGGTTATGTCAAGGTTATGTCAAGGTTATGTCAAGGTTATGTCAAGGTTATGTCAAGGTTATGTCAAGGTTATGTCAAGGTTATGTCAAGGTTATGTCAAGGTTATGTCAAGGTTATGTCAAGGTTATGTCAAGGTTATGTCAAGGTTATGTCAAGGTTATGTCAAGGTTATGTCAAGGTTATGTCAAGGTTATGTCAAGGTTATGTCAAGGTTATGTCAAGGTTATGTCAAGGTTATGTCAAGGTTATGTCAAGGTTATGTCAAGGTTATGTCAAGGTTATGTCAAGGTTATGTCAAGGTTATGTCAAGGTTATGTCAAGGTTATGTCAAGGTTATGTCAAGGTTATGTCAAGGTTATGTCAAGGTTATGTCAAGGTTATGTCAAGGTTATGTCAAGGTTATGTCAAGGTTATGTCAAGGTTATGTCAAGGTTATGTCAAGGTTATGTCAAGGTTATGTCAAGGTTATGTCAAGGTTATGTCAAGGTTATGTCAAGGTTATGTCAAGGTTATGTCAAGGTTATGTCAAGGTTATGTCAAGGTTATGTCAAGGTTATGTCAAGGTTATGTCAAGGTTATGTCAAGGTTATGTCAAGGTTATGTCAAGGTTATGTCAAGGTTATGTCAAGGTTATGTCAAGGTTATGTCAAGGTTATGTCAAGGTTATGTCAAGGTTATGTCAAGGTTATGTCAAGGTTATGTCAAGGTTATGTCAAGGTTATGTCAAGGTTATGTCAAGGTTATGTCAAGGTTATGTCAAGGTTATGTCAAGGTTATGTCAAGGTTATGTCAAGGTTATGTCAAGGTTATGTCAAGGTTATGTCAAGGTTATGTCAAGGTTATGTCAAGGTTATGTCAAGGTTATGTCAAGGTTATGTCAAGGTTATGTCAAGGTTATGTCAAGGTTATGTCAAGGTTATGTCAAGGTTATGTCAAGGTTATGTCAAGGTTATGTCAAGGTTATGTCAAGGTTA
The DNA here is from genome assembly GCF_051020955.1 of Megalopta genalis. Classification (NCBI taxonomy): domain Eukaryota; kingdom Metazoa; phylum Arthropoda; class Insecta; order Hymenoptera; family Halictidae; genus Megalopta; species Megalopta genalis. The sequence goes on from NW_027476103.1 coordinate 2,253,228, forward strand.
TGTCAAGGTTATGTCAAGGTTATGTCAAGGTTATGTCAAGGTTATGTCAAGGTTATGTCAAGGTTATGTCAAGGTTATGTCAAGGTTATGTCAAGGTTATGTCAAGGTTATGTCAAGGTTATGTCAAGGTTATGTCAAGGTTATGTCAAGGTTATGTCAAGGTTATGTCAAGGTTATGTCAAGGTTATGTCAAGGTTATGTCAAGGTTATGTCAAGGTTATGTCAAGGTTATGTCAAGGTTATGTCAAGGTTATGTCAAGGTTATGTCAAGGTTATGTCAAGGTTATGTCAAGGTTATGTCAAGGTTATGTCAAGGTTATGTCAAGGTTATGTCAAGGTTATGTCAAGGTTATGTCAAGGTTATGTCAAGGTTATGTCAAGGTTATGTCAAGGTTATGTCAAGGTTATGTCAAGGTTATGTCAAGGTTATGTCAAGGTTATGTCAAGGTTATGTCAAGGTTATGTCAAGGTTATGTCAAGGTTATGTCAAGGTTATGTCAAGGTTATGTCAAGGTTATGTCAAGGTTATGTCAAGGTTATGTCAAGGTTATGTCAAGGTTATGTCAAGGTTATGTCAAGGTTATGTCAAGGTTATGTCAAGGTTATGTCAAGGTTATGTCAAGGTTATGTCAAGGTTATGTCAAGGTTATGTCAAGGTTATGTCAAGGTTATGTCAAGGTTATGTCAAGGTTATGTCAAGGTTATGTCAAGGTTATGTCAAGGTTATGTCAAGGTTATGTCAAGGTTATGTCAAGGTTATGTCAAGGTTATGTCAAGGTTATGTCAAGGTTATGTCAAGGTTATGTCAAGGTTATGTCAAGGTTATGTCAAGGTTATGTCAAGGTTATGTCAAGGTTATGTCAAGGTTATGTCAAGGTTATGTCAAGGTTATGTCAAGGTTATGTCAAGGTTATGTCAAGGTTATGTCAAGGTTATGTCAAGGTTATGTCAAGGTTATGTCAAGGTTATGTCAAGGTTATGTCAAGGTTATGTCAAGGTTATGTCAAGGTTATGTCAAGGTTATGTCAAGGTTATGTCAAGGTTATGTCAAGGTTATGTCAAGGTTATGTCAAGGTTATGTCAAGGTTATGTCAAGGTTATGTCAAGGTTATGTCAAGGTTATGTCAAGGTTATGTCAAGGTTATGTCAAGGTTATGTCAAGGTTATGTCAAGGTTATGTCAAGGTTATGTCAAGGTTATGTCAAGGTTATGTCAAGGTTATGTCAAGGTTATGTCAAGGTTATGTCAAGGTTATGTCAAGGTTATGTCAAGGTTATGTCAAGGTTATGTCAAGGTTATGTCAAGGTTATGTCAAGGTTATGTCAAGGTTATGTCAAGGTTATGTCAAGGTTATGTCAAGGTTATGTCAAGGTTATGTCAAGGTTATGTCAAGGTTATGTCAAGGTTATGTCAAGGTTATGTCAAGGTTATGTCAAGGTTATGTCAAGGTTATGTCAAGGTTATGTCAAGGTTATGTCAAGGTTATGTCAAGGTTATGTCAAGGTTATGTCAAGGTTATGTCAAGGTTATGTCAAGGTTATGTCAAGGTTATGTCAAGGTTATGTCAAGGTTATGTCAAGGTTATGTCAAGGTTATGTCAAGGTTATGTCAAGGTTATGTCAAGGTTATGTCAAGGTTATGTCAAGGTTATGTCAAGGTTATGTCAAGGTTATGTCAAGGTTATGTCAAGGTTATGTCAAGGTTATGTCAAGGTTATGTCAAGGTTATGTCAAGGTTATGTCAAGGTTATGTCAAGGTTATGTCAAGGTTATGTCAAGGTTATGTCAAGGTTATGTCAAGGTTATGTCAAGGTTATGTCAAGGTTATGTCAAGGTTATGTCAAGGTTATGTCAAGGTTATGTCAAGGTTATGTCAAGGTTATGTCAAGGTTATGTCAAGGTTATGTCAAGGTTATGTCAAGGTTATGTCAAGGTTATGTCAAGGTTATGTCAAGGTTATGTCAAGGTTATGTCAAGGTTATGTCAAGGTTATGTCAAGGTTATGTCAAGGTTATGTCAAGGTTATGTCAAGGTTATGTCAAGGTTATGTCAAGGTTATGTCAAGGTTATGTCAAGGTTATGTCAAGGTTATGTCAAGGTTATGTCAAGGTTATGTCAAGGTTATGTCAAGGTTATGTCAAGGTTATGTCAAGGTTATGTCAAGGTTATGTCAAGGTTATGTCAAGGTTATGTCAAGGTTATGTCAAGGTTATGTCAAGGTTATGTCAAGGTTATGTCAAGGTTATGTCAAGGTTATGTCAAGGTTATGTCAAGGTTATGTCAAGGTTATGTCAAGGTTATGTCAAGGTTATGTCAAGGTTATGTCAAGGTTATGTCAAGGTTATGTCAAGGTTATGTCAAGGTTATGTCAAGGTTATGTCAAGGTTATGTCAAGGTTATGTCAAGGTTATGTCAAGGTTATGTCAAGGTTATGTCAAGGTTATGTCAAGGTTATGTCAAGGTTATGTCAAGGTTATGTCAAGGTTATGTCAAGGTTATGTCAAGGTTATGTCAAGGTTATGTCAAGGTTATGTCAAGGTTATGTCAAGGTTATGTCAAGGTTATGTCAAGGTTATGTCAAGGTTATGTCAAGGTTATGTCAAGGTTATGTCAAGGTTATGTCAAGGTTATGTCAAGGTTATGTCAAGGTTATGTCAAGGTTATGTCAAGGTTATGTCAAGGTTATGTCAAGGTTATGTCAAGGTTATGTCAAGGTTATGTCAAGGTTATGTCAAGGTTATGTCAAGGTTATGTCAAGGTTATGTCAAGGTTATGTCAAGGTTATGTCAAGGTTATGTCAAGGTTATGTCAAGGTTATGTCAAGGTTATGTCAAGGTTATGTCAAGGTTATGTCAAGGTTATGTCAAGGTTATGTCAAGGTTATGTCAAGGTTATGTCAAGGTTATGTCAAGGTTATGTCAAGGTTATGTCAAGGTTATGTCAAGGTTATGTCAAGGTTATGTCAAGGTTATGTCAAGGTTATGTCAAGGTTATGTCAAGGTTATGTCAAGGTTATGTCAAGGTTATGTCAAGGTTATGTCAAGGTTATGTCAAGGTTATGTCAAGGTTATGTCAAGGTTATGTCAAGGTTATGTCAAGGTTATGTCAAGGTTATGTCAAGGTTATGTCAAGGTTATGTCAAGGTTATGTCAAGGTTATGTCAAGGTTATGTCAAGGTTATGTCAAGGTTATGTCAAGGTTATGTCAAGGTTATGTCAAGGTTATGTCAAGGTTATGTCAAGGTTATGTCAAGGTTATGTCAAGGTTATGTCAAGGTTATGTCAAGGTTATGTCAAGGTTATGTCAAGGTTATGTCAAGGTTATGTCAAGGTTATGTCAAGGTTATGTCAAGGTTATGTCAAGGTTATGTCAAGGTTATGTCAAGGTTATGTCAAGGTTATGTCAAGGTTATGTCAAGGTTATGTCAAGGTTATGTCAAGGTTATGTCAAGGTTATGTCAAGGTTATGTCAAGGTTATGTCAAGGTTATGTCAAGGTTATGTCAAGGTTATGTCAAGGTTATGTCAAGGTTATGTCAAGGTTATGTCAAGGTTATGTCAAGGTTATGTCAAGGTTATGTCAAGGTTATGTCAAGGTTATGTCAAGGTTATGTCAAGGTTATGTCAAGGTTATGTCAAGGTTATGTCAAGGTTATGTCAAGGTTATGTCAAGGTTATGTCAAGGTTATGTCAAGGTTATGTCAAGGTTATGTCAAGGTTATGTCAAGGTTATGTCAAGGTTATGTCAAGGTTATGTCAAGGTTATGTCAAGGTTATGTCAAGGTTATGTCAAGGTTATGTCAAGGTTATGTCAAGGTTATGTCAAGGTTATGTCAAGGTTATGTCAAGGTTATGTCAAGGTTATGTCAAGGTTATGTCAAGGTTATGTCAAGGTTATGTCAAGGTTATGTCAAGGTTATGTCAAGGTTATGTCAAGGTTATGTCAAGGTTATGTCAAGGTTATGTCAAGGTTATGTCAAGGTTATGTCAAGGTTATGTCAAGGTTATGTCAAGGTTATGTCAAGGTTATGTCAAGGTTATGTCAAGGTTATGTCAAGGTTATGTCAAGGTTATGTCAAGGTTATGTCAAGGTTATGTCAAGGTTATGTCAAGGTTATGTCAAGGTTATGTCAAGGTTATGTCAAGGTTATGTCAAGGTTATGTCAAGGTTATGTCAAGGTTATGTCAAGGTTATGTCAAGGTTATGTCAAGGTTATGTCAAGGTTATGTCAAGGTTATGTCAAGGTTATGTCAAGGTTATGTCAAGGTTATGTCAAGGTTATGTCAAGGTTATGTCAAGGTTATGTCAAGGTTATGTCAAGGTTATGTCAAGGTTATGTCAAGGTTATGTCAAGGTTATGTCAAGGTTATGTCAAGGTTATGTCAAGGTTATGTCAAGGTTATGTCAAGGTTATGTCAAGGTTATGTCAAGGTTATGTCAAGGTTATGTCAAGGTTATGTCAAGGTTATGTCAAGGTTATGTCAAGGTTATGTCAAGGTTATGTCAAGGTTATGTCAAGGTTATGTCAAGGTTATGTCAAGGTTATGTCAAGGTTATGTCAAGGTTATGTCAAGGTTATGTCAAGGTTATGTCAAGGTTATGTCAAGGTTATGTCAAGGTTATGTCAAGGTTATGTCAAGGTTATGTCAAGGTTATGTCAAGGTTATGTCAAGGTTATGTCAAGGTTATGTCAAGGTTATGTCAAGGTTATGTCAAGGTTATGTCAAGGTTATGTCAAGGTTATGTCAAGGTTATGTCAAGGTTATGTCAAGGTTATGTCAAGGTTATGTCAAGGTTATGTCAAGGTTATGTCAAGGTTATGTCAAGGTTATGTCAAGGTTATGTCAAGGTTATGTCAAGGTTATGTCAAGGTTATGTCAAGGTTATGTCAAGGTTATGTCAAGGTTATGTCAAGGTTATGTCAAGGTTATGTCAAGGTTATGTCAAGGTTATGTCAAGGTTATGTCAAGGTTATGTCAAGGTTATGTCAAGGTTATGTCAAGGTTATGTCAAGGTTATGTCAAGGTTATGTCAAGGTTATGTCAAGGTTATGTCAAGGTTATGTCAAGGTTATGTCAAGGTTATGTCAAGGTTATGTCAAGGTTATGTCAAGGTTATGTCAAGGTTATGTCAAGGTTATGTCAAGGTTATGTCAAGGTTATGTCAAGGTTATGTCAAGGTTATGTCAAGGTTATGTCAAGGTTATGTCAAGGTTATGTCAAGGTTATGTCAAGGTTATGTCAAGGTTATGTCAAGGTTATGTCAAGGTTATGTCAAGGTTATGTCAAGGTTATGTCAAGGTTATGTCAAGGTTATGTCAAGGTTATGTCAAGGTTATGTCAAGGTTATGTCAAGGTTATGTCAAGGTTATGTCAAGGTTATGTCAAGGTTATGTCAAGGTTATGTCAAGGTTATGTCAAGGTTATGTCAAGGTTATGTCAAGGTTATGTCAAGGTTATGTCAAGGTTATGTCAAGGTTATGTCAAGGTTATGTCAAGGTTATGTCAAGGTTATGTCAAGGTTATGTCAAGGTTATGTCAAGGTTATGTCAAGGTTATGTCAAGGTTATGTCAAGGTTATGTCAAGGTTATGTCAAGGTTATGTCAAGGTTATGTCAAGGTTATGTCAAGGTTATGTCAAGGTTATGTCAAGGTTATGTCAAGGTTATGTCAAGGTTATGTCAAGGTTATGTCAAGGTTATGTCAAGGTTATGTCAAGGTTATGTCAAGGTTATGTCAAGGTTATGTCAAGGTTATGTCAAGGTTATGTCAAGGTTATGTCAAGGTTATGTCAAGGTTATGTCAAGGTTATGTCAAGGTTATGTCAAGGTTATGTCAAGGTTATGTCAAGGTTATGTCAAGGTTATGTCAAGGTTATGTCAAGGTTATGTCAAGGTTATGTCAAGGTTATGTCAAGGTTATGTCAAGGTTATGTCAAGGTTATGTCAAGGTTATGTCAAGGTTATGTCAAGGTTATGTCAAGGTTATGTCAAGGTTATGTCAAGGTTATGTCAAGGTTATGTCAAGGTTATGTCAAGGTTATGTCAAGGTTATGTCAAGGTTATGTCAAGGTTATGTCAAGGTTATGTCAAGGTTATGTCAAGGTTATGTCAAGGTTATGTCAAGGTTATGTCAAGGTTATGTCAAGGTTATGTCAAGGTTATGTCAAGGTTATGTCAAGGTTATGTCAAGGTTATGTCAAGGTTATGTCAAGGTTATGTCAAGGTTATGTCAAGGTTATGTCAAGGTTATGTCAAGGTTATGTCAAGGTTATGTCAAGGTTATGTCAAGGTTATGTCAAGGTTATGTCAAGGTTATGTCAAGGTTATGTCAAGGTTATGTCAAGGTTATGTCAAGGTTATGTCAAGGTTATGTCAAGGTTATGTCAAGGTTATGTCAAGGTTATGTCAAGGTTATGTCAAGGTTATGTCAAGGTTATGTCAAGGTTATGTCAAGGTTATGTCAAGGTTATGTCAAGGTTATGTCAAGGTTATGTCAAGGTTATGTCAAGGTTATGTCAAGGTTATGTCAAGGTTATGTCAAGGTTATGTCAAGGTTATGTCAAGGTTATGTCAAGGTTATGTCAAGGTTATGTCAAGGTTATGTCAAGGTTATGTCAAGGTTATGTCAAGGTTATGTCAAGGTTATGTCAAGGTTATGTCAAGGTTATGTCAAGGTTATGTCAAGGTTATGTCAAGGTTATGTCAAGGTTATGTCAAGGTTATGTCAAGGTTATGTCAAGGTTATGTCAAGGTTATGTCAAGGTTATGTCAAGGTTATGTCAAGGTTATGTCAAGGTTATGTCAAGGTTATGTCAAGGTTATGTCAAGGTTATGTCAAGGTTATGTCAAGGTTATGTCAAGGTTATGTCAAGGTTATGTCAAGGTTATGTCAAGGTTATGTCAAGGTTATGTCAAGGTTATGTCAAGGTTATGTCAAGGTTATGTCAAGGTTATGTCAAGGTTATGTCAAGGTTATGTCAAGGTTATGTCAAGGTTATGTCAAGGTTATGTCAAGGTTATGTCAAGGTTATGTCAAGGTTATGTCAAGGTTATGTCAAGGTTATGTCAAGGTTATGTCAAGGTTATGTCAAGGTTATGTCAAGGTTATGTCAAGGTTATGTCAAGGTTATGTCAAGGTTATGTCAAGGTTATGTCAAGGTTATGTCAAGGTTATGTCAAGGTTATGTCAAGGTTATGTCAAGGTTATGTCAAGGTTATGTCAAGGTTATGTCAAGGTTATGTCAAGGTTATGTCAAGGTTATGTCAAGGTTATGTCAAGGTTATGTCAAGGTTATGTCAAGGTTATGTCAAGGTTATGTCAAGGTTATGTCAAGGTTATGTCAAGGTTATGTCAAGGTTATGTCAAGGTTATGTCAAGGTTATGTCAAGGTTATGTCAAGGTTATGTCAAGGTTATGTCAAGGTTATGTCAAGGTTATGTCAAGGTTATGTCAAGGTTATGTCAAGGTTATGTCAAGGTTATGTCAAGGTTATGTCAAGGTTATGTCAAGGTTATGTCAAGGTTATGTCAAGGTTATGTCAAGGTTATGTCAAGGTTATGTCAAGGTTATGTCAAGGTTATGTCAAGGTTATGTCAAGGTTATGTCAAGGTTATGTCAAGGTTATGTCAAGGTTATGTCAAGGTTATGTCAAGGTTATGTCAAGGTTATGTCAAGGTTATGTCAAGGTTATGTCAAGGTTATGTCAAGGTTATGTCAAGGTTATGTCAAGGTTATGTCAAGGTTATGTCAAGGTTATGTCAAGGTTATGTCAAGGTTATGTCAAGGTTATGTCAAGGTTATGTCAAGGTTATGTCAAGGTTATGTCAAGGTTATGTCAAGGTTATGTCAAGGTTATGTCAAGGTTATGTCAAGGTTATGTCAAGGTTATGTCAAGGTTATGTCAAGGTTATGTCAAGGTTATGTCAAGGTTATGTCAAGGTTATGTCAAGGTTATGTCAAGGTTATGTCAAGGTTATGTCAAGGTTATGTCAAGGTTATGTCAAGGTTATGTCAAGGTTATGTCAAGGTTATGTCAAGGTTATGTCAAGGTTATGTCAAGGTTATGTCAAGGTTATGTCAAGGTTATGTCAAGGTTATGTCAAGGTTATGTCAAGGTTATGTCAAGGTTATGTCAAGGTTATGTCAAGGTTATGTCAAGGTTATGTCAAGGTTATGTCAAGGTTATGTCAAGGTTATGTCAAGGTTATGTCAAGGTTATGTCAAGGTTATGTCAAGGTTATGTCAAGGTTATGTCAAGGTTATGTCAAGGTTATGTCAAGGTTATGTCAAGGTTATGTCAAGGTTATGTCAAGGTTATGTCAAGGTTATGTCAAGGTTATGTCAAGGTTATGTCAAGGTTATGTCAAGGTTATGTCAAGGTTATGTCAAGGTTATGTCAAGGTTATGTCAAGGTTATGTCAAGGTTATGTCAAGGTTATGTCAAGGTTATGTCAAGGTTATGTCAAGGTTATGTCAAGGTTATGTCAAGGTTATGTCAAGGTTATGTCAAGGTTATGTCAAGGTTATGTCAAGGTTATGTCAAGGTTATGTCAAGGTTATGTCAAGGTTATGTCAAGGTTATGTCAAGGTTATGTCAAGGTTATGTCAAGGTTATGTCAAGGTTATGTCAAGGTTATGTCAAGGTTATGTCAAGGTTATGTCAAGGTTATGTCAAGGTTATGTCAAGGTTATGTCAAGGTTATGTCAAGGTTATGTCAAGGTTATGTCAAGGTTATGTCAAGGTTATGTCAAGGTTATGTCAAGGTTATGTCAAGGTTATGTCAAGGTTATGTCAAGGTTATGTCAAGGTTATGTCAAGGTTATGTCAAGGTTATGTCAAGGTTATGTCAAGGTTATGTCAAGGTTATGTCAAGGTTATGTCAAGGTTATGTCAAGGTTATGTCAAGGTTATGTCAAGGTTATGTCAAGGTTATGTCAAGGTTATGTCAAGGTTATGTCAAGGTTATGTCAAGGTTATGTCAAGGTTATGTCAAGGTTATGTCAAGGTTATGTCAAGGTTATGTCAAGGTTATGTCAAGGTTATGTCAAGGTTATGTCAAGGTTATGTCAAGGTTATGTCAAGGTTATGTCAAGGTTATGTCAAGGTTATGTCAAGGTTATGTCAAGGTTATGTCAAGGTTATGTCAAGGTTATGTCAAGGTTATGTCAAGGTTATGTCAAGGTTATGTCAAGGTTATGTCAAGGTTATGTCAAGGTTATGTCAAGGTTATGTCAAGGTTATGTCAAGGTTATGTCAAGGTTATGTCAAGGTTATGTCAAGGTTATGTCAAGGTTATGTCAAGGTTATGTCAAGGTTATGTCAAGGTTATGTCAAGGTTATGTCAAGGTTATGTCAAGGTTATGTCAAGGTTATGTCAAGGTTATGTCAAGGTTATGTCAAGGTTATGTCAAGGTTATGTCAAGGTTATGTCAAGGTTATGTCAAGGTTATGTCAAGGTTATGTCAAGGTTATGTCAAGGTTATGTCAAGGTTATGTCAAGGTTATGTCAAGGTTATGTCAAGGTTATGTAAGGTTATGTCAAGGTTATGTCAAGGTTATGTCAAGGTTATGTCAAGGTTATGTCAAGGTTATGTCAAGGTTATGTCAAGGTTATGTCAAGGTTATGTCAAGGTTATGTCAAGGTTATGTCAAGGTTATGTCAAGGTTATGTCAAGGTTATGTCAAGGTTATGTCAAGGTTATGTCAAGGTTATGTCAAGGTTATGTCAAGGTTATGTCAAGGTTATGTCAAGGTTATGTCAAGGTTATGTCAAGGTTATGTCAAGGTTATGTCAAGGTTATGTCAAGGTTATGTCAAGGTTATGTCAAGGTTATGTCAAGGTTATGTCAAGGTTATGTCAAGGTTATGTCAAGGTTATGTCAAGGTTATGTCAAGGTTATGTCAAGGTTATGTCAAGGTTATGTCAAGGTTATGTCAAGGTTATGTCAAGGTTATGTCAAGGTTATGTCAAGGTTATGTCAAGGTTATGTCAAGGTTATGTCAAGGTTATGTCAAGGTTATGTCAAGGTTATGTCAAGGTTATGTCAAGGTTATGTCAAGGTTATGTCAAGGTTATGTCAAGGTTATGTCAAGGTTATGTCAAGGTTATGTCAAGGTTATGTCAAGGTTATGTCAAGGTTATGTCAAGGTTATGTCAAGGTTATGTCAAGGTTATGTCAAGGTTATGTCAAGGTTATGTCAAGGTTATGTCAAGGTTATGTCAAGGTTATGTCAAGGTTATGTCAAGGTTATGTCAAGGTTATGTCAAGGTTATGTCAAGGTTATGTCAAGGTTATGTCAAGGTTATGTCAAGGTTATGTCAAGGTTATGTCAAGGTTATGTCAAGGTTATGTCAAGGTTATGTCAAGGTTATGTCAAGGTTATGTCAAGGTTATGTCAAGGTTATGTCAAGGTTATGTCAAGGTTATGTCAAGGTTATGTCAAGGTTATGTCAAGGTTATGTCAAGGTTATGTCAAGGTTATGTCAAGGTTATGTCAAGGTTATGTCAAGGTTATGTCAAGGTTATGTCAAGGTTATGTCAAGGTTATGTCAAGGTTATGTCAAGGTTATGTCAAGGTTATGTCAAGGTTATGTCAAGGTTATGTCAAGGTTATGTCAAGGTTATGTCAAGGTTATGTCAAGGTTATGTCAAGGTTATGTCAAGGTTATGTCAAGGTTATGTCAAGGTTATGTCAAGGTTATGTCAAGGTTATGTCAAGGTTATGTCAAGGTTATGTCAAGGTTATGTCAAGGTTATGTCAAGGTTATGTCAAGGTTATGTCAAGGTTATGTCAAGGTTATGTCAAGGTTATGTCAAGGTTATGTCAAGGTTATGTCAAGGTTATGTCAAGGTTATGTCAAGGTTATGTCAAGGTTATGTCAAGGTTATGTCAAGGTTATGTCAAGGTTATGTCAAGGTTATGTCAAGGTTATGTCAAGGTTATGTCAAGGTTATGTCAAGGTTATGTCAAGGTTATGTCAAGGTTATGTCAAGGTTATGTCAAGGTTATGTCAAGGTTATGTCAAGGTTATGTCAAGGTTATGTCAAGGTTATGTCAAGGTTATGTCAAGGTTATGTCAAGGTTATGTCAAGGTTATGTCAAGGTTATGTCAAGGTTATGTCAAGGTTATGTCAAGGTTATGTCAAGGTTATGTCAAGGTTATGTCAAGGTTATGTCAAGGTTATGTCAAGGTTATGTCAAGGTTATGTCAAGGTTATGTCAAGGTTATGTCAAGGTTATGTCAAGGTTATGTCAAGGTTATGTCAAGGTTATGTCAAGGTTATGTCAAGGTTATGTCAAGGTTATGTCAAGGTTATGTCAAGGTTATGTCAAGGTTATGTCAAGGTTATGTCAAGGTTATGTCAAGGTTATGTCAAGGTTATGTCAAGGTTATGTCAAGGTTATGTCAAGGTTATGTCAAGGTTATGTCAAGGTTATGTCAAGGTTATGTCAAGGTTATGTCAAGGTTATGTCAAGGTTATGTCAAGGTTATGTCAAGGTTATGTCAAGGTTATGTCAAGGTTATGTCAAGGTTATGTCAAGGTTATGTCAAGGTTATGTCAAGGTTATGTCAAGGTTATGTCAAGGTTATGTCAAGGTTATGTCAAGGTTATGTCAAGGTTATGTCAAGGTTATGTCAAGGTTATGTCAAGGTTATGTCAAGGTTATGTCAAGGTTATGTCAAGGTTATGTCAAGGTTATGTCAAGGTTATGTCAAGGTTATGTCAAGGTTATGTCAAGGTTATGTCAAGGTTATGTCAAGGTTATGTCAAGGTTATGTCAAGGTTATGTCAAGGTTATGTCAAGGTTATGTCAAGGTTATGTCAAGGTTATGTCAAGGTTATGTCAAGGTTATGTCAAGGTTATGTCAAGGTTATGTCAAGGTTATGTCAAGGTTATGTCAAGGTTATGTCAAGGTTATGTCAAGGTTATGTCAAGGTTATGTCAAGGTTATGTCAAGGTTATGTCAAGGTTATGTCAAGGTTATGTCAAGGTTATGTCAAGGTTATGTCAAGGTTATGTCAAGGTTATGTCAAGGTTATGTCAAGGTTATGTCAAGGTTATGTCAAGGTTATGTCAAGGTTATGTCAAGGTTATGTCAAGGTTATGTCAAGGTTATGTCAAGGTTATGTCAAGGTTATGTCAAGGTTATGTCAAGGTTATGTCAAGGTTATGTCAAGGTTATGTCAAGGTTATGTCAAGGTTATGTCAAGGTTATGTCAAGGTTATGTCAAGGTTATGTCAAGGTTATGTCAAGGTTATGTCAAGGTTATGTCAAGGTTATGTCAAGGTTATGTCAAGGTTATGTCAAGGTTATGTCAAGGTTATGTCAAGGTTATGTCAAGGTTATGTCAAGGTTATGTCAAGGTTATGTCAAGGTTATGTCAAGGTTATGTCAAGGTTATGTCAAGGTTATGTCAAGGTTATGTCAAGGTTATGTCAAGGTTATGTCAAGGTTATGTCAAGGTTATGTCAAGGTTATGTCAAGGTTATGTCAAGGTTATGTCAAGGTTATGTCAAGGTTATGTCAAGGTTATGTCAAGGTTATGTCAAGGTTATGTCAAGGTTATGTCAAGGTTATGTCAAGGTTATGTCAAGGTTATGTCAAGGTTATGTCAAGGTTATGTCAAGGTTATGTCAAGGTTATGTCAAGGTTATGTCAAGGTTATGTCAAGGTTATGTCAAGGTTATGTCAAGGTTATGTCAAGGTTATGTCAAGGTTATGTCAAGGTTATGTCAAGGTTATGTCAAGGTTATGTCAAGGTTATGTCAAGGTTATGTCAAGGTTATGTCAAGGTTATGTCAAGGTTATGTCAAGGTTATGTCAAGGTTATGTCAAGGTTATGTCAAGGTTATGTCAAGGTTATGTCAAGGTTATGTCAAGGTTATGTCAAGGTTATGTCAAGGTTATGTCAAGGTTATGTCAAGGTTATGTCAAGGTTATGTCAAGGTTATGTCAAGGTTATGTCAAGGTTATGTCAAGGTTATGTCAAGGTTATGTCAAGGTTATGTCAAGGTTATGTCAAGGTTATGTCAAGGTTATGTCAAGGTTATGTCAAGGTTATGTCAAGGTTATGTCAAGGTTATGTCAAGGTTATGTCAAGGTTATGTCAAGGTTATGTCAAGGTTATGTCAAGGTTATGTCAAGGTTATGTCAAGGTTATGTCAAGGTTATGTCAAGGTTATGTCAAGGTTATGTCAAGGTTATGTCAAGGTTATGTCAAGGTTATGTCAAGGTTATGTCAAGGTTATGTCAAGGTTATGTCAAGGTTATGTCAAGGTTATGTCAAGGTTATGTCAAGGTTATGTCAAGGTTATGTCAAGGTTATGTCAAGGTTATGTCAAGGTTATGTCAAGGTTATGTCAAGGTTATGTCAAGGTTATGTCAAGGTTATGTCAAGGTTATGTCAAGGTTATGTCAAGGTTATGTCAAGGTTATGTCAAGGTTATGTCAAGGTTATGTCAAGGTTATGTCAAGGTTATGTCAAGGTTATGTCAAGGTTATGTCAAGGTTATGTCAAGGTTATGTCAAGGTTATGTCAAGGTTATGTCAAGGTTATGTCAAGGTTATGTCAAGGTTATGTCAAGGTTATGTCAAGGTTATGTCAAGGTTATGTCAAGGTTATGTCAAGGTTATGTCAAGGTTATGTCAAGGTTATGTCAAGGTTATGTCAAGGTTATGTCAAGGTTATGTCAAGGTTATGTCAAGGTTATGTCAAGGTTATGTCAAGGTTATGTCAAGGTTATGTCAAGGTTATGTCAAGGTTATGTCAAGGTTATGTCAAGGTTATGTCAAGGTTATGTCAAGGTTATGTCAAGGTTATGTCAAGGTTATGTCAAGGTTATGTCAAGGTTATGTCAAGGTTATGTCAAGGTTATGTCAAGGTTATGTCAAGGTTATGTCAAGGTTATGTCAAGGTTATGTCAAGGTTATGTCAAGGTTATGTCAAGGTTATGTCAAGGTTATGTCAAGGTTATGTCAAGGTTATGTCAAGGTTATGTCAAGGTTATGTCAAGGTTATGTCAAGGTTATGTCAAGGTTATGTCAAGGTTATGTCAAGGTTATGTCAAGGTTATGTCAAGGTTATGTCAAGGTTATGTCAAGGTTATGTCAAGGTTATGTCAAGGTTATGTCAAGGTTATGTCAAGGTTATGTCAAGGTTATGTCAAGGTTATGTCAAGGTTATGTCAAGGTTATGTCAAGGTTATGTCAAGGTTATGTCAAGGTTATGTCAAGGTTATGTCAAGGTTATGTCAAGGTTATGTCAAGGTTATGTCAAGGTTATGTCAAGGTTATGTCAAGGTTATGTCAAGGTTATGTCAAGGTTATGTCAAGGTTATGTCAAGGTTATGTCAAGGTTATGTCAAGGTTATGTCAAGGTTATGTCAAGGTTATGTCAAGGTTATGTCAAGGTTATGTCAAGGTTATGTCAAGGTTATGTCAAGGTTATGTCAAGGTTATGTCAAGGTTATGTCAAGGTTATGTCAAGGTTATGTCAAGGTTATGTCAAGGTTATGTCAAGGTTATGTCAAGGTTATGTCAAGGTTATGTCAAGGTTATGTCAAGGTTATGTCAAGGTTATGTCAAGGTTATGTCAAGGTTATGTCAAGGTTATGTCAAGGTTATGTCAAGGTTATGTCAAGGTTATGTCAAGGTTATGTCAAGGTTATGTCAAGGTTATGTCAAGGTTATGTCAAGGTTATGTCAAGGTTATGTCAAGGTTATGTCAAGGTTATGTCAAGGTTATGTCAAGGTTATGTCAAGGTTATGTCAAGGTTATGTCAAGGTTATGTCAAGGTTATGTCAAGGTTATGTCAAGGTTATGTCAAGGTTATGTCAAGGTTATGTCAAGGTTATGTCAAGGTTATGTCAAGGTTATGTCAAGGTTATGTCAAGGTTATGTCAAGGTTATGTCAAGGTTATGTCAAGGTTATGTCAAGGTTATGTCAAGGTTATGTCAAGGTTATGTCAAGGTTATGTCAAGGTTATGTCAAGGTTATGTCAAGGTTATGTCAAGGTTATGTCAAGGTTATGTCAAGGTTATGTCAAGGTTATGTCAAGGTTATGTCAAGGTTATGTCAAGGTTATGTCAAGGTTATGTCAAGGTTATGTCAAGGTTATGTCAAGGTTATGTCAAGGTTATGTCAAGGTTATGTCAAGGTTATGTCAAGGTTATGTCAAGGTTATGTCAAGGTTATGTCAAGGTTATGTCAAGGTTATGTCAAGGTTATGTCAAGGTTATGTCAAGGTTATGTCAAGGTTATGTCAAGGTTATGTCAAGGTTATGTCAAGGTTATGTCAAGGTTATGTCAAGGTTATGTCAAGGTTATGTCAAGGTTATGTCAAGGTTATGTCAAGGTTATGTCAAGGTTATGTCAAGGTTATGTCAAGGTTATGTCAAGGTTATGTCAAGGTTATGTCAAGGTTATGTCAAGGTTATGTCAAGGTTATGTCAAGGTTATGTCAAGGTTATGTCAAGGTTATGTCAAGGTTATGTCAAGGTTATGTCAAGGTTATGTCAAGGTTATGTCAAGGTTATGTCAAGGTTATGTCAAGGTTATGTCAAGGTTATGTCAAGGTTATGTCAAGGTTATGTCAAGGTTATGTCAAGGTTATGTCAAGGTTATGTCAAGGTTATGTCAAGGTTATGTCAAGGTTATGTCAAGGTTATGTCAAGGTTATGTCAAGGTTATGTCAAGGTTATGTCAAGGTTATGTCAAGGTTATGTCAAGGTTATGTCAAGGTTATGTCGGTCGGATAAGGGACTGTCATGCGTAACTAAGGCCTTCTGGCCATAGCCTCTGCAGTCCAAGTCTTCCCCACCTTCACGTGGTACCGGCTGTTCTCGCCGAAGGGGTTCAGGCTCTCGAATGACGCAGCAACAGTGGTAGCTGTCGACGGGCACAACCACTCACTTTCATGTACACACACGTTTCTACGCGTGCTTCCGGGCACCCTTTGTCTCGGGGAGAGTGTAAGAGAGGCCTTCCCCTTTTTCCGGGGAGCCAGTGGATGAATTGAGTAACTCTATAAACGGGTTCACTCGTGAATGAAGGGGGCCTACCTATAAACGGGAATGCCCTGGCGGGTTATGAATGGTCCGGGTACCTGGTCAATAGGTACACCGGAATATGAATGAGTCTCCGAGTTCGAGGGGTCGCTGTCTGGGAGTACGGTGCAGTGATCGTCGGGGGTGGGAATGATCGGGGGTCCTGAGGGGACTTCCTCGTGTCCGTGTGCGCCCCCTATCTGGAGGGTACAGCGGTTAACACCGGTGGGCACTGCCGGGCCGCCATCAGTAGGGGGGCCCGAACCCAGCCCAGCCAGTTGGGAGGCAGCCCTGCACAGTGGTAGGGCGATTACGCTAAATCCCGCTTCTCGTAGTAGTGCCGAGTGGCGTCCGGACGGGTACCCTGCTGCGGGGAGCGGGGGGGGAACCGACGAGGCCACCGGATTGTAGGGACGCTCGGACATCGGGGGGGTCCAGGACGGGCTGCCGGTGCCCCTTCTCCCGGCGATCCTCCTGACCATATTACACACCTACACTCTTTTACACTGTTTATGTCCCTTTTTGTTTAACTTCATTTTTTAAATATGAATAGAGATACAAAAAATAAGCAGGTACCTACAGTGCCGCCTGCATCTCTCGGCCGTGCCGAGATAAGGGTGTGTCCCGGCACCCGCAATTCCGCCAAGTCGGTAGGCAACCAGGCCGACTTGGAAGTGACGGCTACTGGAAGCCAACGAGGCCAACGCCGCGACGCCGAGCAGGAGGGTTCTCCTTTCCTGCCCAGGAAAAGCCTGGCACGATCTCCGCCGTCGGGATCCCGCGATCCCGTTCGCGAGACCGGAGACGAGAGTCCCCGGACGGAGGCCGTTACGGCCTCCTCTCCGGTGCCCAATCCCCCCTCCCCTCCCTTCTTCTCCCCTCTCCCTCCTTCCTCCCTCTTTACCTTCCCTTCTTCCCCCACCCTTGGCTCCGGAAAGGGGTCAGCGGGGAGGGGGAAGATCAAGAGGAAGAGGACCGCTTTTTCGTCGCCCGAAGAAGCACATGAATGCACGTCGGACGAATCGACGTCGGCCAGTGGTCTTGTGAGTCCCCTGCCCTGCTTGGAGACTCAAGTTAAGAAGGCGGTTGCCGGTACGCGAGCTCTCGCCAAAAAGCTAGGCGCCTCAGCCGAGCAAGAGGAGGGCACGCGTAAGCTTTTCAACACTATCATCAGGAGTCTCAACGAAGTGCAACACGCGGTCAAGGCTATGAGGAGGAACGAGCGTGCCCCTTCAACCTTAACTCCAGCCCACCGCCCTCCAACACGGAGCTCCCCAGCTCCGGACGCGAAGCCTGGAGGTCGCGGGGTTAATACGGGCACGCAGACCGAGCCTGCGACGGAGAGGATGGACACCGAGTGCATCGCCCCGCCGAGGACCAGGTCTTGTGGCACTCAGACCTGCGACCCGCAGGAGGTGGACGATCATGACGTTGCGGACTGGACGCGCGGGGCCAGGGACTGGCCATCCCTCCGAGCACTGGTGGACAGGAGGTGGGCGGAATCGTCGTTCGTGAACACGACAATTGTCGAGGGTAACCCCCTCGTTGGCTGTCCGGACGACGATCTGGCGTGCTTCGCCCCAGCTGACCTCGAGGTGGGAACGGGCCCTGCCCGCTTCCTTCTAGACCGGATACCGGGGGTTGCTGACCTGAGGACGGACCCTCCATCGGTTGGTGAGTCCACATTTCTCACCCTCAGGACATCCATTCCGCGCCGCGATGCCCCCCCCAGAATCCGCGAGAAAAGAATATTTTTCGCGGCTGACAGGGCAACCGGGTCCAGCACCTTCGCGGCGGAAAACGCGTACAGGGCACTCGCGCACTTAAGGGAACTGGGAGTCAAGATGGCATGCAAGTGCATAGCCATTGCCTCCCACCCCGACATTCCTTCGGAGCCTTTCCGAAAGATGCTGGAGGCGGTTTTTTCGGGAACCGGGGTTGCAATCAAGATCTGGGGGATCCCAGCCGGCCAAATGCGTCGCCCCCCCGAGCAGCCCTCCGACACGGTACTGGTGAGGGGCGAGAACCTCACGTACGCTCAGATGCTTCGGGCCGTAAAGGATAAGGTCGACATCGACGGCGCGGGGATTCTCGTCTCCGACGTCAGGACCAGTAGGGATGGACATATGCTCATACAAGTGAGGGGCGACGGGGCGAAGGCCAGGGCCCTCAGCTCCCTGGTTAACGAAAAGGTACAAGGGCTTAGGGCGTCGGTCGGGGTGGGAAGGGGCCCTCTCCGCACCTTGCACCTCCGCCGTGTCGAAGGCGACGCGACCGTCGACGACATAAAGGCGGCTATTCACAGGAGGCTGCCCGAATTTCCATCTGACAGCTACAAGATACGCGCTCTCCGGCCGGCGTTTGCTGGGAGGCAGAATGCATCTATTCTGGCTCCCGCGTCGGTGGCGGCGCGTATCCTCGCCCTCAGCCCGCTACGCGTGGGCTGGAGCTGCTGTCTGGTAACTGAGCGCGAGGAAATCCTCCAGTGCTCCAGGTGCCGGGGATACGGACATCGGGCCGCTGATTGTAAAGGGCCAGACCGTACAAAGGTCTGCCGCAAATGCGGCGCTGATGATCACCGGGCGGGCGAGTGTAGGGGGCGCGAGAGGTGCGTGGTCTGCGACCAGGACGGGCACCGGGACGGGGGTCTCAGATGTCCTGCCTACCGCAGGGCCCTTGAAGAGGCCAGGAGCAAGGGGGGGAAGCCTCCTTCTATCGAACGACGTCCGAAAATAACGCCGCGAGCGCGAGCCTCTCCCCCTTCGGTTGAAAAGGGGATTGGCTCGTCCGCGGTGCGTAATCATAATATAACACCTGAGCAGTCTGCTCGTCGGAATGAAGCAGGCATTTGTTCTGGGGGCGGTGGTACGCGCGCGGGTGGATGTCCGCAGCCTGCACCGCGCGGTGCATCGGCCGGGGGGGTACCCCCTGTGCCAAGTAGCGCGTCGCCAACGCGCAGCGATGTCTGCGCAGACCAGTGCGCAGACTCGGCCCTTCGCCGCGAGCCGTGCCGGAAAGAGCCGAAGCTCAGGCTGAAGAGAGCGCCGGCTCAGGGACGCGCGGGGGGAGACGGGCTGACGAGTCCGAATGACGTCGTCTTGCGTCCGCGCAGCACGGAACGCGCAGGCGGCGGCGCAGGCGCGGCCGAGCTGGGCGAAATTACACGACAGGAGCCGAGCGGCTCAACAAGCACTGCGGAGCAGGGACGTGCGGAGAGGGACGGCCCTCTCCGTCAAAATATAGAAAGTAAGGCTGACGTCACGTAACGTCTGTTTCGATACGCGACTGACACGCACGGTTTTTTGTGCAAGAGTTTTTGTGCGAGGTACATTTCTTGTCGGCCTACTTCTTAAACTTTTTCTTTTCTTACAGTTCTTTTCTTTTGTTATAACGTTAGCTTATCGGTCGTTAACCGATAAGTTTTGAAATTTAATTTAATTAATTTTATTAGTGAAGTGCAGTGTGTGGGTGTAACGGCAACGCTGAGCTTAACATTGCTGCACGGAATTTACTGTTTGGTCACCGGAATACCTTCGCTTCGATTTTAGCAGAGCGCAAACATCTCGCCGACGGTAAATCCCATATTTACTCTCAATTTTCGATTTTCACGAGACGTTTTACTAGTGCGGCGCAATGGCTAATATGGCCAGTTTACAGAGTATCCGGCTGGGGGGTCTCAATGTTCTCCAGATAAACCTGCATAGGTGTCGGCTAGCCCACGATTTGCTGCAGCAGGCTGTGCGTGAGCTCGAGGTCGACGTTGTCCTCGTGTCGGAGCCCTGGACCGTTCCAGGTGACTGGCACAGGGATGAAACCGGAAAGGCGGCCGTCTGGGTCACGGGGAGGGGCGCTGCGGGGGCGGGGGTTAGGCCCGTGGGGGCCGTTCGGGGGGCGGTGGCGGTCGGCGTGGGTGACCTCACCCTCGTTGGCTGCTATTTCTCCCCGAATATTCCTCTCTCTGAATTCGGTGCCCTTCTCTGTGATCTTGAGGCTCTAATTGGAAATATCCCTCTGGGCCAGATTGCGGTGGGCGGGGACTTCAACGCGAAGTCCCCGGCCTGGGGATCGGTCTGCTCCGATGCAAGGGGGCACGCCGTCCTCGAGCTCATAAATAAGATGGGCCTCGTCCCGGTAAAGAGTACCGGGTCTTTCACTTTTGAGAGGGGGAGCCAGCGCTCCCTCATCGATTTTATGTTCTGTGGCGGCGGCGCCTATGCCAGGTTGATGGAGAGCAGGATCCTCGACATTGAGACTGCCTCCGACCACCGGTACATTCTACACAAGTTTGGTGGGTGCGCGGCCGGGCGGGGACCGCATCTCGGCCCACCGCGCCGGAGCATCGACACCAGGAAATTCTTGGAATTATATTGCAGGTATGCGCATGAAGCTAACCCTCTCAGTATTGTTACTGTTGAGGACGTGGACGCGTACATAGACATGATTGTCGACCTGGCCGGACGAGCGTCTCGCACCCTCCACCCCGGGCTGCGCGATAAGCGTCCCGTGTGGTGGTGGAGTAGCGAGATCGCGACGGCCAGGAAAATGGTTTGCAAGGCCAGGCGAAGCCTGCAGAGGGCCAGGCGCGGTCGGGACGCCGGGGCCCTGGAAGTTCGTATCTCGGCGTATAAAGTCCTTAAAAAGGACCTGGCACGCTCTATAGCGATTGCCAAGTCCGCCGCGTGGAAAAAGTTTACGGATAGCGTGGAGGCTGATGTGTGGGGCCGGCCGTACCTGTGGGTCAGCGGCAGGGTCAAGGGACGCTCTCCGCCAGCATCCCTTAGTGCCGGCGAGGTGGCGGACGTCGTCCGCAAGCTTTTTGTAACGGAGCCTCCTAGTGGGGCTCCTTTCCCTCGAATTGAGGAGTTTATACCAGAGTGCCCTGCCTCTTCTAGGCAGTTTTTTACAGAGGACGAGGTCGAGGCGGCCATCAAAAAGGTCAAGAGGAGGGCGGCCGGCGTCGACGGCATAGCGTCCTCCGTGGTCTGGGCTCTTGGGAGAGAGGCGCTCAGCCACGTCGCCCACCTTTTCAACACATGCCTCGAATTGGGATATTTCCCGGAGGCGTGGAAGGTGGGCCGGCTGGTGTTGATCCCTAAGAAGCCTGGACCCGGGGGCGTGGTGTCGTGGCGCCCGCTTTGCCTTCTCTCGAACTTCTCCAAGGCGTTTGAGTATTGTCTCAAGGAGCGCCTGGCGTCCGTGGTGGCCTTCGCAGGCAATCAATTTGGCTTTGTCAAGCGCAAAAGCACGGTCGATGCCATGTGTCGCCTCATCGACACATGGGACGCTGCCAAGCGTACAGGATTGCATTGCGTAATGGTTGCCTTGGACGTCAGGAATGCCTTTAACACCGTAAGGTGGGACGGTATTTTGGGCGCCTTGGCGGGGAAAGGGGTCTCGGCTCCGCTGTTGCGCGTGCTGAGTAGCTATCTCAGCGGGCGCGTGGTGGAGGCGACGACCCCGTCAGGACCTGAGCGTTTTCCAGTTCATGCCGGGGTGCCTCAGGGCTCCGTTCTCGGCCCCTGGTTCTGGAACGCCCAATACGATGGCCTCCTCGAGATGCCTCTTCCCAGGCACTGTAGTCTAATAGGATTTGCGGACGACGTCGCCCTGCTCGTCGGCGCGCGCAGTGCCGATCGCGTGGTTGCGTTGGCCGAGCAAACGCTCGCCCGCATCCGCGCGTGGTTCAGGGACAACCATCTAGAGCTGGCGGAGGAGAAGACCGAGGTCCTGCACCTGACCAGCAGGAAGGCTCCGGGGCCCCTCCAGCTGGCCCTCGGTTCGGCGTCCCTTCGAGGCGGCGGATGCGTGCGCTACCTCGGACTGCTGATCGAGGGAAATCAGTGTTTTCGTGCACATGTCAGGCGAAGCTGCGAGAAGGCAGCCAAGTACGCGGGCCTGCTAGCCCGAATCCTTCCCAATATCCGGGGCGGGGGCTACTGGGCTCGGCTGCTCTATTATAGGGTGGTCGAGTCGGTGGTCCTCTACGCGGCCCCTGCTTGGGCGCACGTGGCGTCGAGGTGCGGCAACGATAAGGCCATTAACGCGGTCCAGCGTTCGATCCTGGCCCGAGTGGCCAGGTCGTACAGGACCGTGTCCCTCGACGCCGTTTGTGTTCTGGCGGGCGTGCCGCCTCTGGTGTTGGTGGCGGAGGAAAGGCTTCGCATTTTTCGCAGGCTGTCCACCCTCGACCGGGGCTCGGAGGGCTTCGTGTCGGAGGCTGGGCGGGTTAAGGCTGAGGAAAGGCTTGTCACGTTACAGCGTTGGCAAGACAGATGGGATGCTGCAAAGCATGGACGCTGGACCCACCGCTTGATTCCCGTTATCAGCGAGTGGGTCCAGTGGGGCCCTAAAATTCTCAGTTTTCACCTGACCCAGTTTATTACCGGGCACGGATGCTTCTCTGAGTATCAGTCGAGGATGGGCTTTTTGTCGAGTGATCTCTGCCTGGCATGTGGGCGTGGGCCTGATGGCCCCGTTCATGCGTTCTTGGAGTGCGGGCGTTTTGCTGCCGAGAGGGGCGCCGCCGAGGGTTCGATGGGAACAACTATCGGCCTCGGCAATTTTATGGCGCTTTTAAAAAACGACACCACTAGGACAATTCTCGTTCGCTACATCACCGGTGTTGCCAAGCAACGAGAAGAGCTTGACCGTATAGAAAAGCGACGGCACCGTAGGATGCAAAGCACCAGACAGAGACGCAAGCCTCAGCCTTTAGGCTAGGCGTTTATACTTTATTTATTTTATTTTAAATTGCTTATTATTATTATTATTTTATTCTAGGTTTAATTCTTGACCCTGCTTTTTGACTCTAGGTGTAGTATAGGCTTACCGTGGCCTTAGTTAAACGGTTTTTGACTCTTGATCCAGACACCCACCGTGCAGGAATCCCGAGAGGGGACGCCGCGGTGGGTGTTCTGCGCAAAGGCTGAAGCCTGAGGAGGGGTTTAGTGGGTATACCAGGCATTGCACCTTTTTCGCCAGGGAGTCCCACACTCCCGCCCACCAACATCCAGGGGCGGCGTGCGCAAAGCATTCCCCTCCTCCTGAAAAAAAAAAAAAAAAAAAAAAAAAAAAAAAATGTCAAGGTTATGTCAAGGTTATGTCAAGGTTATGTCAAGGTTATGTCAAGGTTATGTCAAGGTTATGTCAAGGTTATGTCAAGGTTATGTCAAGGTTATGTCAAGGTTATGTCAAGGTTATGTCAAGGTTATGTCAAGGTTATGTCAAGGTTATGTCAAGGTTATGTCAAGGTTATGTCAAGGTTATGTCAAGGTTATGTCAAGGTTATGTCAAGGTTATGTCAAGGTTATGTCAAGGTTATGTCAAGGTTATGTCAAGGTTATGTCAAGGTTATGTCAAGGTTATGTCAAGGTTATGTCAAGGTTATGTCAAGGTTATGTCAAGGTTATGTCAAGGTTATGTCAAGGTTATGTCAAGGTTATGTCAAGGTTATGTCAAGGTTATGTCAAGGTTATGTCAAGGTTATGTCAAGGTTATGTCAAGGTTATGTCAAGGTTATGTCAAGGTTATGTCAAGGTTATGTCAAGGTTATGTCAAGGTTATGTCAAGGTTATGTCAAGGTTATGTCAAGGTTATGTCAAGGTTATGTCAAGGTTATGTCAAGGTTATGTCAAGGTTATGTCAAGGTTATGTCAAGGTTATGTCAAGGTTATGTCAAGGTTATGTCAAGGTTATGTCAAGGTTATGTCAAGGTTATGTCAAGGTTATGTCAAGGTTATGTCAAGGTTATGTCAAGGTTATGTCAAGGTTATGTCAAGGTTATGTCAAGGTTATGTCAAGGTTATGTCAAGGTTATGTCAAGGTTATGTCAAGGTTATGTCAAGGTTATGTCAAGGTTATGTCAAGGTTATGTCAAGGTTATGTCAAGGTTATGTTATGTCAAGGTTATGTCAAGGTTATGTCAAGGTTATGTCAAGGTTATGTCAAGGTTATGTCAAGGTTATGTCAAGGTTATGTCAAGGTTATGTCAAGGTTATGTCAAGGTTATGTCAAGGTTATGTCAAGGTTATGTCAAGGTTATGTCAAGGTTATGTCAAGGTTATGTCAAGGTTATGTCAAGGTTATGTCAAGGTTATGTCAAGGTTATGTCAAGGTTATGTCAAGGTTATGTCAAGGTTATGTCAAGGTTATGTCAAGGTTATGTCAAGGTTATGTCAAGGTTATGTCAAGGTTATGTCAAGGTTATGTCAAGGTTATGTCAAGGTTATGTCAAGGTTATGTCAAGGTTATGTCAAGGTTATGTCAAGGTTATGTCAAGGTTATGTCAAGGTTATGTCAAGGTTATGTCAAGGTTATGTCAAGGTTATGTCAAGGTTATGTCAAGGTTATGTCAAGGTTATGTCAAGGTTATGTCAAGGTTATGTCAAGGTTATGTCAAGGTTATGTCAAGGTTATGTCAAGGTTATGTCAAGGTTATGTCAAGGTTATGTCAAGGTTATGTCAAGGTTATGTCAAGGTTATGTCAAGGTTATGTCAAGGTTATGTCAAGGTTATGTCAAGGTTATGTCAAGGTTATGTCAAGGTTATGTCAAGGTTATAGGTTATGTCAAGGTTATGTCAAGGTTATGTCAAGGTTATGTCAAGGTTATGTCAAGGTTATGTCAAGGTTATGTCAAGGTTATGTCAAGGTTATGTCAAGGTTATGTCAAGGTTATGTCAAGGTTATGTCAAGGTTATGTCAAGGTTATGTCAAGGTTATGTCAAGGTTATGTCAAGGTTATGTCAAGGTTATGTCAAGGTTATGTCAAGGTTATGTCAAGGTTATGTCAAGGTTATGTCAAGGTTATGTCAAGGTTATGTCAAGGTTATGTCAAGGTTATGTCAAGGTTATGTCAAGGTTATGTCAAGGTTATGTCAAGGTTATGTCAAGGTTATGTCAAGGTTATGTCAAGGTTATGTCAAGGTTATGTCAAGGTTATGTCAAGGTTATGTCAAGGTTATGTCAAGGTTATGTCAAGGTTATGTCAAGGTTATGTCAAGGTTATGTCAAGGTTATGTCAAGGTTATGTCAAGGTTATGTCAAGGTTATGTCAAGGTTATGTCAAGGTTATGTCAAGGTTATGTCAAGGTTATGTCAAGGTTATGTCAAGGTTATGTCAAGGTTATGTCAAGGTTATGTCAAGGTTATGTCAAGGTTATGTCAAGGTTATGTCAAGGTTATGTCAAGGTTATGTCAAGGTTATGTCAAGGTTATGTCAAGGTTATGTCAAGGTTATGTCAAGGTTATGTCAAGGTTATGTCAAGGTTATGTCAAGGTTATGTCAAGGTTATGTCAAGGTTATGTCAAGGTTATGTCAAGGTTATGTCAAGGTTATGTCAAGGTTATGTCAAGGTTATGTCAAGGTTATGTCAAGGTTATGTCAAGGTTATGTCAAGGTTATGTCAAGGTTATGTCAAGGTTATGTCAAGGTTATGTCAAGGTTATGTCAAGGTTATGTCAAGGTTATGTCAAGGTTATGTCAAGGTTATGTCAAGGTTATGTCAAGGTTATGTCAAGGTTATGTCAAGGTTATGTCAAGGTTATGTCAAGGTTATGTCAAGGTTATGTCAAGGTTATGTCAAGGTTATGTCAAGGTTATGTCAAGGTTATGTCAAGGTTATGTCAAGGTTATGTCAAGGTTATGTCAAGGTTATGTCAAGGTTATGTCAAGGTTATGTCAAGGTTATGTCAAGGTTATGTCAAGGTTATGTCAAGGTTATGTCAAGGTTATGTCAAGGTTATGTCAAGGTTATGTCAAGGTTATGTCAAGGTTATGTCAAGGTTATGTCAAGGTTATGTCAAGGTTATGTCAAGGTTATGTCAAGGTTATGTCAAGGTTATGTCAAGGTTATGTCAAGGTTATGTCAAGGTTATGTCAAGGTTATGTCAAGGTTATGTCAAGGTTATGTCAAGGTTATGTCAAGGTTATGTCAAGGTTATGTCAAGGTTATGTCAAGGTTATGTCAAGGTTATGTCAAGGTTATGTCAAGGTTATGTCAAGGTTATGTCAAGGTTATGTCAAGGTTATGTCAAGGTTATGTCAAGGTTATGTCAAGGTTATGTCAAGGTTATGTCAAGGTTATGTCAAGGTTATGTCAAGGTTATGTCAAGGTTATGTCAAGGTTATGTCAAGGTTATGTCAAGGTTATGTCAAGGTTATGTCAAGGTTATGTCAAGGTTATGTCAAGGTTATGTCAAGGTTATGTCAAGGTTATGTCAAGGTTATGTCAAGGTTATGTCAAGGTTATGTCAAGGTTATGTCAAGGTTATGTCAAGGTTATGTCAAGGTTATGTCAAGGTTATGTCAAGGTTATGTCAAGGTTATGTCAAGGTTATGTCAAGGTTATGTCAAGGTTATGTCAAGGTTATGTCAAGGTTATGTCAAGGTTATGTCAAGGTTATGTCAAGGTTATGTCAAGGTTATGTCAAGGTTATGTCAAGGTTATGTCAAGGTTATGTCAAGGTTATGTCAAGGTTATGTCAAGGTTATGTCAAGGTTATGTCAAGGTTATGTCAAGGTTATGTCAAGGTTATGTCAAGGTTATGTCAAGGTTATGTCAAGGTTATGTCAAGGTTATGTCAAGGTTATGTCAAGGTTATGTCAAGGTTATGTCAAGGTTATGTCAAGGTTATGTCAAGGTTATGTCAAGGTTATGTCAAGGTTATGTCAAGGTTATGTCAAGGTTATGTCAAGGTTATGTCAAGGTTATGTCAAGGTTATGTCAAGGTTATGTCAAGGTTATGTCAAGGTTATGTCAAGGTTATGTCAAGGTTATGTCAAGGTTATGTCAAGGTTATGTCAAGGTTATGTCAAGGTTATGTCAAGGTTATGTCAAGGTTATGTCAAGGTTATGTCAAGGTTATGTCAAGGTTATGTCAAGGTTATGTCAAGGTTATGTCAAGGTTATGTCAAGGTTATGTCAAGGTTATGTCAAGGTTATGTCAAGGTTATGTCAAGGTTATGTCAAGGTTATGTCAAGGTTATGTCAAGGTTATGTCAAGGTTATGTCAAGGTTATGTCAAGGTTATGTCAAGGTTATGTCAAGGTTATGTCAAGGTTATGTCAAGGTTATGTCAAGGTTATGTCAAGGTTATGTCAAGGTTATGTCAAGGTTATGTCAAGGTTATGTCAAGGTTATGTCAAGGTTATGTCAAGGTTATGTCAAGGTTATGTCAAGGTTATGTCAAGGTTATGTCAAGGTTATGTCAAGGTTATGTCAAGGTTATGTCAAGGTTATGTCAAGGTTATGTCAAGGTTATGTCAAGGTTATGTCAAGGTTATGTCAAGGTTATGTCAAGGTTATGTCAAGGTTATGTCAAGGTTATGTCAAGGTTATGTCAAGGTTATGTCAAGGTTATGTCAAGGTTATGTCAAGGTTATGTCAAGGTTATGTCAAGGTTATGTCAAGGTTATGTCAAGGTTATGTCAAGGTTATGTCAAGGTTATGTCAAGGTTATGTCAAGGTTATGTCAAGGTTATGTCAAGGTTATGTCAAGGTTATGTCAAGGTTATGTCAAGGTTATGTCAAGGTTATGTCAAGGTTATGTCAAGGTTATGTCAAGGTTATGTCAAGGTTATGTCAAGGTTATGTCAAGGTTATGTCAAGGTTATGTCAAGGTTATGTCAAGGTTATGTCAAGGTTATGTCAAGGTTATGTCAAGGTTATGTCAAGGTTATGTCAAGGTTATGTCAAGGTTATGTCAAGGTTATGTCAAGGTTATGTCAAGGTTATGTCAAGGTTATGTCAAGGTTATGTCAAGGTTATGTCAAGGTTATGTCAAGGTTATGTCAAGGTTATGTCAAGGTTATGTCAAGGTTATGTCAAGGTTATGTCAAGGTTATGTCAAGGTTATGTCAAGGTTATGTCAAGGTTATGTCAAGGTTATGTCAAGGTTATGTCAAGGTTATGTCAAGGTTATGTCAAGGTTATGTCAAGGTTATGTCAAGGTTATGTCAAGGTTATGTCAAGGTTATGTCAAGGTTATGTCAAGGTTATGTCAAGGTTATGTCAAGGTTATGTCAAGGTTATGTCAAGGTTATGTCAAGGTTATGTCAAGGTTATGTCAAGGTTATGTCAAGGTTATGTCAAGGTTATGTCAAGGTTATGTCAAGGTTATGTCAAGGTTATGTCAAGGTTATGTCAAGGTTATGTCAAGGTTATGTCAAGGTTATGTCAAGGTTATGTCAAGGTTATGTCAAGGTTATGTCAAGGTTATGTCAAGGTTATGTCAAGGTTATGTCAAGGTTATGTCAAGGTTATGTCAAGGTTATGTCAAGGTTATGTCAAGGTTATGTCAAGGTTATGTCAAGGTTATGTCAAGGTTATGTCAAGGTTATGTCAAGGTTATGTCAAGGTTATGTCAAGGTTATGTCAAGGTTATGTCAAGGTTATGTCAAGGTTATGTCAAGGTTATGTCAAGGTTATGTCAAGGTTATGTCAAGGTTATGTCAAGGTTATGTCAAGGTTATGTCAAGGTTATGTCAAGGTTATGTCAAGGTTATGTCAAGGTTATGTCAAGGTTATGTCAAGGTTATGTCAAGGTTATGTCAAGGTTATGTCAAGGTTATGTCAAGGTTATGTCAAGGTTATGTCAAGGTTATGTCAAGGTTATGTCAAGGTTATGTCAAGGTTATGTCAAGGTTATGTCAAGGTTATGTCAAGGTTATGTCAAGGTTATGTCAAGGTTATGTCAAGGTTATGTCAAGGTTATGTCAAGGTTATGTCAAGGTTATGTCAAGGTTATGTCAAGGTTATGTCAAGGTTATGTCAAGGTTATGTCAAGGT
Source organism: Megalopta genalis (assembly GCF_051020955.1). Classification (NCBI taxonomy): domain Eukaryota; kingdom Metazoa; phylum Arthropoda; class Insecta; order Hymenoptera; family Halictidae; genus Megalopta; species Megalopta genalis. The sequence goes on from NW_027476103.1 coordinate 2,282,067, forward strand.
TATGTCAAGGTTATGTCAAGGTTATGTCAAGGTTATGTCAAGGTTATGTCAAGGTTATGTCAAGGTTATGTCAAGGTTATGTCAAGGTTATGTCAAGGTTATGTCAAGGTTATGTCAAGGTTATGTCAAGGTTATGTCAAGGTTATGTCAAGGTTATGTCAAGGTTATGTCAAGGTTATGTCAAGGTTATGTCAAGGTTATGTCAAGGTTATGTCAAGGTTATGTCAAGGTTATGTCAAGGTTATGTCAAGGTTATGTCAAGGTTATGTCAAGGTTATGTCAAGGTTATGTCAAGGTTATGTCAAGGTTATGTCAAGGTTATGTCAAGGTTATGTCAAGGTTATGTCAAGGTTATGTCAAGGTTATGTCAAGGTTATGTCAAGGTTATGTCAAGGTTATGTCAAGGTTATGTCAAGGTTATGTCAAGGTTATGTCAAGGTTATGTCAAGGTTATGTCAAGGTTATGTCAAGGTTATGTCAAGGTTATGTCAAGGTTATGTCAAGGTTATGTCAAGGTTATGTCAAGGTTATGTCAAGGTTATGTCAAGGTTATGTCAAGGTTATGTCAAGGTTATGTCAAGGTTATGTCAAGGTTATGTCAAGGTTATGTCAAGGTTATGTCAAGGTTATGTCAAGGTTATGTCAAGGTTATGTCAAGGTTATGTCAAGGTTATGTCAAGGTTATGTCAAGGTTATGTCAAGGTTATGTCAAGGTTATGTCAAGGTTATGTCAAGGTTATGTCAAGGTTATGTCAAGGTTATGTCAAGGTTATGTCAAGGTTATGTCAAGGTTATGTCAAGGTTATGTCAAGGTTATGTCAAGGTTATGTCAAGGTTATGTCAAGGTTATGTCAAGGTTATGTCAAGGTTATGTCAAGGTTATGTCAAGGTTATGTCAAGGTTATGTCAAGGTTATGTCAAGGTTATGTCAAGGTTATGTCAAGGTTATGTCAAGGTTATGTCAAGGTTATGTCAAGGTTATGTCAAGGTTATGTCAAGGTTATGTCAAGGTTATGTCAAGGTTATGTCAAGGTTATGTCAAGGTTATGTCAAGGTTATGTCAAGGTTATGTCAAGGTTATGTCAAGGTTATGTCAAGGTTATGTCAAGGTTATGTCAAGGTTATGTCAAGGTTATGTCAAGGTTATGTCAAGGTTATGTCAAGGTTATGTCAAGGTTATGTCAAGGTTATGTCAAGGTTATGTCAAGGTTATGTCAAGGTTATGTCAAGGTTATGTCAAGGTTATGTCAAGGTTATGTCAAGGTTATGTCAAGGTTATGTCAAGGTTATGTCAAGGTTATGTCAAGGTTATGTCAAGGTTATGTCAAGGTTATGTCAAGGTTATGTCAAGGTTATGTCAAGGTTATGTCAAGGTTATGTCAAGGTTATGTCAAGGTTATGTCAAGGTTATGTCAAGGTTATGTCAAGGTTATGTCAAGGTTATGTCAAGGTTATGTCAAGGTTATGTCAAGGTTATGTCAAGGTTATGTCAAGGTTATGTCAAGGTTATGTCAAGGTTATGTCAAGGTTATGTCAAGGTTATGTCAAGGTTATGTCAAGGTTATGTCAAGGTTATGTCAAGGTTATGTCAAGGTTATGTCAAGGTTATGTCAAGGTTATGTCAAGGTTATGTCAAGGTTATGTCAAGGTTATGTCAAGGTTATGTCAAGGTTATGTCAAGGTTATGTCAAGGTTATGTCAAGGTTATGTCAAGGTTATGTCAAGGTTATGTCAAGGTTATGTCAAGGTTATGTCAAGGTTATGTCAAGGTTATGTCAAGGTTATGTCAAGGTTATGTCAAGGTTATGTCAAGGTTATGTCAAGGTTATGTCAAGGTTATGTCAAGGTTATGTCAAGGTTATGTCAAGGTTATGTCAAGGTTATGTCAAGGTTATGTCAAGGTTATGTCAAGGTTATGTCAAGGTTATGTCAAGGTTATGTCAAGGTTATGTCAAGGTTATGTCAAGGTTATGTCAAGGTTATGTCAAGGTTATGTCAAGGTTATGTCAAGGTTATGTCAAGGTTATGTCAAGGTTATGTCAAGGTTATGTCAAGGTTATGTCAAGGTTATGTCAAGGTTATGTCAAGGTTATGTCAAGGTTATGTCAAGGTTATGTCAAGGTTATGTCAAGGTTATGTCAAGGTTATGTCAAGGTTATGTCAAGGTTATGTCAAGGTTATGTCAAGGTTATGTCAAGGTTATGTCAAGGTTATGTCAAGGTTATGTCAAGGTTATGTCAAGGTTATGTCAAGGTTATGTCAAGGTTATGTCAAGGTTATGTCAAGGTTATGTCAAGGTTATGTCAAGGTTATGTCAAGGTTATGTCAAGGTTATGTCAAGGTTATGTCAAGGTTATGTCAAGGTTATGTCAAGGTTATGTCAAGGTTATGTCAAGGTTATGTCAAGGTTATGTCAAGGTTATGTCAAGGTTATGTCAAGGTTATGTCAAGGTTATGTCAAGGTTATGTCAAGGTTATGTCAAGGTTATGTCAAGGTTATGTCAAGGTTATGTCAAGGTTATGTCAAGGTTATGTCGGTCGGATAAGGGACTGTCATGCGTAACTAAGGCCTTCTGGCCATAGCCTCTGCAGTCCAAGTCTTCCCCACCTTCACGTGGTACCGGCTGTTCTCGCCGAAGGGGTTCAGGCTCTCGAATGACGCAGCAACAGTGGTAGCTGTCGACGGGCACAACCACTCACTTTCATATACACACACGTTTCTACGCGTGCTTCCGGGCACCCTTTGTCTCGGGGAGAGTGTAAGAGAGGCCTTCCCCTTTTTCCGGGGAGCCAGTGGATGAATTGAGTAACTCTATAAACGGGTTCACTCGTGAATGAAGGGGGCCTACCTATAAACGGGAATGCCCTGGCGGGTTATGAATGGTCCGGGTACCTGGTCAATAGGTACACCGGAATATGAATGAGTCTCCGAGTTCGAGGGGTCGCTGTCTGGGAGTACGGTGCAGTGATCGTCGGGGGTGGGAATGATCGGGGGTCCTGAGGGGACTTCCTCGTGTCCGTGTGCGCCCCCTATCTGGAGGGTACAGCGGTTAACACCGGTGGGCACTGCCGGGCCGCCATTAGTAGGGGGGCCCGAACCCAGCCCAGCCAGTTGGGAGGCAGCCCTGCACAGTGGTAGGGCGATTACGCTAAATCCCGCTTCTCGTAGTAGTGCCGAGTGGCGTCCGGACGGGTACCCTGCTGCGGGGAGCGGGGGGGGAACCGACGAGGCCACCGGATTGTAGGGACGCTCGGACATCGGGGGGGTCCAGGACGGGCTGCCGGTGCCCCTTCTCCCGGCGATCCTCCTGGCCACGCTATACATTTACACTTTCTTGCACACTTTGTACTGTCCCTTCTGTGTTTTTATTTTTTTTTTACACAAAATGAACTACGAAAAAACTAAGCAGGTATCTACAGTGCCGCCTGCATCTCTCGGCCGTGCCGAGATAAGGGTGTGTCCCGGCACCCGCAACTCCTCCAAGTCGGTAGGCAACCAGGCCGACTTGGAAGTGACGGCTACTGGAAGCCAACGAGGCCAACGCCGCGACGCCGAGCAGGAGGGTTCTCCTTTCCTGCCCAGGAAAAGCCTGGCACGATCTCCGCCGTCGGGATCCCGCGATCCTGTTCGCGAGACCGGAGACGAGAGTCCCCGGACGGAGGCCGTTACGGCATCTTCTCCGGCTCCCAACCCCTCCTCTCCTCCCTTCTTCTCCCCCCTCCCCCCTTTCTCCCTCTTTACCTTCCCTTCTTCCCCCACCCTTGGCTCCGGAAAGGGGCCAGCGGGGAGGGGGAAGATCAAGAGGAAGAGGACCGCTTTTTCGTCGCCCGAAGAAGCATACGAATGCACGTCGGACGAATCGACGTCGGTCAGTGGTTTTGTGAGTCCCCTGCCTTGCTTGGAGACTCAAGTTAAGAAGGCGGTTGCCGGTACGCGAGCCCTCGCCAAAAAGCTAGGCGCCTCAGCCGAGCAAGAGGAGGGCACGCGTAAGCTTTTTAACACCATTATCAGGAGTCTCAACGAGGTGCAACATGCGGTCAAGGCTATGAGGAGGAACGAGCGTGCCCCTTCAACCTTAACTCCAGCCCACCGCCCTCCAACACGGAGCTCCCCAGCTCCGGACGCGAAGCCTGGAGGTCGCGGGGTCAATACGGGCACGCAGACCGAGCCTGCGACGGAGAGGATGGACACCGAGTGCTTCGCCCCGCCGAGGACCAGGTCTTGTGGCACTCAGACCTGCGACCCGCAGGAGGTGGACGACCACGACGTAGCGGACTGGACGCGCGGGGCCAGGGACTGGCCATCTCTCCGAGCACTGGTGGACAGGAGGTGGGCGGAGTCGTCGTTCGTGAACACGACAATTGTCGAGGGTAACCCCCTCGTTGGCTGTCCGGACGACGATCTGGCGTGCTTCGCCCCAGCTGACCTCGAGGTGGGAACGGGCCCTGCCCGCTTTCTTCTAGACCGGATACCGGGGGTTGCTGACCTGAGGACGGACCCTCCATCGGTTGGTGAGTCCACATTTCTCACCCTCAGGACATCCATTCCGCGCCGCGATGCCCCCCCCAGAATCCGCGAGAAAAGAATATTTTTCGCGGCTGACAGGGTAACCGGGTCCAGCACCTTCGCGGCGGAAAACGCGTACAGGGCACTCGCGCACTTAAGGGAGTTGGGAGTCAAGATGGCATGCAAGTGCATAGCCATTGCCTCCCACCCCGACATTCCTTCGGAACCTTTCCGAAAGATGCTGGAGGCGGTTTTTTCGGGAACCGGGGTTGCAATTAAGATCTGGGGGATCCCAGCCGGCCAAATGCGTCGCCCCCCCGAGCAGCCCTCCGACACGGTACTGGTGAGGGGCGAGAACCTCACGTACGCTCAGATGCTTCGGGCCGTAAAGGATAAGGTCGACATCGACGGCGCGGGGATTCTCGTCTCCGACGTCAGGACCAGCAGGGAGGGACATATGCTCATACAAGTGAGGGGCGACGGGGCGAAGGCCAGGGCCCTCAGCTCCCTGGTTAACGAAAAGGTACAAGGGCTTAGGGCGTCGGTCGGGGTGGGAAGGGGCCCTCTCCGCACCTTGCACCTCCGCCGTGTCGAAGGCGACGCGACCGTCGACGACATAAAGGCGGCTATTCACAGGAGGCTGCCCGAATTTCCATCTGACAGCTACAAGATACGCGCTCTCCGGCCGGCGTTTGCTGGGAGGCAGAATGCATCTATTCTGGCTCCCGCGTCGGTGGCGGCGCGTATCCTCGCCCTCAGCCCGCTACGCGTGGGCTGGAGCTGCTGTCTGGTAACTGAGCGCGAGGAAATCCTCCAGTGCTTCAGGTGCCGGGGATACGGACATCGGGCCGCTGACTGTAAAGGGCCAGACCGTACAAAGGTCTGCCGCAAATGCGGCGCTGATGATCACCGGGCGGGCGAGTGTAAGGGGCGCGAGAGGTGCGTGGTCTGCGACCAGGACGGGCACCGGGACGGGGGTCTCAGATGTCCTGCATACCGCAGGGCCCTTGAAGAGGCCAGGAGCAAGGGGGGGAAGCCTCCTTCTAACGAACGACGTCCAAGAATAACGCCGCGAGCGCGAGCCTCTCCCCCTTCGGTTGAAAAGGGGATTAGCTCGTCCGCGGTGCGCAATCATAATACAACACCTGAGCAGTCTGCTCGTCGGGATGAAGCAGGCATTAGTTCTGGGGGCGGTGGTACGCGCGCGGGTGGATGTCCGCAGCCTGCACCGCGCGGTGCATCGGCCGGGGGGGTACCCCCTGTGCCAAGTAGCGCGTCGCCAACGCGCAGCGATGTCTGCGCAGACCAGTGCGCAGACTCGGCCCTTCGCCGCGAGCCGTGCCGGAAAGAGCCGAAGCTCAGGCTGAAGAGAGCGCCGGCCCAGGGACGCGCGGGGGGAGACGGGCTGACGAGTCCGAATGACGTCGTCTTGCGTCCGCGCAGCACGGAACGCGCAGGCGGCGGCGCAGGCGCGGCCGAGCTGGGCGAAATTACACGACAGGAGCCGAGCGGCTCAACAAGCACTGCGGAGCAGGGACGTGCGGAGAGGGACGGCCCTCTCCGTCAAAATATAGAAAGTAAGGCTGACGTCACGTAACGTCTGTTTCGATACGCGACTGACACGCACGGTTTTTTGTGCAAGAGTTTTTGTGCGAGGTACATTTCTTGTCGGCCTACTTCTTAAACTTTTTCTTTTTCTTACAGTTCTTTTCTTTTGTTATAACGTTAGCTTATCGGTCGTTAACCGATAAGTTTTGAAATTTAATTTAATTAATTTTATTAGTAAAGTGCAGTGTGTGGGAGCAACGGCAACGCCGAGCTTAACATTGCTGTACGAAATCCACTGTTTGGTTCATCGGAATACCTTCGCTTCGTTTTTAGCAGAGCGCAAACGTCTCGCCGACGGTAAATCCCATATTTACTCTCAATTTTCGAATTACACGAGACGTTATACTAGTGCGGCGCTATGGCTAATATGGCCAGTTTACAGAGCATCCGGCTGGGGGGTCTCAATGTTCTCCAGATAAACCTGCATAGGTGTCGGCTAGCCCACGATTTACTGCAGCAGGCTGTGCGTGAGCTCGAGGTCGACGTTGTCCTCGTGTCGGAGCCCTGGACCGTTCCAGGTGACTGGCACAGGGATGAAACCGGAAAGGCGGCCGTCTGGGTCGCGGGGAGGGGCGCTGCGGGGGCGGGGGTTAGGCCTGTAGGGGCCGTTCGGGGGGCGGTGGCGGTCAGCGTGGGTGACCTCACCCTCGTTGGCTGCTATTTCTCCCCGAATATTCCTCTCTCTGAATTCGGTGCCCTTCTCTGTGATCTTGAGGCCCTAATTGGAAATATCCCTCTGGGTCAGATTGCGGTGGGCGGGGACTTCAACGCGAAGTCCCCGGCCTGGGGATCGGTCTGCTCCGATGCAAGGGGGCACGCCGTCCTCGAGCTCATAAATAAGATGGGCCTCGTCCCGGTAAAGAGTACCGGGTCTTTCACTTTTGAGAGGGGGAGCCAGCGCTCCCTCATCGATTTTATGTTCTGTGGCGGCGGCGCCTATGCCAGGTTGATGGAGAGCAGGATCCTCGACATTGAGACTGCCTCCGACCACCGGTACATTCTACACAAGTTTGGTGGGTGCGCGGCCGGGCGGGGACCGCATCTCGGCCCACCGCGCCGGAGCATCGACACCAGGAAATTCTTGGAATTATATTGCAGGTATGCGCATGAAGCTAACCCTCTCAGTATTGTTACTGTTGAGGACGTGGACGCGTACATAGACATGATTGTCGACCTGGCCGGACGAGCGTCTCGCACCCTCCACCCCGGGCTGCGCGATAAGCGTCCCGTGTGGTGGTGGAGTAGCGAGATCGCGACGGCCAGGAAAATGGTTTGCAAGGCCAGGCGAAGCCTGCAGAGGGCCAGGCGCGGTCGGGACGCCGGGGCCCTGGAAGTTCGTATCTCGGCGTATAAAGTCCTTAAAAAGGACCTGGCACGCTCTATAGCGATTGCCAAGTCCGCCGCGTGGAAAAAGTTTACTGATAGCGTGGAGGCTGATGTGTGGGGCCGGCCGTACCTGTGGGTCAGCGGCAGGGTCAAGGGACGCTCTCCGCCAGCATCCCTTAGTGCCGGCGAGGTGGCGGACGTCGTCCGCAAGCTTTTTGTAACGGAGCCTCCTAGTGGGGCTCCTTTCCCTCGAATTGAGGAGTTTATATCAGAGTGCCCTGCCTCTTCTAGGCAGTTTTTTACAGAGGACGAGGTCGAGGCGGCCATCAAAAAGGTCAAGAGGAAGGCGGCCGGCGTCGACGGCATAGCGTCCTCCGTGGTCTGGGCTCTTGGGAGAGAGGCGCTCAGCCACGTCGCCCACCTTTTCAACACATGCCTCGAATTGGGATATTTCCCGGAGGCGTGGAAGGTGGGCCGGCTGGTGTTGATCCCTAAGAAGCCTGGACCCGGGGGCGTGGTGTCGTGGCGCCCGCTTTGCCTTCTCTCGAACTTCTCCAAGGCGTTTGAGTATTGTCTCAAGGAGCGCCTGGCGTCCGTGGTGGCCTTCGCAAGCAATCAATTTGGCTTTGTCAAGCGCAAAAGCACGGTCGATGCCATGTGTCGCCTCATCGACACATGGGACGCTGCCAAGCGTACAGGATTGCATTGTGTAATGGTTGCCTTGGACGTCAGGAATGCCTTTAACACCGTAAGGTGGGACGGTATTTTGGGCGCCTTGGCGGGGAAAGGGGTCTCGGCTCCGCTGTTGCGCGTGCTGAGTAGCTATCTCAGTGGGCGCGTGGTGGAGGCGACGACCCCGTCCGGACCTGAGCGTTTTCCAGTTCATGCCGGGGTGCCTCAGGGCTCCGTTCTCGGCCCCTGGTTCTGGAACGCCCAATACGATGGCCTCCTCGAGATGTCTCTTCCTAGGCACTGTAGTCTAATAGGATTTGCGGACGACGTCGCCCTGCTCGTCGGCGCACGCAGTGCCGATCGCGTGGTTGCGTTGGCCGAGCAAACGCTCGCCCGCATCCGCGCGTGGTTCAGGGACAACCATCTAGAGCTGGCGGAGGAGAAGACCGAGGTCCTGCACCTGACCAGCAGGAAGGCTCCGGGGCCCCTCCAGCTGGCCCTCGGTTCGGCGTCCCTTCGAGGCGGCGGATGCGTGCGCTACCTTGGACTGCTGATCGAGGGAAATCAGTGTTTTCGTGCACATGTCAGGCGAAGCTGCGAGAAGGCAGCCAAGTACGCGGGCCTGCTAGCCCGAATCCTTCCCAATATCCGGGGCGGGGGCTACTGGGCTCGGCTGCTCTATTATAGGGTGGTCGAGTCGGTGGTCCTCTACGCGGCCCCTGCCTGGGCGCACGTGGCGTCGAGGTGCGGCAACGATAAGGCCATTAACGCGGTCCAGCGTTCGATCCTGGCCCGAGTGGCCAGGTCGTACAGGACCGTGTCCCTCGACGCCGTTTGTGTTCTGGCGGGCGTGCCGCCCCTGGTGTTGGTGGCGGAGGAAAGGCTTCGCATTTTTCGCAGGCTGTCCACCCTCGACCGGGGCTCGGAGGGCTTCGTGTCGGAGGCTGGGCGGGTTAAGGCTGAGGAAAGGCTTGTCACGTTACAGCGTTGGCAAGACAGATGGGATGCTGCAAAGCATGGACGCTGGACCCACCGCTTGATTCCCGTTATCAGCGAGTGGGTCCAGTGGGGCCCTAAAATTCTCAGTTTTCACCTGACCCAGTTTATCACCGGGCACGGATGCTTCTCTGAGTATCAGTCGAGGATGGGCTTTTTGTCGAGTGATCTCTGCCTGGCATGTGGGCGTGGGCCTGATGGCCCCGTTCATGCGTTCTTGGAGTGCGGGCGTTTTGCTGCCGAGAGGGGCGCCGCCGAGGGTTCGATGGGAACAACTATCGGCCTCGGCAATTTTATGGCGCTTTTAAAAAACGACACCACCAGGACAACTCTCGTTCGCTACATCACCGGTGTTGCCAAGCAACGAGAAGAGCTTGACCGGATAGAAAAGCGACGGCACCGTAGGATGCAAAGCATCAGACAGAGACACAAGCCTCAGCCTTTAGGCTAGGCGTTTATATTTTATTTATTTTATTTTAAATTGCTTATTATTATTATTATTTTTATTCTAGGTTTAATTCTTGACCCTGCTTTTTTTTTTTTTTTTTTTTTGACTCTAGGTGTAGTATAGGCTTACCGTGGCCTTAGTTAAACGGTTTTTGACTCTTGATCCAGACACCCACCGTGCAGGAATCCCGAGAGGGGACGCCGCGGTGGGTGTTCTGCGCAAAGGCTGAAGCCTGAGGAGGGGTTTAGTGGGTATACCAGGCATTGCACCTTTTTCGCCAGGGAGTCCCACACTCCCGCCCACCAACATCCAGGGGCGGCGTGCGCAAAGCATTCCCCTCCTCCTGAAAAAAAAAAAAAAAAAAAAAAAAAAAAAATGTCAAGGTTATGTCAAGGTTATGTCAAGGTTATGTCAAGGTTATGTCAAGGTTATGTCAAGGTTATGTCAAGGTTATGTCAAGGTTATGTCAAGGTTATGTCAAGGTTATGTCAAGGTTATGTCAAGGTTATGTCAAGGTTATGTCAAGGTTATGTCAAGGTTATGTCAAGGTTATGTCAAGGTTATGTCAAGGTTATGTCAAGGTTATGTCAAGGTTATGTCAAGGTTATGTCAAGGTTATGTCAAGGTTATGTCAAGGTTATGTCAAGGTTATGTCAAGGTTATGTCAAGGTTATGTCAAGGTTATGTCAAGGTTATGTCAAGGTTATGTCAAGGTTATGTCAAGGTTATGTCAAGGTTATGTCAAGGTTATGTCAAGGTTATGTCAAGGTTATGTCAAGGTTATGTCAAGGTTATGTCAAGGTTATGTCAAGGTTATGTCAAGGTTATGTCAAGGTTATGTCAAGGTTATGTCAAGGTTATGTCAAGGTTATGTCAAGGTTATGTCAAGGTTATGTCAAGGTTATGTCAAGGTTATGTCAAGGTTATGTCAAGGTTATGTCAAGGTTATGTCAAGGTTATGTCAAGGTTATGTCAAGGTTATGTCAAGGTTATGTCAAGGTTATGTCAAGGTTATGTCAAGGTTATGTCAAGGTTATGTCAAGGTTATGTCAAGGTTATGTCAAGGTTATGTCAAGGTTATGTCAAGGTTATGTCAAGGTTATGTCAAGGTTATGTCAAGGTTATGTCAAGGTTATGTCAAGGTTATGTCAAGGTTATGTCAAGGTTATGTCAAGGTTATGTCAAGGTTATGTCAAGGTTATGTCAAGGTTATGTCAAGGTTATGTCAAGGTTATGTCAAGGTTATGTCAAGGTTATGTCAAGGTTATGTCAAGGTTATGTCAAGGTTATGTCAAGGTTATGTCAAGGTTATGTCAAGGTTATGTCAAGGTTATGTCAAGGTTATGTCAAGGTTATGTCAAGGTTATGTCAAGGTTATGTCAAGGTTATGTCAAGGTTATGTCAAGGTTATGTCAAGGTTATGTCAAGGTTATGTCAAGGTTATGTCAAGGTTATGTCAAGGTTATGTCAAGGTTATGTCAAGGTTATGTCAAGGTTATGTCAAGGTTATGTCAAGGTTATGTCAAGGTTATGTCAAGGTTATGTCAAGGTTATGTCAAGGTTATGTCAAGGTTATGTCAAGGTTATGTCAAGGTTATGTCAAGGTTATGTCAAGGTTATGTCAAGGTTATGTCAAGGTTATGTCAAGGTTATGTCAAGGTTATGTCAAGGTTATGTCAAGGTTATGTCAAGGTTATGTCAAGGTTATGTCAAGGTTATGTCAAGGTTATGTCAAGGTTATGTCAAGGTTATGTCAAGGTTATGTCAAGGTTATGTCAAGGTTATGTCAAGGTTATGTCAAGGTTATGTCAAGGTTATGTCAAGGTTATGTCAAGGTTATGTCAAGGTTATGTCAAGGTTATGTCAAGGTTATGTCAAGGTTATGTCAAGGTTATGTCAAGGTTATGTCAAGGTTATGTCAAGGTTATGTCAAGGTTATGTCAAGGTTATGTCAAGGTTATGTCAAGGTTATGTCAAGGTTATGTCAAGGTTATGTCAAGGTTATGTCAAGGTTATGTCAAGGTTATGTCAAGGTTATGTCAAGGTTATGTCAAGGTTATGTCAAGGTTATGTCAAGGTTATGTCAAGGTTATGTCAAGGTTATGTCAAGGTTATGTCAAGGTTATGTCAAGGTTATGTCAAGGTTATGTCAAGGTTATGTCAAGGTTATGTCAAGGTTATGTCAAGGTTATGTCAAGGTTATGTCAAGGTTATGTCAAGGTTATGTCAAGGTTATGTCAAGGTTATGTCAAGGTTATGTCAAGGTTATGTCAAGGTTATGTCAAGGTTATGTCAAGGTTATGTCAAGGTTATGTCAAGGTTATGTCAAGGTTATGTCAAGGTTATGTCAAGGTTATGTCAAGGTTATGTCAAGGTTATGTCAAGGTTATGTCAAGGTTATGTCAAGGTTATGTCAAGGTTATGTCAAGGTTATGTCAAGGTTATGTCAAGGTTATGTCAAGGTTATGTCAAGGTTATGTCAAGGTTATGTCAAGGTTATGTCAAGGTTATGTCAAGGTTATGTCAAGGTTATGTCAAGGTTATGTCAAGGTTATGTCAAGGTTATGTCAAGGTTATGTCAAGGTTATGTCAAGGTTATGTCAAGGTTATGTCAAGGTTATGTCAAGGTTATGTCAAGGTTATGTCAAGGTTATGTCAAGGTTATGTCAAGGTTATGTCAAGGTTATGTCAAGGTTATGTCAAGGTTATGTCAAGGTTATGTCAAGGTTATGTCAAGGTTATGTCAAGGTTATGTCAAGGTTATGTCAAGGTTATGTCAAGGTTATGTCAAGGTTATGTCAAGGTTATGTCAAGGTTATGTCAAGGTTATGTCAAGGTTATGTCAAGGTTATGTCAAGGTTATGTCAAGGTTATGTCAAGGTTATGTCAAGGTTATGTCAAGGTTATGTCAAGGTTATGTCAAGGTTATGTCAAGGTTATGTCAAGGTTATGTCAAGGTTATGTCAAGGTTATGTCAAGGTTATGTCAAGGTTATGTCAAGGTTATGTCAAGGTTATGTCAAGGTTATGTCAAGGTTATGTCAAGGTTATGTCAAGGTTATGTCAAGGTTATGTCAAGGTTATGTCAAGGTTATGTCAAGGTTATGTCAAGGTTATGTCAAGGTTATGTCAAGGTTATGTCAAGGTTATGTCAAGGTTATGTCAAGGTTATGTCAAGGTTATGTCAAGGTTATGTCAAGGTTATGTCAAGGTTATGTCAAGGTTATGTCAAGGTTATGTCAAGGTTATGTCAAGGTTATGTCAAGGTTATGTCAAGGTTATGTCAAGGTTATGTCAAGGTTATGTCAAGGTTATGTCAAGGTTATGTCAAGGTTATGTCAAGGTTATGTCAAGGTTATGTCAAGGTTATGTCAAGGTTATGTCAAGGTTATGTCAAGGTTATGTCAAGGTTATGTCAAGGTTATGTCAAGGTTATGTCAAGGTTATGTCAAGGTTATGTCAAGGTTATGTCAAGGTTATGTCAAGGTTATGTCAAGGTTATGTCAAGGTTATGTCAAGGTTATGTCAAGGTTATGTCAAGGTTATGTCAAGGTTATGTCAAGGTTATGTCAAGGTTATGTCAAGGTTATGTCAAGGTTATGTCAAGGTTATGTCAAGGTTATGTCAAGGTTATGTCAAGGTTATGTCAAGGTTATGTCAAGGTTATGTCAAGGTTATGTCAAGGTTATGTCAAGGTTATGTCAAGGTTATGTCAAGGTTATGTCAAGGTTATGTCAAGGTTATGTCAAGGTTATGTCAAGGTTATGTCAAGGTTATGTCAAGGTTATGTCAAGGTTATGTCAAGGTTATGTCAAGGTTATGTCAAGGTTATGTCAAGGTTATGTCAAGGTTATGTCAAGGTTATGTCAAGGTTATGTCAAGGTTATGTCAAGGTTATGTCAAGGTTATGTCAAGGTTATGTCAAGGTTATGTCAAGGTTATGTCAAGGTTATGTCAAGGTTATGTCAAGGTTATGTCAAGGTTATGTCAAGGTTATGTCAAGGTTATGTCAAGGTTATGTCAAGGTTATGTCAAGGTTATGTCAAGGTTATGTCAAGGTTATGTCAAGGTTATGTCAAGGTTATGTCAAGGTTATGTCAAGGTTATGTCAAGGTTATGTCAAGGTTATGTCAAGGTTATGTCAAGGTTATGTCAAGGTTATGTCAAGGTTATGTCAAGGTTATGTCAAGGTTATGTCAAGGTTATGTCAAGGTTATGTCAAGGTTATGTCAAGGTTATGTCAAGGTTATGTCAAGGTTATGTCAAGGTTATGTCAAGGTTATGTCAAGGTTATGTCAAGGTTATGTCAAGGTTATGTCAAGGTTATGTCAAGGTTATGTCAAGGTTATGTCAAGGTTATGTCAAGGTTATGTCAAGGTTATGTCAAGGTTATGTCAAGGTTATGTCAAGGTTATGTCAAGGTTATGTCAAGGTTATGTCAAGGTTATGTCAAGGTTATGTCAAGGTTATGTCAAGGTTATGTCAAGGTTATGTCAAGGTTATGTCAAGGTTATGTCAAGGTTATGTCAAGGTTATGTCAAGGTTATGTCAAGGTTATGTCAAGGTTATGTCAAGGTTATGTCAAGGTTATGTCAAGGTTATGTCAAGGTTATGTCAAGGTTATGTCAAGGTTATGTCAAGGTTATGTCAAGGTTATGTCAAGGTTATGTCAAGGTTATGTCAAGGTTATGTCAAGGTTATGTCAAGGTTATGTCAAGGTTATGTCAAGGTTATGTCAAGGTTATGTCAAGGTTATGTCAAGGTTATGTCAAGGTTATGTCAAGGTTATGTCAAGGTTATGTCAAGGTTATGTCAAGGTTATGTCAAGGTTATGTCAAGGTTATGTCAAGGTTATGTCAAGGTTATGTCAAGGTTATGTCAAGGTTATGTCAAGGTTATGTCAAGGTTATGTCAAGGTTATGTCAAGGTTATGTCAAGGTTATGTCAAGGTTATGTCAAGGTTATGTCAAGGTTATGTCAAGGTTATGTCAAGGTTATGTCAAGGTTATGTCAAGGTTATGTCAAGGTTATGTCAAGGTTATGTCAAGGTTATGTCAAGGTTATGTCAAGGTTATGTCAAGGTTATGTCAAGGTTATGTCAAGGTTATGTCAAGGTTATGTCAAGGTTATGTCAAGGTTATGTCAAGGTTATGTCAAGGTTATGTCAAGGTTATGTCAAGGTTATGTCAAGGTTATGTCAAGGTTATGTCAAGGTTATGTCAAGGTTATGTCAAGGTTATGTCAAGGTTATGTCAAGGTTATGTCAAGGTTATGTCAAGGTTATGTCAAGGTTATGTCAAGGTTATGTCAAGGTTATGTCAAGGTTATGTCAAGGTTATGTCAAGGTTATGTCAAGGTTATGTCAAGGTTATGTCAAGGTTATGTCAAGGTTATGTCAAGGTTATGTCAAGGTTATGTCAAGGTTATGTCAAGGTTATGTCAAGGTTATGTCAAGGTTATGTCAAGGTTATGTCAAGGTTATGTCAAGGTTATGTCAAGGTTATGTCAAGGTTATGTCAAGGTTATGTCAAGGTTATGTCAAGGTTATGTCAAGGTTATGTCAAGGTTATGTCAAGGTTATGTCAAGGTTATGTCAAGGTTATGTCAAGGTTATGTCAAGGTTATGTCAAGGTTATGTCAAGGTTATGTCAAGGTTATGTCAAGGTTATGTCAAGGTTATGTCAAGGTTATGTCAAGGTTATGTCAAGGTTATGTCAAGGTTATGTCAAGGTTATGTCAAGGTTATGTCAAGGTTATGTCAAGGTTATGTCAAGGTTATGTCAAGGTTATGTCAAGGTTATGTCAAGGTTATGTCAAGGTTATGTCAAGGTTATGTCAAGGTTATGTCAAGGTTATGTCAAGGTTATGTCAAGGTTATGTCAAGGTTATGTCAAGGTTATGTCAAGGTTATGTCAAGGTTATGTCAAGGTTATGTCAAGGTTATGTCAAGGTTATGTCAAGGTTATGTCAAGGTTATGTCAAGGTTATGTCAAGGTTATGTCAAGGTTATGTCAAGGTTATGTCAAGGTTATGTCAAGGTTATGTCAAGGTTATGTCAAGGTTATGTCAAGGTTATGTCAAGGTTATGTCAAGGTTATGTCAAGGTTATGTCAAGGTTATGTCAAGGTTATGTCAAGGTTATGTCAAGGTTATGTCAAGGTTATGTCAAGGTTATGTCAAGGTTATGTCAAGGTTATGTCAAGGTTATGTCAAGGTTATGTCAAGGTTATGTCAAGGTTATGTCAAGGTTATGTCAAGGTTATGTCAAGGTTATGTCAAGGTTATGTCAAGGTTATGTCAAGGTTATGTCAAGGTTATGTCAAGGTTATGTCAAGGTTATGTCAAGGTTATGTCAAGGTTATGTCAAGGTTATGTCAAGGTTATGTCAAGGTTATGTCAAGGTTATGTCAAGGTTATGTCAAGGTTATGTCAAGGTTATGTCAAGGTTATGTCAAGGTTATGTCAAGGTTATGTCAAGGTTATGTCAAGGTTATGTCAAGGTTATGTCAAGGTTATGTCAAGGTTATGTCAAGGTTATGTCAAGGTTATGTCAAGGTTATGTCAAGGTTATGTCAAGGTTCTGTCAAGGTTATGTCAAGGTTATGTCAAGGTTATGTCAAGGTTATGTCAAGGTTATGTCAAGGTTATGTCAAGGTTATGTCAAGGTTATGTCAAGGTTATGTCAAGGTTATGTCAAGGTTATGTCAAGGTTATGTCAAGGTTATGTCAAGGTTATGTCAAGGTTATGTCAAGGTTATGTCAAGGTTATGTCAAGGTTATGTCAAGGTTATGTCAAGGTTATGTCAAGGTTATGTCAAGGTTA